>NW_028258296.1:16648666-16967500 GCF_053883595.1 Heterocephalus glaber | reverse complement strand
TGGATTTAGAAACTAAACAAACCCAAATAGGGAAAACAGTTCTCTAAATACTTCACAATATGAAAAACATTTCCTAATAGTCAGGGAATGTTGGTATCACATTTTTTAAACTGAAAAATGTATAAAGTGTATAAAACAGGAAAACTAATTTACTGATATCTTAAGTAATAGAAATATCTACTGGGGAATAGCTGTAAACAAGTAAATTTCTATGTAAATGATATATTTTCTTTACCTGAAACCATACAAATTAATACTTTGGACTAAATGAAAAGAAATAAAATTTATTTCCTTTTATTGAGCATAAGAAAAATGTACATGTATATGAAAAGAAAGGTTTTCATTAGAAAAAAAGATTAATTTCTCAACCGTTGTTTGTTAGAGCAATAATTAGGTATACATAATCTGCGTGTAATTGTCTTCTTCCAACGAAATGTGTGTGGGTGTTATGTCTGTGTATATGCACTTGTCAGTTTATATACAGAGCAAAATTACTGGTTTTTTAAAATTGAATTATCTTTCCAAGCTAATTATGAGTCTCAATTTAAAAAAAAATTATTTATGTTTTACAGTTCTGAGGATCAAACACTTGACCTGCATGCTATCCAAACTCTCTACCCATAAATTATATCCGCAGCCCTCAAAAAAGAAAAAAAACATTTTTTTTCATTCCTGAGGATTGAGCCCAGGCCCTTTGTATTGCACTGCATCCTCAGTAACCCCTCCTCTAATTTTATATTTTGAGGCAAGTTCTTATTAAGTCACAAAGTTGCCCAGGCTGGGCTCAGCCTGCTGGAGTGCTGGGATCACAGCTATGTGTCAACATACCTGGCTTCAAAAATTCTTAATAAATATGTATTTAACTATCTACTTCCCTCCTAATGGTCTTGTTTTATGCAAAATTGGTTTCTCCTATACTCATATAATCCCTATCTTCTATTTTTTATTTACAAAAATGCCCTTTGCAACTACAAATGTATATTGATCTTTGTACATGTTGATTTAGTTACTTGGAAATGTTCTTCTGCTTGTATCTTAAAAGCTATAATTTTTAAAAAATTTGTCCTCTTCCAGAAAGATTTGAACAGAGATTTTTTTATATATATAAATGATGTAAACCGTATTTTTATCTTGTGAGTTACCAAAAAAAGATACGAAGTTTTGGCTGAGCATAATAAAAGTAAACAAACTAAAGCAAAATTGTGCTTTTCTAAAATTCTGTATGTTCTTTTCTCATAGTAGCACTAGACTAGGGCAGAGATTAATTATTGTTTGATGAGAAATCTATTATCAAAGTTATAATTAACACAAAATGAAAATTTTATGAGATTTAAACTGAAAGAAAAAACAATGTTAAGAGAGAAAAGGATTGAAAAAGAAATCTCATGAATAATATTTATTGAGCATCTCAGACACTCTTCCAGAGATGGGAGATATGGCACAGAAAAAAAAAATCCAGAGGAATTCACTCCCTTGAAGCTCACATTCTAGTGAGCCAGGGGCACCTGAGTGAAGGGAGAGAGATGATGAATAAAACACAATGATTACAGGATTTGTTAGAAAGTGTAAAACATAAAATAAAACTGCAGAGCAGAGATTGGCTTCAGGGACACCCCTAAGGCAGAAGGGTGTCTGGTGCATTCACCCAACAGGAGGAAGGCAACTGGGGGTGGCAATCTCACACAGCTGGGGAAGGAAAGGAGTCCGGTTCCGCTGACTGCTTGGGGCATGGGGTGGGGCTGCAGGTCCTCCAGTGAGTCCTGGGCCACCAGGGAGACGACATTCCTGACTCTGACTCTCAGATAACAAATGCTCTGTCCTTGCACCTCCTTCTCCTTTTTCTCTTTCACCTTTCTTTCGTTCATGAACCAGGCATTTTTTTCGAACACTCATCTTGCTTTGAGTTTTAGAAAAAATCCATTTCTACAGCTTTTCTATATATACTTATCCATCCAAAAATTTGTGTTGAATTCTTAGGTAAGTCTGTGTGTTTCCTCTCCTCTATTAAAATAGAGGCCTACTGGATACTGCATAGGCACATGATGCCCTAGATCACCATTCAATGGGACACAATCAACTCACTCTGTCCTCGCAGCTTGTATTTCTCATTTTGCAGGCAAGGAAAAAGAGCAGCAAGGAAAAACTCATTCAAGATACACAGCCATTGGACTGAAACTTTTACTGGAGAATTTTTTTTTTGTACCAGGGATGGAACTCAGGACCTTGGGAGGCAGGCGATGGCACCACTGAGCTAAATCCCCAGCCCCATAACTGGAGAATTTTTGACTCCAGCATTTCCATTCTTCACCATTTGCAATACTGCCTTCTATTCTCCTTATACTTGACAATACCCTCACTCTTTGAAATGCTTTGTTTATTCACTTGTGCATTCACCAAGCATTTCTGAACATCCTACTGTCTGCTCAGCACTGTCAGCCATTGTGTGGATGGGACAACTGGCAGCCTCCAAGGTGTCTTTGTCTGGACTGGAAAAGGGAGTCTCTTCTTCAAGGCCCTTTATTCTCTTGCCAGAAGATTTTTGTCAGATTCTGATCTTTGAAGAGCAAAGTGTGGCAAGGAACGGACCTCGGTGGCAGAACTCTTGCATGCCAGGTCCTGGGTTCAATTCCCCAGCACCAAAAAGGGAAAAAAGGAGCAAGACATTTAATTGCCATTGATGAAAATTATCATAATGTGTTCTCAAAGTAGACTAAATATGAAAGCCACATATTAAAGATGTACATGGTATAAATAATGCCCTTAAATGTGGTTCCTTTATGAAGCAGCTATCTGGAAAGCTGCACATGATGTTGCAGGGTGAACCACATAAAGGATCATCACTGTCCCTACACACGAAGAGGAAACACCCTTTGCAGGTTGGGAAACACCTTTCTCTTCCACAAGACTTTTCGGAGTGTCATCAATAGATTGAGTCAACCCAAGTAAACTCAAGTAACTCAGTAAGCCTGAAAATTATGATTTGAGCAAACAAGATGTTAAAATTTTATAAGTATAAAGTTGGGCCATGTGGCACCTGCTTGTAATCCCAGCACTTGAGAGGCTGAGGCAGGAGGATTGCAGTGAGTTTGAGGCCAACCTGGGCTACATAGTGAGTTCAACACCAGCCTACATAGAGAAACCCTGCCTCAAAAAAAGCAAACAAATTTTACAAGTATCTTCCTGGCAGTGTTTAGGGATCACTCATTATTCTTACAAATTTTACTTGGTTAAAATTACATATTGAGCCAGGCACAGTGGCATACATCTATAATTCCAGTAGGCAGGAGGCTGAGCCAGGAAAGGAGGATCCATGAGTTTGAGGCCAGCTCAGCTACATAGTGAGACTTTGTCTCGAAACAAAAACAAAGCAAAAAAGCACCAAGCATGTGCGTCGAGTTATGACTATGTGAAGTGGCATGTTAGAAGAATATGGGCAGTAGCTTACCGAGCACAGGCCATATACTGAGGAGTCCAGAGGGCTAGTGAAATACACTTGATGTCTATTCTTCATGTATTTCTATCCATCACAACAGACCTTAATCAGTTACCTACTTAGAGGAGCTTTTTCCCTCTCTCCAAGATTAGAGTATACCACGCCATTAACTTTATATTAATTAGCACTCACCCCCAAGAGATTTTAAGTATGACCGGTTATTAATTCCATCTTTACAAATAAAGAAAAGGAAGTTCAGATATCCTAATGGTAGGGCCAGGTTCACACTCAGGAATTTCTGAGTCAAAGCCCCCCTTACCAGGCCGCCTCTCGGAATAGGGTGGGAGGATGACTGACTCCCAGCACGCTGGCAACTCAGTGGAGACGAGACATGGGAGGTGGAGGTGGAGGTGGTGAAAGTCTGAGAGAGCAGACAACCAGAACGCTGAACTTGGGGAGAGTCTCCTGAGCCTGACTCCGGCCTGCTGATTCCTGGCCCGGACAGCACAGCTGCTTACTGTTGGCAGCCTGCTGTAGCCTTTGCCAATGCCTCAACTCTCAGCCATGATTCAGATGCACGACACAGTCCAAGAACTTGTTTCAAGGTTCATTGTATCGCTTTTCCTCTTCATCTGAACTCGTTTTTAGGCTTAGATATAGTGTTTTTGAAAGGGAAATTTGAAGATAGCAGGGTGTGGGGAACAAGACTAACAAACACACATTTATAGTTAACCTGGTGCCAGGGACCATAAGTATTTTATTATACTAATAGACTAGTTTAAGAAGTGAGAATCAGGCTTTTTTGTTCTTGACAGAACAAGTTTTAAGAGCTTAAGTGGAACCTGAAACTTCTGAAGCTGAAAAACAAGGTGAAAGAATGAATGTAGTGGAATCTTTGCACTTCAAACTCTCCCATATACCCACATGGGCTTGAAGGTACTGTCAACAAACCAGTGGGTGAGACGTTTCATCAAAGGAATAAGTGAAAACATTCTTGCCAAAGGTGTTATAACTTCCTGTAATTACTACATTGAAATGGCCATTAGGTTCTTACTCATTCATATATCTAAATGACCAATTTGAAAAATAAGATTTGGAGGGTATTATTTCAAGGAAACTATGACTTCTTTGTAGATGATAAAAATAAAGTTTTAAATGTTTATTCTTAGTGCCTTTTCTTCTTTTAAATATCAATGGCCATGCTGTTTTTCCTGGGCTACTGTAAATCCCTCAAGAAGAGGGTTTAAATTTTATACCTCTTTGAGATTTCTAGTGTCTCTTCTTGACTTTGCACATGAAAAAATGTCACTTATTAATTCACGAATAATTTTTGGAACACGTGCCATGTAGGGTGGCCCAAATAAGAAGCAGTCCCCATTAAAACTGTCATTGTTATAAAGAACCCAGAAGATAAACAATCTATTTCATTACAGCACACAGTCAGTGTGGGGAGAAACCTAGAAAGTATATCAATTAATAAACAAAAGCTTAAAGGAGAAAGGACAGGAAACCAGTAGACTTTGAGAAATGGAAGAGGGAAAAGAGAGAAGGGAGGATTGAAATTTTTTAGGATATGTTAGTTGCATGTACTAACTTCCCCAAATAAATGCCATCTTTATGTAATAATAACATGCAGTAATTAAAATATATAATAAAACATATACAATGTTGATGAATGTCATCATATTGTATATCTACAATGTACCAATAAACTTAATGAATTTTTAAAAATTTACACAATGTAAGGCAAAACCGGGTGCTCACTAGAAGTGTAGAGAAGCCTGGACTCAGTTGGAGGGGGTCAGGGGACACTCCTGAGGGAAGGTGACAAAAGCTCTCAGATCGTACGGAAAGTAACACTTAAAGAGGCAAAAAGGCAGGACGGTGAAGGGAGCTGCAGGAGCCCAGGCCCTGAGCCCAGCAGTGAGAGCTCAGTCTGCTGTGGGAACTTCAAATATTTCATGTCGGTTACAAGAATGCTGAGATCTTGACCGATGAGAATAGACAAGCAAGCAGAGGTCGACTCAGAGAATCAGCCCTCTGCCAGCCTTTGTTTTTCATGCTGATGAGGCCATTCCTAGGTGACCCGATTTCAGTGGGAATCCCTGTAGGTGTGGTTGGAAAGAAAGTGTCTTCAGAGACCAGTCATTATGACAAGCACCAAGTGCCTCTCAAGGAGGACAGAAACAGAGGGGATGTTCTCACAGCAAGCTAATCCAGGGAGTAGTGTAAACTCGGTGAGGAATCCAGGTGTCATCTCTTTCTGAACCTGTTTGCTGTCAGTGTCAGAGTATTAGGACTGAGATAGAATCTGGTCAGTAAAAGAATGTTTCTCATATTCTCCAAATTTGTTTGCACTATCAGCTCTATGACCTTTAGATAAACATCTTCCAAATAAATCTTATCAACTCCCTAACCATGCATAAGCAAAATAGCTTTTGTTCTATTTACAGTTTGCAACTTTAGCCTCATCCAAGGTGTTTACCCCACTGCAAGCAGCTTTTGCTTCTCTCCGCCTTTCCTGGCCCTAAAAGCGTTTCTCCACTACCATCTAGGAACTGAACTTTGAAGAAGAGTCCACTGCAATAACAGTAAAGTTTAATGATGCATAACTTTGAGAGACTGACAAATTCCCAGCCAAAGTATTGATTCTTACAGAATTTATGAAGCACATGCTTGTATTCTGTGTCATTATGGTACATTTTTGGCTGAAAGAATCATGTAAAATAGATTTTTAAATGAGTGGTAATAGCCAGACATAAAGAAGGTATTGATGTGTGTCACGAAGGGTGAAATAGCATGCCGGATTAAGGCATGTAACAAATCAAAAACAACAGTACCCTCTACTACTACAAATGTAAATTTGCTTTTCCTTTTAATCACCTCTTCTATTTAACATGCTATACGCTTACCATTTGCTTTCTATAGACCTCTGCTGAAGTGCATAAAAGATATGTAAAATTTTTGCATAGTTGCAAATACTGCTTCTAAAGATATTAACAGTTCAGAAATTAGTTGTTTAAATTTGGCAAAGTAATTTGCTCTTACATACAAATAACACCCTTTGAAAACAATGCTAAAACTTATCATCTAATCTTTAATACATGCATATAAATGGGAAATATAGTGGATCAAGATTTGATATTTAAATAGTTTTTATCAATTTAACAGTTTTAAATAAAACCTAACACTTTGTTTTTTAGAAACATTAACAACTTATTCTTCCTTTATAGTGTTCAGCTAAGCTTTTTTCTGTCCCCAAATGATCTCACAGAAGATGTCTTTACATTACCTAGTTTCAAAAAAGTATAGAATATATTCCTCTGATTCTCTGTTGCCTACTTTTGCCCTGTGCCTGTGCATCTTAATGCCTATTATGAATCAGTTTCTCAGGAAACAATTGAACTATGAGCCCCTCCCATACTTGACATTGTGTTTTGACACGCTGAGAAAAGAGTGGCTTTCAAAAATAGTAATTTAAACTTGATTTTATACTTCACTTTGGAATACATGTTTATTAAATGCATATCTCACTGACAGAGTAATCAATACAGATTGTGTAGTACATTATGAGGAAGCCATGTCTGAGATTATTAGAGAAATTAAATGCCTTTGGTTTTGCTTACTTGAGCAATATGTGAAAATTTAAATCCTTTCATGCATCTGCCCAGACTTAGCCTTCCTCAGAGAACATGCTATTGCTGGATTATTTTTCTTTAGCCTCTGAGCAAAGCTCCATTTACCCTATCTGGTGAGTGTTCGCCTAGTAAACATCAAATTACCTGAAATCCTAATTTTAAAGATGAACATTTATAGAGAGAGATTCACACTGAGATGGGAAACAGGAAGGGAAAGGAAACTGACTGAGTGACTGTGGCTTTTTTCAAAAAGTAATGCCGTGTTCCCATCACATTCCAGAAACCTTTTCATGGCTGGAAAGTGAGGTCACCCAGGTTTGACTGTGCTGGGGACCCATGGATCTCAGCATAAATCCATCTCCCACGCACCCAAAAACCCCATAAGAATCAGCTAAATCCGTCTTCGAACAGCTGCTCTTCAACAATTCAGAAGTTTATCAGCCTAATAAAAAAGTAACTTGGCAGGAAGAAAAAGGCTGAGACTCTCAATAGACTCTCCTCCGGCCTAGTGGAGCCTGAAGAACTCTTCAAGGTCTTAGTCAACAATGAACAAGGAGACTGAGCAAGCGCACATCTCTACCACAAACAGGCTGCTGGGAGAGCCAGGGAGAGGTCAGTTTCTACATAAACATTTTTCTCAGGCCAGATGCAGGCAAATTCAGATAAAGTAGGCCAAGTCCTGTACAGGAGGATTAGACCAAAAGGTCAGGGAACAGAAAAGTGAGTCTCTACCTTCAACGTAGTGTTGCATAAGTAAGGCCCATAAGCACACTGCAGTTAACTGGGAAGTGTTTTAACTCAAGATACCTATTTTATATAGGGCTTTCAAATGGACATTTTTATTTATTTATTTATTTTTGTACAAGGGCTTGAACTCCGGACCTTGAGCTTACAAGGCAGGTGGTGGAACCACTGAACTAAATCCCCAGCCTTGGACACTTATTTTTAAACAAAAACTTTTCAGTTTGATTGGACAATGTGCTAGAAAAACTGAGATTTTAAAAAGCTATGTATCTCAGAAGCATTTTTAATGTAGCTACACTGGAAGATATTTGAAATGCAGAGACTGTTAGTTTATACTTTGATCTTAATTTCCTTTTTTATTCCAAATCGGACCCAGCATTTGCTAGATACATAGGCAGACTGTACACATATGATGTGTACATCAGTGTGCATAATTGTAGCATTTGGTTGTAACAAACCAGTTTTACTAAAATGGAAGATTTAATAGATGAAATGAAGAAATATGTCAATGTAATAGCATACTAGATTTTGCAAATGAGCTATTCCTAAGGCAACATGAATTACTTTGCTTTTATATTTCCACAATCCTTGGTTCATTTGACAACTTACGTTCAGAGTCTATCTTTGATCTTGGAGGACTCATACAAATCAAAGTATAATAAATCTTTATAGCTGGTGACTCAAAGTGACACTCACACTTGAAGTGTCTTCTGACAGCGTCTTTGACCTTTGCCTACCCAGACCTGATGTCAGAGTGAGCCTCAGGCAGGTTTGGGAAGAGGTAACTCTTGGGTTTGGGTTGCCACCTTGCTTTGTGCCCCATTTCTTATCAGGTATTATGGATTTCCAAAATTCTCATTGTTATTTATTGAGAATTTATGACGGATCCCACCTTTACAGGTACTATTTCTGGTCCTAACATCTGCTTGCAGAATCCGTGTTTTATCCCCAGTGCACACAGAATGAAGACTCCCTGGGTCAAAATATGTGATTTAAGGGACAGAACTTGGTTTCAATCCTGGTATGACTTCAAAGTCCCCCCTCAAACCTGTGACATCATTCCTTCTCATCAGCTGCCCAAGGCTTCCCTGCAGAGTTCACACCCAGACTTGTTCTTCCTGTTTTGACTCTTTTCAAATTCCTGTCCTGGATCTTTTGCTTGGGATACTAATCTGGATATAGGCAGTAATGAAGGAATTGTTTGTTTGTTTAGTTTTTTTGCGGGGGATCATATATGGACCTGCCTCTTCTACTAACTTTTATTACTAGAATTCTATTTATTTTTTGGAAATGATACATTGTAACTAGATAAATCTCAACCAGCATGGCATATTGTTGATCAGGCAGACAAACGTGACTGCCAATTTGGCTTGCTGTTAAGATTAGCCATTTGTGTTGTGAAAACTCCTGCTAGATTCTTAGATATACAAACGATGCGATGAGAAGTTGTCTTTATTTTGCTTTGAGAATATCTGCCATTTGATTTTCCCTTTACACCATAAACTGACATCCCTTGGGCTTGTAACAGAACTTTTCCATTTTAAGTCCTCCAAAGCACACTTGGTTGGTAGAATAGCCCAATGATGTGTTGAAAATCACTAGAAGTCCATTTCCATTAAAGACTCAGCTCTGAAATTTACTGTAAGACTTTGGGTGAACCACTTAACCTCTCTAAACCTTTAAATAAAAAATGGCCATCATGAGGATCGTGATCTTTTCAAAATGTTAAAAATTATCCAAACGTAAAGGAATTTCTGGGTATCCTTTTTAATACTGCTCATTCCCTCCTCAGAAGCAATCCTGTGATATAAGGAACTGACTTGCCTCTTCATCTGTGATCTATCTTTTGATCCTATTCTCAAAAGGAAGAACTAATATTTCTTAGATTCTCCCTGTAATTTACCTCCGCTCTGCCAATTATCAATGTCATGAGCTCCAAACATTTTTTTTCTTTGGATTTCCGAATCCTGACTGAATGGCAAATCCTGACATTATTAGGTAGTGAGGGCTCCTTTATTAAAGCCTTACAAAGAAGGTTTCTTTTGCAGTTTCTTTCCCTTTTCTATCAGTTGGTAGTTTATCTTTCATAATCACTGATTACTGTCTAGGCTGTCTACTTGAGGTAGCAAGTAAGAAGGCACTAAACCATATGAAGAATGATAAATGAAGATACTTCTCCATTCTTCTCTTTCCATTTGCTTCTGATGTAAGCTAACAGGTTCCCTTCGTGGTCATTAATCAGATTCTTCCCAATAAGTACCTTAGTGCCCCCTGCAGGTTATGTGAATATCTCCTCCCACAAGCTTACATCGAGTCTTCCTTAACCCTTTCCTGAAAGCATGGGGGACAGTTTTCTCAAAAGAGCTGGATACCAGGAGTGTTGCTCATTTAAAATGTTCTCAAAAATGTTCCTAACTAATAAGGGTGTTTGAAGAAAATGACTCTAAAATGGTGATTTTGATCTCACATGCAATTTGAAAGTGAGAACAGATCTCAAATATTTGGTGTAACAATAGTAGCTATGAGACCACTTCCAGATGGTAAGCTATGGGAGTCATTTATAGGTGACAAATCTGAAGCTTACAAAGACCAGTACTTTTTATACAGTTCCAAAACTGTCTTTTGGTGGTTGTAAGACCAGAATTCATGTCTCTTGGCAACTCTTCAAACATTATTTCATTTACCTTGTTTTGAATAGTTTACTTTCCATATTTTCAAAAGCTTCTGTTTTCATCTTCTAGTTATACATTTTAAAAACTTATCCCTAAGAGTTACAAATACCATCCTCCATTCGGCTTCAGTAGGTAGCTGATGGATTAGGTCTTCCAGCATGTCAAAAGGATCTTCGTGGTAATACTAATCCAATTTGCAACCACATCCTGGTGCTTTCGCAAATGTCTCAGAGGTCAAAGGTATAATTTAGTGAGAACTAGAAAGTGCAATAAACAAGGGAGAAGGCTCATTTCTTGATTTACTCAAAAGTTGCCTAAAGCAGAAACACTCCAACACACAACCTTGTAATGAGCCCTGGGCTGGAAAGGCAGAAATCTGTTGGCTTTTTCTAGGTTTTATGATCTGGAAATTCTTGAACACTTCGTGAACCTTCCGTTTCCTGAAATGTCATTCATTCATCCCCAAATTATTAATCGACTCTGTCAATCCTGAGTTTACCTTACTTATTCTAACATGTAGAATGTTCACTGATTCAGATCATTTATTATCCAAGAATTTGAAGCTCATGAAAGTCTCTTTTGAAACTATTTAGAGATTTGGAGTACAAATTTAAAGGAACTAGTGTTGCATATTTATCTAAATCCTTGGGAAAAATTTAAAACCTGAGATGCAATTCAGTCCTACAGATCAAAATTAAGGTTAAAATTATCTGGGTATAATTTCTGAGAGGCTAAATTTTAGGAGAAGATTTTGTAAAACTATTTGCAAATGGTAATTCATAGAACCACAAATCTGTTTCTTCAGATTCTGGATTTTGTCTTACTAAGTAGTTTTAACGCTACTTGATGGTATTTCATTGACATTTTATTCACTATTTTACTTGCTCCAAGTCTTTCTTACTCAAGCTATCTCAATTACAACTTTGTACCTGAAAAATTACTTTAGCTTGGTTTCTGAAAGTCTAAAAGTTTGATGTAATCTCTACTCAAATTCTGTGATGTTGGTGCTGCAGATGCTGGTACATTTTTCAACTGTCAATTATGATCCTTTAGTAAGTCACAAAATGAATTTAGCTGATTGACCAGTGTTAAAAAAAGGGGAAAAGGAAAGAAGGAAGGAAAGGAAGGAAGGAAGGAAGGGGAGGGAGAGAGGGAAGAAGGGAAGAAAGAGAGAAAGAAAGAAAGATAGAAAGAAAGAAAAATTGCATAGAGTATGAGAAATTGAGTGTAAGTCCAGTACTGTTACATGAAACTATTTCCTCAATTATGTGTGTATCTGGATTGTGACATAAATTATTTCTCAAGTGGGTTGTAGTCAAACTGAGATACACTGTTCTTGACTGCAGTGGATAAGACAAAGAACCCCTTACTGCCCGTGTGAATCATTCTGAGCCTTGCTTTTCTTCTCTGTGTGTAATAACTTTCATAATAGAGCTCTTGTAAGAATTAAGTAAAAAATAAAATAATATTGGTGCACTCGATATGATCTACTTAGAACCTAATATTATTATTTGGGGGGGGAGTTATAATACTGAGAATTATTTGAAATCATTTAAAATAATAGATCAAAGTACTGGCACTTATCCCTGAAACCCAGTTCATTTTTGCAAACCTCTACCTCCCAAGCTCCCAGCCTCTGGGAAGGAGGAGCAAGGTTTTCCCAAGATTAGAACAAAGGTGCCATTGATCAGTCTTGAATCTCAGAAGCTGGCTCTTTTGACTTCTTTTCCAAGACAATAGTCATGAAATTTGGGTTGTAGGAAAGAAAAGGATTTTCTAAATTCCTTTATTTCTTCTTTAACTGTTGAGAAACTGCCCCGAGAAAGAATACTAGCGAGTTGTAAATGAGAGTGAAGGGTAAGTTAGGAAGAAGAGTAAGTTGGGAAGAGAGTGGGAAGTTCCTGGCTCCTGCATTCCCATTGGAGTCTGGGCTGAAGACTGATCTGAGGAAGCAGCTTCAATTCTTATCTTCACCAGTTCCTGCTGGCGGTAGGGTGAGTGGGAGAGGTGTAGAGATCTAGAGAGGATGAGAAGAATGTGAAAGGGGAAGAGGTTTCTGCTGTTCAGAGGGACTTTGAAGTTGTCTCTTTACAGTCTTCTGCTTAAACATGGGGCTATCGCATCAAATTAAATGTAGTGGCTTAATGTTCTGTTTTGTTCTCAGAAAGATCTGAGTTCGAGCCACTCAGAGTGTTGCTCTGCTCTTTGTATGGGGTGGTAGCTCTTCAGAAGTCCCCCAAAGTCCCATAGAATGCAGGATTTGGTTGAAAGTAGCTGAAGGGCCTGCCTAGCAACTCTGCCACAGGAAGTTGTCTACAGGGAATGATGCAATCTACCATAGACAAAGGTCCAATTGGGATTCTTGATCCTGTGTCATGGAATGTGTTACTGTCAGCAGAAGTGGAGATAGAGGTCCTGTCACAAGGAGAGATGGCTATCGGTGGCCCGGAGCACTGTCTGAGTCCAGAAAACAATACACAAGTGACTATCACTACAGGTAGTGTCTGGGCTGCCCAGTGGTTGGACAAGGCCCTCCTGAGATGTTACCAGCAATGGGAGGAGACCAGACCCGAAAAGCTTGAAGGACACCCATGGCCTCAGGACACCACCTCCCTGAGATGACACACCCCGCTGCAGTCATCTCACAGAAGTCTAGGGGGGAAAGGAGAGAAATCTGACAAGCAGTTCTCTGACTCATCTAAGCAGAAACTAAGTTACACAAAGAGATGGGTTGACTTATTGGATAAGAGTACCTCAACAATTTCAAATAACCTTTGTACATTACCCAATAGTATGGGATTATGAAGACGTCCCAGTTCTTTAAAAAGAAATAAACTCCACATCTTTGCATACCTGCGCATAGTCTGACCACATTTGTGATACTTCTTGTCATTATGATGCCATGATGACAGGAATTAAGCTCTTCTAAGTCTTTATGCCAGTCTTCACATCATGGAATATTTTGAGTAATACCTCCTTAGATTTAAATTAACAACAGTCTAATTTAAAAGGCAGTATTTGAGAACCTCAAGTATTGAGCCAACCCCAAGAGAGTGGCAGAAGAGAGCAGAGGAAGCCAGCCTGTGGGTCTGCCAAGTTCACAGGGGACTCAGCACTGGGCAATATTTTAAAGTTTACAGAGGGTTTCCCTGCTTTGTCAGTTACCGATGAAATTCAACTCTGATTCTTGCTCCTTAAGCTTTAGAGTTTTGTTTTCCTCGTGGTCACAGGGAAAGTGGGAGTGCTGGCAGGGGGCAGATGTAAATTGTTAAAACAAAACAAGAGGGCTGGGGATTTAGCTCAGTTGTTCCACTGCCTCCCTTGCAAGCGCAAGGTCCCTAGTTCCATCCCCAGTACCAAAAAACCAAAACAACAACAAAAAACAAAACAAAACAAGAAAAGGTGCAGAAAGGGGGATTTTTTGTTTTTAGGAGGACTGATCTGTTGGGAGCTTTTCTTTAGTCCTTATTTCTGGGACAGGAGAAATGGCCGAGCAGGGGACACCAGAGGGTCTCAGACTTGGGAGAAGCAGGTCATCATCACTCAGGTAGGGATGGTCAGGGCCTAGTGGCTCTTGCTTTACATGCTTCAGGAAGCAGAGAAAGTGGGAATAGGGACTAATCAGTCCAGCCAGAGAAAACGGGCTGTGGTCCTGGCATCACCTTTACCAGCTCTGTGAATCCGGGCAAATAACTTAATCCTTCTTCCTCAATCTCCTGCTCTACAAGATGGGGACAACAATTGAAGAACCTCATAGGGCCTGGGATTTAGCTCAGTGGTTCCGGCACCTGCCTCACAAGCGCAAGGTCCTGAGTTCAATCCCCGGTACCAAAAAAAAAAAGAACCTCATAAAGCTCATAAATTTTAATAATTTCTGTAACACATAGATTTCAGTATCTGGAATTTAGAAGCTTGTTACAAGTCAGTCTATTTTATTCTTATGGGCAACTTTAGGTTTGAATCCTACTGCCTATATGATGTCGGGTAAATGATTTTGTAGCTTTGTTTTTTTGAGACAGCATCTCCCTAGGTAGTTCAGGCTGGTCTTGATCTCATGACCCTCCTGCCCCAGCTTTTCCCAGTGTTAGGATTACAGGAGTGCTTCACTGCCTGCCTCTCAAATGTTTGTTTTTGGAAACGCAATTTCCTGTTTTGAAAAGGGGGTGAGGGAGGAGGATATGGCTTAGTGGTAGAGTGCTCGCCTAGCAAATATGAGGTTCTAGGTTCAATTCCCAGTTTTAAAAAATGGGTCTAACTCCCATTACATGAGATTATTTAGAAACAGTGAGGAATACATGTCAAGCTCTTCTTTTTCTCCTGTTCTTTGCTTTGGTCTTATTTTCTGGTTAGTATGAGTAAGAAGGCCAGAAAGATGTCAGCAGAGAAGGCACCAGGGATGTCTTTCCGACTTCATCTTTGATGCATATCCGGACTCTTGAGCAAGTCTCAGCTGAAGAGAAAGGAGATGAGAAACTGGTCCAGAACTATACTTGAAGGGAATGAAGAGTCAGTGTGGAATTGGAAACAAGCATCCTGCTGACCTTCTGACAGTTAGGTAGGTCACTGCCAGGGTGAGAGTTCTTAGAATTGTGATCTCGCTTTTCAAACTGCACTGACGCACTAGTGCTTCCCACAGAAAGACTAATTGGATCAAACGCCACCTCCGACAGGTTTTGGCCTCCTCTGTGGGATCATCGGCAATTGTCCCCCTGGGAGTGCTCTTCCTAGTGGGGAAGGAGAGAAAGGAGCTAATAAGAAAGTTATTATTGAAATAGAGTTTACAGGGCTTGGCAACTTGGCAAAAAATTAATTTCAGGTAGAAGAAGGGGAGTGAGAAATTAGAGAAGGAGAAGTCACTGATGGCAGGTAGCTCTTTCTTCTTCTTTCTTCTTCCGATGTTACATTAACTCTGGTGGCAGTGAGCTCAGAAATACGCAAGCATCTTGATTTGTATGTCACTGATTCTAAGACATAACTGATGATAACGTGCATCGTAAATATTATAACACAAGAAAAGAAATGTATGGTTCATATGCCACATCTTGATTTAAAAAACCTGGATAGAAAAGCCTTTTTTGCTTTCTTCATTCTGTAGATATTTATTAAGAGCCTAATATATATTACACATTGTTCCAGAAACTGGGTATGCGTCCAGGTAAAATAACATCCCTGTCTTCCTGCAGCTTACTTTCTAGCTCAAGGAGTCAGAAAATACACACTTAACTATGCAGTGTCCTGCATGGAAAGTGGGCTAAGGGGAGTCCGGGTGCCCCGCTGGGTGGGTTGAGGCTGCTGCTTGAGAATCAGTCCAGCAGAGGAGGCACTTGGAGGAACTGCCTTGGAGGAGGTGCAGGAAGGATTCTGCAGAAGAGACTGTGTGAGCAGGCAGAACAGGCAGTTTAAGTGCACAGGTGGACACGTGGCTTAGGTGTGCAGAAATTCTCAGCAAGCTGTCAGGTCAAAGCTGGGCAGGCAAAGGGTGAGGAGTCCAGAAAGACTTGAGACAGACAAGATAACGGAGTGTTTCCAGGACTTCAAGTGGACTTTGGATAGCCTTCCTAACGAAATAGAATCCATCATCATTCCTTGGAGATCTTTAGAGGCTCTTGATGACCAGTACATAAATGTGAATGTCCAGTAGAAAAAACATGCTGTGATGTTGTCTTAGTCCATTCTGCTGCTATAGCAGTATACCAGAAATTGGCAGCTTACAAGTAGTACAATTGTTTTTTCACAGTTACTGCAGGCTGGGAAGTCGAAGACCAAGATGCTGGCATGACCAACACCCGCTTCTTCGTGGATGGCACTTTTTGGTTTCATCCTCATGGGGGTGGAGAGGAGCACGCTTTCTTGAGCCTCT
Source organism: Heterocephalus glaber (assembly GCF_053883595.1). Taxonomy (NCBI): domain Eukaryota; kingdom Metazoa; phylum Chordata; class Mammalia; order Rodentia; family Bathyergidae; genus Heterocephalus; species Heterocephalus glaber. The sequence goes on along the minus strand of NW_028258296.1, from coordinate 16,951,153 downwards.
TTTATTAAGAGCAAGAATCCCATTCATGAGGATTTGGACATACAGATTTTGAGGGATGCAAACATGTGGACCACAGCATACATGTTCCTTGGTTCTATAATCTCATGAATTGGGAAACTGCAATCCTGCAGGCTATAACTCCTTTCTTCAAGGTCTAAATAAACATTATCATACTACTGAGGCTTTGTGAAAGTAGTAAAACCAACACCAAGCTTTTTTCAGTCCAGGACATTCCAAACTTGTTAGATAACATAAATCTTGTTGATAGATGTCTACTAAGATTCCTAATCCCCAGGACCTCTTCCCCAGAACAGGATTTCCAAGAATAGCAGTTTTCCATAGAACAGTGGAAGAAATATTGGATTAGAGGAATATTAGTTTTATAACTGGTGATTTTCCCTGAGAAATAACTACTGTAAAATTTGAATAATCCACTGCTGCTTTATGAATATTCTTTACATTTCTATTGAGCTTTAGGGTACTATTATGTGGTTATTAACACGCCATTCAATAACAATAATGCCAGGATTCTATTTATGGAATTGATAACCAAAATAATAGACCACTGTATTCTTAGATTTTATGTCTCTTCCAAGAACAGAAATGTTGTACAAGTGTTATTGGCCCAACTTCTCTGAAAATGTCTTGCAAATTAGCGCCTAATGTTCAAATTGCACAGGTTTAAAAAGTTGGTCCTAGATGAGAATCCCCTTTTATTCACCACTGAAGCAATTTGAGCCAGCTGTAAACACGCCTCACCTAACAGCAAAAGAATGCTCAGGAGCAAGCCCAGTTAATTGAAATCACAGGGGGCATTTAATAGGCAAAGTGTTATTACTCAGTTTAAAATGTGTCCAGGATATCAGAATTACCGGTAATTCCCTATACCTACAAAAGCCACTCTGGGAATGGTAATGGCCACGAGTTAGGCCTCGGGCTTCCTTTTTCTTTGCTCATGCCACGCATTCTCAAAGGACTCAGAGGGCCTCAGAGGTTACCATCCCAGAGAACTGGGTTTACTGCTAGGGACAGGCAAGTCCAGTCGGCTCCAGACCCGCAGGGCCGAGTCACGGCATTGGCCTATTACAAGATGTTCTCCCATGTCAAGAATTTTTAAAGATTTACATACAGGGGTAAAGTAGTAAAAGTATAGTGCCTTTAATATAGGACTTTGAACACTGGGGCAAATTATTCTTAGTTTATTCTAAGATACTGCTTTAAAAAGATATACCTAATATAGGACATGGATTTACTTATTTTATATGTTTTTTGTTTTTTTGCAGTATTGAAGAATGAATCCAGGGCCTTTTCACTGAGCTATATCCCAGTCCTTTTCTTTTTTTTTTTTTTTTTTTGGTACCGGGGATTGAACTCGGGTCCTTGTGCTTGTGCAGAGTCCTTTCCATTTTGAAACAGTCTCGATAAATCACAAAATTGCCCAGGCTGGCTGGAATTTGAGATCCCTCTGTCTCAGCCTCCCAGAATGCTGGGATTACAGGTGTGCACCACCACCCTCAAGCTCTGATTATTTTAAAAATGAGATTATTTGCCACATTTGATCTTCCTTTTTTATTTGAAATCAAATCAGTTTATTATAGCTTCTAGAAAGCAAATAGTCTGTTTGCCATATGTGAGTTTGTCCCTTATTTAGACTGAAGTGGTTTGCTAAAGTGGTTGTGTGAAGGGGCCAGAGTTCAAGATTTCTTTTTTTTTTTTGGTACCGAGGATCAAACCCAGGACCTTGGAATTGTGAGGCAGGCACCGGAACCACTGAGGTAAATCCCCATCCTAGTTCAAGATTTCTGTAGGCAGGTGTGAACAAGATCTTGGAATACACTGGTAAGGTCTAACTTGAGTGTTCTTTTACTCTGTCCAGTACCAGCTGCCATCTGGTACCTCTTCCACAGCTGAGACCTGGACTAAATGTAGCGTGTGGAAAAGTAAAAAGTACCTATTAGCACACTGATCCTGTTGTGGTTACCGGCACAGGAAAATCAGGCTGTAAATATCATAAGCAACATCAGTGATACAACACAAAGTACTACCACGGATCATGATACACTCCCCTGATGACCTTAGGATATGAAAGACCCTAGGATGAAAGACCCTAGGGTATGACTAATATGGTTTTCTATATATTAGTCATTCTTTTCCCACAATTGTATATTCCCAGAGGGACAGGGACATCTTTCACCTTTCCACTTCATGTGGGATATATGGCGCAAACTGCAAACATGATGGCTCGTAGATTGTTTATATATATTATTAGGTAAATGATTAGACTTCTAAATTGTACTTTATCTGGGTACAGATGCTTTTCAGCTTACTGTGTTGTTACTTGTATTCCCAATAAACACTTTTGCCATTTCTCTCTCAATTACTAATCTCTCTGCTTTCTCTTTTTATTTTTCCACCTTCTCTCGAGGTTCTCAGAATCTTTGCATAGGCTATCCCCTCTATGCAGAATGTTCTGAAATGCTCTGCCTATCCTCATGATTTAAGACTGGCTCATTCTTCTCCAAAGGTCTCCATCTTCTCTGTTCTCCCTACCCAAAGCTGGTCACATCTGTTAGTTTGTTGTTCAGACCTCTGTACATTGCTCTCATAGTACCTGCCATAAATTGCTATTATTTTCTATCTGTTCTCAGTGAGGTGAAAGATAGTGCTAATACTGCTCACTCTTCTATCTTCAGTATCTAATTCAGCATCTGGCATATAGGAAATGTTCAGCATGTATTTGTTTAAAAGGATTATGACAAAGGCCTAATGTAAAGTTGTTTTCATTAAGTTATATGTTCCTGACATACCTTGTAAAATCGGAATGAATGCTTAAAATAAAATTCAATCACCTATAATGAAAACCACTCTTAGGAAAAACAAGACAAAACAAACAAGCGAAAATGGGTGCCATATGGTACATGCCTGTAATCTCGGCTACTCAGGAGGCTGAGGTCGGTAGATCCAAGTTCAAGGTCAGGCTAGGCCCAGTTTCAAAATAAAAATTTTAAAAAGGGCCCGAGATTTGTTTGTTTGTTAGTTTTTGATTTTTTTGAGACAAAGTCTCACTATGTAGTTCGGGTTGGCCTTGAGCTCACTATGTAGCCCAGGCTGGCCTCAAACTCATGGCGATCCTCCTGCCTCAGCATCCTGAGTGCTAGGATTATAGGAATGTGCCAACACACTCAGCTACATACTTCTTTTAAAAAACGGGTTGAAGATTCAGTGTGGTCATAAGATTTCCTGGGCATTATAGTATGTATACCTTGTAATTAGGAAATCTGAAATAACCTATTCAACTCCCTTTTTCTCATTTTATAGATGGAGAAACAATTAGAGAAGCTAAATGACCTTCCTGGGATCTTGAAGATAGTTAACAGCACAGCCAGAATTAGAATTTCTACTCTGCGGCCATTTCATTATGCCACCTGTTTGACAGAACGATATCTACTAGAAGCCTAGAGTCATCACCAAGCTGAAGCTTTAGAATCTCAAAAATGAAAATACTAAATTCTGAGGAAAGGGATATAGCCGAAGTTGTGCAGCTTTGGGGTTTGCCTTTGAAAAGAAGAACTACATCTTTTTCCCTTTTCGCTGCTGGAATATAGATGTGATGGTGAGCGCCAGTGCTGCCATGTTGGATCCATGTACGTGTTATGTTGAGACTACAGAGTAGAGAGAAGGACATAGCCGGAGTCTTCATGTTGTTGGGCTGCCTTATCAGTCCTGAAATGCTGGAATGCTCAGGAGACATTTTGATGAGGAGGAAATCGATATCTATCCCGAGTTCCTGTATTACAATAACCTACATAGCAAGTATATAACCTGGTACCCAGAAGGGGCCAGTGGTCCTATATCTAGAATGCGCAGCTTCAGCAGATGGTGGTGACGATGTAGCTATCACCAGCTGGGAATCAGATGACTCTGCACGAGGTCATTGCAAAATGCATGCTAACATGGTTATCTGTGGAAAGTCAGAAGGTGGGCCTAGTGCCCACATCCACACCTTGTAGTTCTAGAGCTATCAACCATAGGAGTTGGACAGTCTGTGTGTGTGTGTGTGTGTGCATGTATTTTATTTATTATTTTATTTATTAAATTTGTGCAGCTGGTTTTTGGCTATAATATTTGGAGGAGGGAATTTAGGGCGCAGGGCCAAGAATGCTAGTTGGCCTGCAGAGTGTATGACATAGTCCCACACAACGAAGATGGATCGATAGCCCTTGTGATTTTCAAATACTCTGCTGAGCATTTATGTGGGTGAAAATTTGGACAGTTTATAATTACCCAAGCTCAATTCTGTTGTATATCCACATAAAGATTCTATTTTGCATTGTTTTAACACACTGATTTTTCAAAAAATGCAAAGCCCATGCAGATTCAGGGAAACTTCAATGCTGTTTTATTCCAAACTTTAATAAGAATTGTTCATCATTTTTTTAAAATCAGCTACAAAAATGCTTCCTGTAATGAATCGTCAGCATAATACCTTTTGTAGGAAGCTGCAATTATGACTATTTTATTCTTAGAGATTTCCCAAATAGGTGTAAGCATCTTCCTACTTTGTGGTGGTATTGTTTTGGGGGAGGGGTGTATGTTTGTGCGCAAACATCTGTCATATAACATTTCACAAGTTACATGTGGAAATCAGATTCTGACCTCAAAGGAAAGAAGCATGTATTTTCCTATATCTTTTTTTTTTTCCTGCCAGCTAAAGGCAAACAGGATGGCTGAAACTAGAGCAGCCATGTTGGATTAGGAGACAGAGCCTACCTCTGAAGACGGTCAAGCATTTAGGGAGAAGGAGCCTGTGTCTCTGAGATTGTATTGCTGCTCTACACAAACAAAACTGCCCACCCAAACCGTTAGGTGAGAGAGAATATTTTGATCCTGTTTGAACTATTGCACTCTGGGGCTTCTCAGAGCAGTGTAACTAGATTCTTATATAATATGGATGAGAAAAGCAAAATATAAATACAATCTAGTGCAAGTCTTTGATGTTTTTATTAAATATCTAAGCCTAAAAGAATTTCGATGATAAATGAAAAAAAAATGTGGTTATAAAATTAACAATTTGAAACCAACATTTCATTTAGTTTTTGTATTTTTTCTATAACCAAAAGGATAGAATCAGCCTAAAAAAACCTGGGGAAGAGAAAAAATAGCAGGGATAAAATCCTTTCCATTAGAAATAGTGCTACTGCAAGTTGTAATTCAGGGTTCTAAAAGGCACAGATGCCTGCGTTTCTGGCATAAGCATGACACTTTTTTCTAATTTTATACATATGTAAATATACATATATAAATATACATATTCATGCCAACTTTCCAAATATACACAATGGACATATTCCATAAATTTTAAAACAGTAATTTGAAAATAGAATAAAAACATGTCAAGGGATTTGAAATGTTTTATGTGTTTAACAAGTATTTCTCAAAAATAAAGGCGCTCTTTGTATGTCAAATGCACAGTGATGGTTTTTGGGGGATAATTACCCTTAACTTACATCGTATTAGCCTACTGGGAAGCTTATATTTTCATATAATGATAGTTAAATAATTGTGTTGTGACTTAAAGGCTAACTACGTTTATGCAGACAGTAGTCCAGTGCTTTTGCACAGAGTGGTGCCCACGATGCCTTTAACTGCATGAAGGTTGGATGGTTCTGTTTCCATGATGCACCATTGTGGGGTTTTTTGGTACTGGGGATCGAACTCAGGACCTTGTGCTTGCGAGGCAGGCAGCGGAACCACTGAGCTACATCCCCGGCCCCGCACCATTGTTTTTTATACACTTTATCAATACACCGTGTAAGTAGGACAGATCAATTAAAATATCTGAACAAAAGAGTTCAAAAGATACTATCTGCAAGTTTGATCCTGTCCTTTAACAAAACAAAACAGCCACTAAAGGAAGACAAAGAAACAACAAGAACAACACAAAAATTGGGATCTTGGAAAGGGAGTGAGTGTCTAAGAGGAAATTCTGAAGCTAGAGAAGGGACTGGACGTGGAGGCTGCCAGCCCCTCGTTTCGGTGTTTTGTTCTAGCTGACCACACTTCCTCCTTCCTTAGCGAAAGTCGATGCGCAATGAAATCATCTGAACTCCTTCTCTGGTTAATAAATAGCAGAAACCTTTCATGTTTGAAGACATCAATGTGAAATGATTGTTTACATGAAAAATTTGATTCGTTTTTCTCAACTGCTTTTCAATTTTCCATTTTGCCAATGTTAAAAAAGCAAGTGAAACATTTCCCTAAAGTAGGCAAAGAGTAACTGCACAGCCCAAATGCAAAATTAAACAGTTATTTAGAGGGAATTTCACGCAATTGTATGTGTGCACAGTACGCAGAAACAACAAATGTTTGCATGTTTAGTCAAATCTGTAATTTAAAAAGGAAATAGAAAGTAATTACAAATGTAAAGGAGATGAATGGTGTAGATAGCAATTTTCAGGTGGGTTCCTATATTGAGCAGTAAATGTATCTCTCAAATCGCGCATCTGAGACACACGTGCTTACATCTGAGCACACACCGAGTTTGTGTAAATATGACTCCACTTACTATGTATGTGCAGCTAGGAAACTTTACGAATTATTTCTCAGAGTACACTTAGAGTGCCCGTGATGATATTTTTACATATGGAAATGCTAGGCTTTTTCTGGGTATTTTATACCCCGCCTCTCTAATTCGTATTTACATTTCAAGCTTACTTTGCAGGAACTGTATCTGATTCTGTGTTCTTTGCACCATTGGGCATACTGTTTAAATAACTGTTTATTATCATTGAGTGCCTTAATGTAAACACTACAAAATTTCATATGCCAAAATCCTGCTATGCATTTATATGTTCCTGTTAAAAAACACACAAACCCAAGTAAATCACTTAAACATGGTGTGCTGAATACTTTGGGTCTACTGGTTGCTCTTCTCCCTTTGTATTTTTCCAGTGTTAACTTTTCTTTTTACTTTCCCTCTTTCTTTACTTCTAGATCAAGCAGCTTTTAAGATAAATTCTGTATTTCTTAAAAGATGAGAAGAATTTGGTCTGTGATAAACCTTTAGCATTCAGAGAAAAGGCTAAAAGAAAGAAAAAGAAAAGACAGAACACACACACACTCACATGCATCCACGAATAAAGAGGTCATATCATGGAAGGGCAACAATCCAGACAGAGGCATTCAACTACAGAAGGGTTAACAACAGAACTTTAATTTGAAAAAGGTTGGAAAGCCAAAGAGATATTTAAAAATTTTTCAAATCACTTTCACATCTTCCTTTGTTGCTTCTTTTCAGTTCTTTCAAAGAAACTTGACAGCCCTGGGAAAACAAAACCCTTCAACATTTCTTGAAGCTTAGACTCTCAGTCCTCAGAAAAGAACTCTTTCTACATTGTACACACTTAAAGCAGTCTTGGACGAAAGTACCAAACAACAGCTCAGTAGCAGCTATTTCAAGTAATATAAGATTCAACCAAAGATGCCAAAAAGCTTAGAACCAGCAAGCCCTGATTGTGGGTTAAAAAAAGAGAGAAAGAAAGAGGGAAGGGACTTAAATGTATGCTCTCGTCATTGAAATAAAAATAACAACATTCACCTAGCATCTGAATTAATAAAGAATCTTTAAAAATAACTTGCACTTGATTCTGTAACCTTTGAAAACATTTTAAAGATAGTGGCATTGTTCTGCTCTTACTATCTACTGCATATTCTTGGGTATGAACCATGCAAAACCTCTTTAAGAGAGAATGTGATTGTTAGAATCACAGATTTATAAAAGCAGGAGAATCAATGAGAAGTTGTCAGAAACTGGTTCAAGAATCGGAAGACTTTGCTGGGCATCTGCTCCAACACTAATTAAGTCCAATGTGAACAAACCATTTAATCTCCAAGGCTCAATTTGCTTATGGGAAAAACAGGAACAATATTATTTGTCTTGTCTTGCTCAAAGTTGTGTAGATCAAATGAGATAATATATATATGAAAGTGCTTTGATTCTGGCAAAGCATGCTGCAGATCAAAGGTGTTGTTTCTAATACAACTCCTGATCAGTAAGTAGGTAAGAAAAGCAAACTACATAAGACTAGGTGACACCCACATTTTAATGGACAGGAGGACTAGAATTAGAATTTGGCCTTAGGAGGATCTGGAAAGACAGATTTTCCTCCAGTTTCCATGGTCAGGCATTGTTCAGAAAGCCCATGATCTGAAAGTGGCCTGTGTGTTAGCCTTCTTTTCTTTATTCACGTCCTGATTTTCTCTTCATCTAGGAGGAAGTCAAGATCTGTGACAATGAGCAATGACCTTCTGCTTGCTAAATCAGAAATGCCTAAAAAAAAAAGAAATGCCTAAAACAGGAGCCGGGGATTTAGCTCAGTGGTTCCACTGCCTGTCTCGCAAGGGCAAGGACCCGAGTTTGATCCCCAGTACCAAAAAAAAAAGTTAAACAAAGAAATGCCTAAAACAATGATTCCCAGTTAATGTCCCTTAGAGTCCTAGCACAAGGTCGAGGTTGGGACAAGAGAAATAGACCTTGAATTATTTCCAGAAGAATGAATGCCAAGCTCTGAGGTAGAATAAATTATATATTTTCTATACATTTATATTACTATGCTTTTAGTGTAGGGAGCTGCTATTGAGATTGTTCAGATGAAATTCATCTAAATGCATTCTGAAATTCAGAACAGCTTTGGGTATTTTATTTACCTTTAAATGAAAGAACATTAAATGTACAACTACTATGACAAGATTCCTCTACTTTAAAAGAAAAAAGAGGGAAATTTTGGCCTAATTTCTTTCTTCCTGTATCTGAATGATATGAGTAGATAAATTGGGAGATAAATTCAGGGAAACATAAACAAGAGAAAAAGTATGTGAGCACCCTTCTCCCTCAAAAAGTAGATGAGAGCCCCTTTACAATATCATCACACACACACACACACACACACACACACACACACACAGAAACCATATCAAATTTTAGTTGGTGATTATTACAATACAAATTATGGTCTTTTTATTCATTTATTTTCATCCCTTTCTGTTTTCCAGAAAAAAAAACACCTCACCAAATAATTTTAGGAATTTGTTTTTTGTTCAGTCTGAAATTTTTCTTGAGATAGCTTGGTCCGAGGGTGTTGTTCACAGCCTGAATTGTCACCAGTAAAATTTAGTACTAAGGTTTAGACTTACAGTCAATGGGTGTGGACACTGCAGAAATTTTTTTTAAAAACAAAGTATGTTCTGAATCTGATAATTCTTATAAATCAGCATATCCAGGAATTCTCCAGCAGGATAACTTGTAAAGTAAAGAAAAATTTATAGTAATTGTATTTATTGGCTTGGGAGGATTTATAACAAAATGTCAATCATGAATGTATTTTAAATGTGAAAAATGGGAAGAATTATTGATTTAATTAGTAATAATAATATAGCTGCATTTTATTGAATTCTTGTGCACATTTAGGCTATAATAACCTTGAAGGGTAGTTATTAATATTACCATTTTGGAGATGAGAAAACTGGAGCACAGGAAAATTAAATATGGATCAAAGCCATAAGGCTGATAAACAGCATTAACCAAATTCAAACCTAGTTTTAACTTGACTCAAAGTCTAAAGGCAAACTTGAATTTTTGGAATAGTGACAAGTTGAGAAGGAAATTCAAACCTTTTTTTTTTTTTGACCACTGAAGCTAGTGTGTATGATCGTTCAATGGCTGGTCTGTATTTTGTGGAGTTTGAAGCTTATGAGAAATTATTCAGAAAGTCTATTGATCTCCTTGAGAAATCCATCTTGGAGTTGACTTCAAAACAATAGGCAACACCAAACCCAGGCTCTTCAATCTAGATGTAAGTCTAGCCCTAACCTAAAACCAAGAATGCCACTAGGCAGTAGTGATAGACACTGGGCCGAAGTACTCAATCTTTATTTCCCCTTCCATTTGTATGGTTCTTATTGTTTTGCTTTATTGATATAATGAAGTTCCTGGTGTAAATATTACTGCTTAGACTTGAGACTCACAGCTTGAGGATATGTGAGTTGTTTTTCTTCTTAAAATGAATACACTCTTGATTCAGCATCCTAGTTATTGACTGCCTGTCTAGTATGTAGAAGGCAGGTGGCTTGATTATAGATTAAAACAGAGAAAGAGAGAGATGATTCTCACCCTAATAAAATTTCTTTCTTGGAACTTTCAGCATCACTTCTCAAAAACTTGGTGTAGTCCAGGTTCTTCTTTTCCTGTCACCACAGATCCAATGGAGTATATTGATTTTTCCTGTGAAAGACTTTTGATTCATTTTTAATTCTCCTTTTCTACTAGTTCAAGTCCTCCTTTCCTCAAACTTGAGTAATAAAAGACCTTCCTTAAAGGTTCTTTCTTTTTTTGACAAATATTTATTGCATCTCAGGTAGATACGATGCCAGTTATCAACCTTCTAAGCTTCACTCCATTTTTTCTCTAGTTCATTTTGTATACTAAAAATAGTATTCTTGTATATCATTGGCCCCTTTAGAGGCTTTGTCCCAGAGTAATAACACTGCTCATGTTGAGGCTGAGCATGACAAAGAGACTCCCAGGAGTTTTTGTGAGATCATGCCATCCTGAGAAAGCAGCATGAGTTGATCTGCCATGTGATGTGGCCTGGATGGACTGCGATCTGGGTTTATAGTAGGCTGAGGAGAAAGTTGAAGTCTAGAAACCTTAGAAGGAAGATACATTCGTCCTGAACCATTGGGCTTGCCACTATGGAAGGATGACTGGTGATCAATAAGCATTTAATTGATTGTTCCCAGTGCCTACCAAGCAACAAGTCTGGTTGTTCAGCCCTGTCACGATCATCAGGCTCAAATTTATACCTTTATCCTCATGGCTCCATTGCTTATCTTCAAGCAAATTTGGGCTGACTGCCTCCGTGTTCTGGAGCACATTGCATTCATTCCTGTGTGCTTGCTTATGCAATTTCTCTTCTAAGCCCCATGTCTCCTTCATGCTCCAAAATAGAACTCATGATGCCACAGATTTTGTTCTTCAGTAATATTTCCTCCTATGGTCTGCACTGACTGCTTCCCTACATGGATGTAAGTCATTTATGAGGTAATGGGGAACATGTGGGCTTAGGGTTAGACTGCTGGGATTTTATTTCAAAACCTACTAAGTATTTACTGGCTTTGTTATACTGGGCAAGTTAATTTACTCACTATTTGTGTATGTAAATTGAGGATAAATTTTACTTGCCTAGTAAAGGGGTGAAGATTAAATAAGGTAGTCTATTTGGTGAGCCTGGTACATAGTGCTATTAAGGCACTTTGCCTTTGTGTGTGTGTGTGTGTGTGTGTGTGTGTGGTACTGAGGATTCACCCTGGAGCGCTCTGCCTTTGAGCTACATTCCCAGCCCACTTTATGCTTATTTTGAGAAAAGGTATCCCCATGTTCCCAGGTTTCCTGCCTCAACCTTCTGAGTAGCCTGGGATTCTGGGCCGTGCATCACCATGCCCAAAGGCATCACAATGCTTTTAACAGTCTCGTTATTCATCTCAATCAGCTCTTTGTGTCTTTGCCTTTCTGTATACAGATGGTCCCTGACTTACAATGGCTCAACTTACAATCTGTCAGCTTTACGCTGATATGAAGAACACACCTCTAAAGCCATTCTGCTTTTCACTTTCGGCAGTGTTCAAAGATTACAGGAGCTATTCCGCACTATTATAAAAATAAAAAGGCTTTGCATTAGATGCTTTTGCCCAGCTGTAGCTCAGTGTAAGCATCCTGAAAACATTTGAGGTAGACCAGGCTAAAGTATAACATTCTGTATGCTGAATGGTCAGCACCCAGTTTGGAACACACTAAGAGTATTCTGTAAATACCTAGTTGCACCGAATGTGTATTGGACATTTCCTGGCAACCAATAACATAATTATTCTCAGGCGATGGTACAGGGCCCATCTGAAGCACACTGTTGATTCTCGCTACAGTCCATTACCAGTACCTACTCTACCCTCCTCTCCTGGCCCTGGGCCTTCCTTCATGCTTCACGTTGAAGCTCGCCAAATGCTCAGGATTACTTAGATTTCCTCCCGACCTGTCCCCTGCCCTGCCCTCCACACTGCAGCAACAGCTGCTCAGCTGCTCGGCCACACGGGCCGCCCCTGCTGGCGTAGCTCAGGCCGGTGAGCTCCTACAACAGCATTTTTCATCCTGCTGCCCTGCACTGCTCATTTACTTACCTAATAAAGTCCACACTCCTCAGTGTAGTTTTTAAGGCTCTTCATAAATCTCCCGCCACCTTTTCTGGCAACATGTGAATTTTCCTTGTGTCTCCATGTACTCTGTTCTGGTCTGGAAAACTTGCTCATTTGTCCTCTTCTCATTTCCTCTCCAGTGTTTGGCTTCTGCCCTTTCCTCATGTGTAATACCCTTGCTCATTCCCTCCACCAAGGCCAAGCCTGCCCATCCTTCAAGATAAAATTCTATTTTCTTTTACATCAGCTGCAATGACTCATGCATGCTCTTAAATCCTACAATGGATGTGTATTGAGAACTTACTATATCCTAGGCAACATGCCAGGGGTTCGGATCACTGATAGGAACAAGGGGCAAATTCTAAAGCGTCTCAGTTATTTATCCCTTTTCTCATTCCTCTAGCACTTATTAGAGCATTCATTTTGCCACCAGTTGCCTATTGCTGAGCTTCTACTCTCTCCCATAATTCATTTTAGAAGCTATAAAATTATTTTATGCTGAGTAATTATATATAAATAATGGAAGTAGATTCCTCATTGTTCTGGGGGCTGATAATGTCCAAGGTCTAAGCATCAGCGGAGTCCATGTTTGGTAAGGGGTCACCTCTGCTTCCAAGATTGTATCATTCTTTTTGCTTTGTCCTCACATGGAAGAAGGGACAACACAGACCCCTTCAACCTCTTTTATAAGGCAATGCTAACATTGGTGACAATGCTTTAGGAGGTGACCAAGTCACCTCTTAAATGATTACTTCTCAATTCTATCATATTCAGCACTAAGTTTCAATATTTGAATTTTAGGAGGGCAAACATTTGAACTACAGCACCAGTGGACAACATTGTGATATAAGGAAGCGGGTTCAGTAAGGTTTGGTGACCTGTTCAAGTTCATCCAGTGGATAATGGTCTGAAAAGTCTTGGCAGGGGAGAGAGAGAGAGAGAGAAAGAGAGAGAGAGAGAGAGAGAGAGAGAGAGAGAGAGAGAGAGAGAGAGAGCATGTGTGTGGTACCCAGGGCCTTTGAACTGAACTACATCCCCAGCATCCCCACCCTTTTTAAGTTTTTTTTTATTTTTTAGACAGGATTTGCTAAGTCACTACTTTGCCAAGGTGAGCTGGAACTTGCAGTCCTCCTGCCTCAGCCCTGAGGCCCAGCCTCAGACTGACTTTGTGTTAGTCATCCCTACAGTACCTAGGAGATTAAATGCTGAATTTGAATTTGTAAAATGAAAAGTTCTGACTTTTACACATTGACTTTAATTTTGCTTTGGTGACTATTAGAGCCAGACATAATCTACAGATCACTATCTTTAAAAATTTTTAATATCACCAAAACATATCCAGTATATCGATAGCCAGAGAAATGCCACAGCCAGAGATGTTTTGAAATGGTGACTACAACTTTCAGAAGCAAATTTGTGCACTGCACCAGTGTAAGTAAGAGTACCCGTGTTAGCTTGACCCTTGAGCAAAATTATACTAGAATTTTAATAACAAACAGACAAAAATATCTGACTTAATTTTCAGTTCCCTAATAGGGCAAGTTTGTGCATTTGTAATAAAGTTTCCTTTGGGCATTACTGACGTAGGTAATGGCAAGGTAGGCATATTTACCCATGTAGGAACTGTTTTTAAATCACAAAAATATAAGCACTACCCCCAAAACAAAATCTTCTCCCTCTTCATTCAAGAAAAAACCCTCCATGGAAAGGAGACCTAATTGGAGCTTATAAAAGTTTAACTCACAGTGATATTAAACATTACATATCTTTTCTCTCTGTATTCAAAACAATTTTTCTTTTAAGATCCATAATGCCAATCTGCTTTTTCTTTCTTCCTATTTATTTTAAAAGGTTAACTTTATTTTATGGCTATGTATCTGTTTATAAGTAGTTTGCTACTTATAAAGCTGTAATATTTAGATGAATTTGTGAACAAATTTCATGAGGGGGTAAGCATGTAAGGCAAATGCCAGCAATACACAACAAATGTGTACCACAACCTTAGCTTGTATTCTTTCTGCACCATGCTCACCCGACATTAGTCCCCATAGGTTCAAACGTTACACTGCATGCCCATGTGTTGCAAAGCTGCTTTCAATTATTAATAAAACAAGCAAATATTAAATGAGATGCACCATGTGGTCCAATGAGACTAAATAAGGTTGCAAATCTGCCTTGATTTTATTTCCCTATCTTGCAGGTAATTGTCTAAGATTCAGACAGAAAATTCCCAGTCCACTTAAACTGGGGACGGACGTGCAGTGAGTGGTGTCTCCTTGTGCCCACTGTTCTCTGTGGGTGGCCCTGGAAGATGAAGATGTATTTTTAATTATCTGTGCTCTATTTGCTTTCTATTTTTCTTCCCTTGTCATACACCTCTCACAGACCCATGTTTCTGGAAGGCAGTGCCAAGCAGTTTGAAAGTCTCCAAGAAAATCGTCTGAGCCAGTGGCTGCTGGCAAATGTCTCACCCCTGCCCCACCCTGTTCCCACCGCTCACATAAAGCTGTGGCTGGTAGCTCTTGCTGACAGCATGACGTGGTACTCCCACTAGAGTCAATTTCAAGCTACCAATGCAGCATCAGGAAGATGTTTTATGTCCAGAAGTACATTTAGAATGGCCTTGTTGACATTTTTACACGTGCAGAATGTTAGTTTATTGTGGGGCATTTAAAGAATGCTACTTCTCTAATTCATATTTAGATCTCAGGCCTGCTTGCCTGGAGGGAAGTGGCTCCAACACACCTTAAACTGTTCTCCCATTAATTGGATAATGTGCTCGGGCCTGGGAGTGAAGCTCAGCAGTGGGCAACATGGGCTCTGCACCCAGCTGGCCTGGGTCAATCCTCAGCACCAAAAACTCAAAAAAGTCTGTGCTTAAAACTGGTCACAACAGCCCCGGGGATTTAGATCAGTGGTTCGGGCGCCTGCCTCACAAGTGCAAGGTCCTGAGTTTGATCCCCAGTACCAAAAATCAAAACAAAACTGGTCACAACAGGAGAGAACTGTTGGCTTCAAGCTAAGGTATTCAAAGATACATATATATTAGAAATACACTCAACAAGTTCTAATTCCAAAGGTACGAAAGGTAGGAGAAGTCTCTCACCACTATCCCCTGATTCCTTCTCTGGAGACAAACAACTTTATTGATTTATTGTGTAACTGTACAAAGGTGTTTTAGGCAAGTGTGCATATTCTGTTCTTTCACCCCTCATTTTCAAAACAGAAACGGAAGCATACTATGCATAGCATGTTATAGCTTTGTTTTTGATTGTTAATATAAATTGAAAAAAATGTTTTACATTTATACATGAAGACCAGCCTTATACTCTTTCACATCTGCATAAATGTTGCTTTGCATGGCTGTTTCCTGACGAGTCTAAACCTTCTCCTATGGATGTGGACCTGTTCAGGTTGTTGAGCCTCTTTATCTTACGCACCCACAGTTCTGATACAGTGTTCTGTTTATGTGTGCTTTATATTTGCATATGGTCTCAAATACATTCTCAAATTAATTCCTAGAAATGTAATTGCAGCTTCATAGAGTTTGTACACTTTTTAATTTGTTGCTATTGCCAACTGATTTCTGTAAAGGTGGAAGAGATCAAGGTTCTCCAATCCTTCCACCACACAGCGTGTTAACAATTTGTTTGTTTGTTTTTTGGTACTGGGGATCGAGCTCAGGACCTTGCACTTGCAAGGCAGGCAGCAGAACCACTGAGCTAAATCCCCCACCCTTGTGTTAGCAATTTGGATCTTTGCCAATCTAAAACATGAAAAATATCAGTGTGATTTCGATTTATATTCTCAGATTACCAGGGAGATTGATTCTTTTATGTTTTATCTAAATACATTTTCTTCTCTTTGAGATATCTGCACATTTTCTTTATTCTTCTTTTAGAGTCATTTTTAGCACAAATGATATAACTAGGTAATAGATCTAAATTATTTTTTTCCACACGGGAATCCCAGTTTTTCAGTGCTATCAGGTAACTACTTCATCTATTTTTCACAAATCTGATATGCCATTTTCACATCTCAAATTCTTATATGTTTGTGTATCTTTCTGGACCTAGCTTGTTCTGTTTATGTCTGTTTGTGTAATAACACTACATTTCAATATTATGTTTAATAATCATAGCTTTAGTAGATTTTTAGTAACTGGGAGGTCTAGTTCTTTAGATATTTTTATAGATTTTTCCTGGTTCTCTCTTTCATGTGAACTTTGGCACCAGCTTATTTTCTTCCAATTATTCTTTGATTGATATTTTAGGAGACCTGAAAGAACATTGCCATCTTTGTGTCATTTTACTCCCAAATAGTGTATGCTTATCTGTTTTCTATTCATTAGTAGTTTTGAAGGTTTCAACTATAGTATGTGCTCGGTTTTGTTAAATTTACTTCCAAGTATTTATTTTTATGTCTCCATTAGGAAAGCCATGTTTTTGTTGAAGCTTGAAGCACCTTAAAGTTCTTGAATGACACAGCTGTGAGACAAACAGAAAGATATTTTCCTAAAACATGTTCAGAGCTGAAATCCCTTTGGATGTAAGTAAGATATTTAAAGTGGGTCATAATCTTCCTGTTGAGTAACAGTAGGTTTATATACTCAATTTATAGGACTGAACATGGGTATAAATCAAACACCAGTTAACTTTATCATCCTAATAACTTACGAGATGAGATAGATTTTTATGTGTCTCATCAGAATTAGCTAACTGGTTTAAATCACTTTCATCATTAAAATTTTTGTCTTTTTTTCCTTAAAAATTCAGTGAGCAAGCACCTATCAGAGACTTGAAAGTAAGCCGGATGTTGTGGTGCATGCCTGTAATTCTAGCACTCAGGAGGCTGAGGCAGGAAGATTATGGGTTGGAGGCCAGCTTGGGGTGTGTAGTGAATGCAAGGCCAGCCCAGATTCCGTAGCCCAACTTTGTCTTCTCTCCTCTACCCCAAACCCCAAAACAATGATAGCAAAAATACAATTTAAATCACACACATATGTAATTTCTTAAGATAAGGGCCAGCCTGGAGCTCAGTGGTGCTTGCCTAACATGTGTGAGGCCCTAGGTTCCATCCACAACCCTGCAGAGCAAGGAAAGAGGAAAGGAAGGGGTGGGAAAGGAATGGAAGGGAGGGCAAGGCAGAGGAGAAAGAGGTCCTGTCATTGACGCCCGGGACAGTCCTGGGATTCTCCCCATCCTTGATGGGGGCTGCTGCTGGTCCCTCCCAACCCCATGCCAGCAGCCCATGCAAGGGCTCAGCGCATGGAGAGGGAGATCCCTGGACCCGCGGCTCTGTTCCCAGCATCCCCCTAGGAATATCTCTTCCAGCCCATCTCGACAGATGCTTTAAGCATAATCAACCAACACTTCCTTTTCCGCTTTCTCATGTTTCTTGGTCCTAGCCACTTCATCGCCTCCTAGCAACAATTTTAGTAATGCAGTGCATACTTTCTAACAGTATGGATCCCATTTGGATGCCAATGACAATACACTGCCCACGGTGGACAGAAGTTAATACACACAAGGGAAGGACTCCTAAATCATACTGTGTATTTTGTATACTCAGCCAAAAGAAAAGAAGAATTTAATTCCTCCACATCATCTTTTCCCATGTCTCAGGAGACTGACACCTTCTTCAATCACCTAACTAATGTGTGGAAAGAATGAAAACTCTTTGAGAAATCAGTGACCCAGAAAGTTAAAAACCAAAAATTATGAAGCATCAAATGACATGCTATTTATCATTCCTCTTCTACATAAAATCCACCTCTTACAGGTGCTGTTGAGTGGCTATATATAGAAAGGCTCTGCGACTGGGTGGTGGATGTGATTTTATATGATATATACCAGTGACGGCGAACCTTTAATAGACCGAGTGCCCAGACTGCAAGCCCAAACCCACTTATTTATCGCAAAGTGTCAACACTGCAATTAAACCTGAATGTCCCATCCTCTACTGCTGGGGCGATCTGGCTGGCATGCTGTAGGTTCACCAGCCCTGGTATACTCATAATTGCACAAATGATATTTTATTGTATAATTATGACTTACTTATTAAAGAAGTCTTAAAATAGAGAAAAGTAGAAGTGAATCTGTGATTCATTAATGTTCTGAAATTCAAGTACAATCACTGTTTTGACTTTTTTGAACTCATGATTTTATAAACTATATATAAAATTTTAATCCTGTGTAACTTACTAAAACATTTTTCTAATCTCTTAGTTGGGAATAATTTAAAAATAAAGTATAGGAAAAAATATAACGAATGTTCACAGCATTGTGTAATCTGATTAGATGTGGCAGACAGTAGGATACACACAGGTATGGATTCACTAGGTGCATCTAGCGCTTCTGCATGGTTTTTACCTTTTTTCCGACTTATTGAAGTGCTCCTTGTCCCCGAGTACATGATGTCTTAGTATGAATATGGCTTTTGCTCTCCTTTCTTGGTTAGTAGCTCTAGCCAATGCGAGATCAGTGAGGTGGAGCATGCAACTTCCGACCTTTATCTTAAAAATGATCATCTACTCTTTGCTACTGAAAGCAATGATATTATTTAGGATTAAATAAAGCCATAAGTGATTTAGAACCACCTCCCTCCCTCACATTAACTGAGATTTAAACACATCTAAAAGTTGTTCTCAGGAATGCTCATAATCTCAGTCTTTGGAGACCCAAATTTTCACAGCTTTTCATTCCTCCACCCAAGGAATGTGTCTTTGCCACTGAGACCAACATGGCTGCTTGAGTGCCAGCATTTATGTACGCATTCCCAACCAACAGAAAGCAGGAAGAATGAAGGAATGCCATAACCAACGCCACAAAGGTGAAGTTCATCCTCAGACTTACTTGCAAGGAGATAGAGACTGCTTTTATCAGTTCAGGCTATTCTCAGTTCACCCAGGGCCGATCACCTTCTCAAAGGAAATCAGGGCTCTATTTGTAACAAAGGAGCAAGAACTGCTGGAAGATGAGCTCCAGTGACCCGCATCTGACACACTGGCAGAGACCTTGGTTTTGTGGCATTGTCTATGTAATATGGCAACAGTAACTCCCAACTCTTAGGGAATCAGATGTGATGGTGTTTGAAAGGCACTGGAGAGATGTACAGCCTTTGTGGGGTGTGTGACCCATGGTAGTTACTATCACAGTCCTTGCTTCATTGAGTTGATGTGTCATAGTTTACCACACTGATTCTAGGCCAAGAATATTAGATTATTTGCTATTTAGGGGCCATTGTATATAATTCTAAAGTTAATTCTTCCTTGTACAATGTTTTATACCATTTCACTGCTTGGGATCTTAGGGATATGCTTACAAGTATAATTACTGGGTCATTCAAAATTTATGGAATAAATTGTGATTGCTCTGGGACAGTACAGAAATTCCATATAAATCAGGGAGTCAAGTTCTCCTTTCGCATCCACAGGCAAGTATATAGGGCTGCACATAAAGTTTTGAGATTTGGGATGGATGTCATGACTCACCCAAACTGACTCTTTTCTGAGACAGGTTCATTTTGCCATGATTCTAAAATGTTTTCATCTAAATAGAAATCAGTATGAAATTAAAATGACCTACCTGCATAAAACAAGAAAATACTTCCAGAAAGGCTTTGGAAAGTATGAAAAACCATAGACAAGTAAGATATGTTTATCTATCTAAGGAAGAGGTCTGAGATAGAACAAAAGAAATGCTTTTAACCTAATAAAGCCAATATTTCTGTATCCCAGGTAGACCTCTTGGTTTTTAAATTATATTACCTCATTTAGAGCAGACTAAGAAAGTAAATGTCGGGGTCGAGGACTTAGCTCAGTGGTGCCGCCGCCTGTTGAGCAAGCCCAAGGACCTGAGTTCGATCTCCGGTATCAAAAAAAAGAAAAGAAGAGAAATGGCGTTATTGTGTCCAACACAGATGAAGAAAGTGAGGTGCAGAGAAGTTAAATCACTGCCCTTTACTGATGTAGCTGGGAACCCATGAGACTGGCCCTAGAAATCATGGATGCTGCAGTCTGTTTTGCGAACAATGGTATGTGGAATGCCTCTTTCTTCATATCTTACTATCAAACCAGTAAGCTCCCCCCTGAGCAGCAGCCCGCACAGCCAATGCACCCCCTCTCTCTGACAGTAATCACAAAGGGCTCTGTACAAGACGAAGCTTGATGCAGGATCTAGCAGGGGATCACACAGGGGTTCAGCTAGTTTTCTCTTTTGGGCTTTGGAGTGCTTTTTATGGAAAGTTCTACATGTGAGCATGCACACTGGGGGCTAGAGAAAAAGGAGCAATCAGAACTGCTGGGACAAAATGGGAGGAGGGTGGCATCTATCTTTGATGTGCTTCTCTCAGTACTTCATCATGGCTTGCCTCCCTCTGTCTCCCTGGGGTTTCCCTGTTCCTTGTTCCCCTTTGTGTGTTTCTCTTCCTGCCTGCCACGTCATGCAGAACCGAGCTCGCTTCCAGAGCCTCGATTAATTTCCTCTTTAAAGGGATCCAAACAATGAATTTATTGACCATCAAAGGTGTTAACAGATATGAAACAATGTGCTAATTTTTTTCCCACAGAGTTATATGCATTTTAATGTATAATGGGTGGTGGCTTAATTTGCCGAAGTTAGAAATTTTAGGCACTGACAGAAACTGATGGGCGAGGGGGGATTATTGCAACTCCCCCCACATCACTCCAACTGTGCCTACTGTGTGTCTGACAGGAAGTAAGAAAAAGGAGTATGGCAAGAGGAGGAGAAAGGTATCTTCCACAGCAGACTGCTACTCGGCTTTTGTTTAGGTGCCAGTTCTCCAATCCTGCTTTATAGTGACGGGGCAATGACCAAGGGCACATCTGTAGTCTGCTCTGCATGCTCTGTCCTCCCTGTCCTGGTCACTTCCTATCTCCTTTCCAGAAGTGAGGACATGGCACAGACGCAGTGGCAGCAAAAGGGCTCCAGGTATTTAAAATAGCCCTCCGTGAGTACCTGGCGCCTTCTCTGTCTACAGTTATGTAAATACTGTACCTGCTATTTACTGAGCACCTACTGCATCGTGGATGCATTACCAAGACTGCTGAATTCTCATACGGTGACACAAAATGATTCTAGCACTAGTGGAGGAGGAAAGGCAGCTCAGACAGCTTGAGCCATTTGTCTATGGTCACAACTGAGGGAAAGAAGGGACTGTGTGCGAACATTGGGCCTTTTCCTAAAGGTATTCATATTTCTCTGCTTAGCTTTCTTGTCTCATCTCCTAAGGAGAGACAGAGCTACTACATTCCTTACTCCTATACTCTTCACAAGAATGTCACACTAAATTTTACTTTCAAATAGAAATTGGTCCATACTGGGCTTAAAACAGTTTTCATGAACCCTGAAAATATTTCTTGCAATGAAATATCACTTTATCAAACCATCAAAGAAAAATGATAAAAAATGGCCAATATCCACGGAAAACATTTGCAGTGCATGGGTAGTTCACTAAAGTTCAAGTAACACCTTAGAGAAGCCTACAGGTTCTGGCAGGAAGACTACCATGTGAGAAGGAAATGAAGACGTCTAGGAGTCGTAGAACAAGACCTGCTTCTTAGCTCCTTTGCACTCTGCAGTCTAGTTTTCTTACATGGCCACTCTCAATTCTCCATCTCCATATTTTTGGCCCTCTTGCAAATGCCCTGATGAAAGTTGAGTGCAGATATTAAAAAAGAGGCAGAATGACTATTGTCTTTAAAAATATGCTTTGAAAGCCTTAATGTGTTGGTTCATTATTTCACTTACAATTATCCCTAAGGAAATAATTATTGACAGTCACAAAGATTTTTTTTGACAGTCACAAAGATTTAAATCAAATACCATTATTTGCAGTATTGCTTATATATTTAATATCTTGGGACAAACCAAAACTAAATTTTGAATCGTTAAATATCAATAATTATATCTGAACACTTGGATGATTAAATAGTTAATTCCAACAGTAAAATACTGCGCAGGCATTTGAAAAAATTGCATTTGAATATTTGATTAAATACTTTATTTCAACAATGCAGCCATCTAAAGCATAACAAAATCCTTTACTGGACTGTATTGCCAGTGAATAGGAGGCAGTATATGATCTCATGTTTGAAAAATATAATACATGCACATTTAGGAATAGAAAATATAATAGAGGAACATAGAACAAATGTAAGTGGTAGTTATCTCTGGAAATTAAAGTTTCATGAAAATTTTTCCTTTTATGGTTATGAACATTTTCTTATTTTTCTACTCTGATTATATATCATTTATGTTCTAGGAGAAGGAAATATTGAAAATAAGAGCAATAAAAAGTATATAAAAGATTCCGTACATATAAATCATATAACAAAGTGAACAGCCTACTTTAATACTATCTGTAGGTACATTTCAGAAGACTGCTATTTATTTTGTGCTAACAGAAGACGTTTTTCCCCTGAAGTTCCCGGATACTCAGGATTATAATGCCCATGGCTGAACCAGTTGTGGTTGGAAGGTGTGATTGTCATGTTCTGAGCTAAGGCAGCATCACATTTTAGCCTTGAATGAGAGGGAGTAGTCATTTTAGAAACCCCTAAAATAGCACCTACAATGCTGATTCCTTTTTATAACCATCTCTAAGACACTAATATTTCAGGAGATGAAGAGTCACCAAGTGCTAACCAGGGACTGAACAGGGATTGTTGAAGGATGGGGAAAATTCGACATAGGGTGTCACTCTACACATTTCTTTCAGTAAATTGTAAATAATATGCTGTTAATATTTCAATCTGGAAGGAAAACCAGGATAAAAAAAAATCCTTGTTTCTTTTCATCATCCCACTGTCTCTTCACCATGTCAATAACCAGAGTATATCGACATGCTCCATACTGACAGGCATATGTGTGTCTGCGAGTAAACAACATTGTAGACAGACCAAGACAAATGGTTTATGAAATTTAATGCCTGATACAGAATTTTAAGTTTGCTGTCTTCGACCCAAATTTAATATTTTGGGGTTTTGGTATTTATAAGCTTGACAAATCAACTTTCTGTTCTTGAGTTAAAGGCAAATAAAAAGCATTCAGAAAACTTCATGAACATCAAATGTCAACTGCAACACAAGATTTTGGTACAACTGCAAGTAAATCTGAAACATATGGATTGAATTTTCCTTGCAATAGTCTAGAGTTTAGAAGGAAAAAAACCTGTGTAAAAAATGTGTTGTAGGTTTTCAGAAACCCCAAAGGTTGAAAAAAATGATTTCTATTTATTTAGATTTAGAACTGGGATAACCATGTTGCACCCCAGAAACATAATTAAGCACCAAATTCCACTCAGCATTGCATGGCACAGGAGCCTGAAAGAGTGAGTCCTCCTTTTCAGTTGTAATGAATTGTTTTATACTTTTAAAGTATGGAATCTAATCAGTGGAGGAGCCAAGAGGTTTTTTTCTGGGACTCTTAAGTATCCCCACATAATCACCATCAATTTCTCTCTGTATCACCTTCAATACACATACACTCTAAATAAATACAATATGGAAACCTAAACAACCATACCACCTAAGTAAAAATGATGAGTTTGTTATGGAAACTAAGCCTACGAACAGTCTCCCTATCCTACAGAAATCCCTATGTCTCTACTGAGTTAAGTACCTAGAAACACAGAAGGTCTCCTCTGGTTTTGCTTTGTTGTTTTTGGATCTATCTCACGCCTTTGTCCTAAGTTTGATTTGACTGGAGTAAAGCTCTGTGCTCCAGCTGTTCACACCCGCCTTTTGGTCTTCTGGGCAGTGGAGGTTCACAGAAGATGAGAGGAAAGAGGACAAATGTGCTAGAATAAACTTTAGAGGACAGTCTCATTGCTATCGCCCTCTGATTGTTGGCTGTTATCTGTAGGGCTGTCCTTCAAAGACTTAGAAAGACCTCTTCCAGGTTAGAAGTCTTTTTTCAAATTGGCAATTCAATCAAGGGACCTCCTCTTTTGCCTTTCTTAAAAAGTAAAATCAACACACATAAACAGAAAACAAAAATATGCAAACTTTTGGTTCAGGCACTCTTTGCATTAGGTCTTGATTTTGCCCCACACTGGCTATATAAAGTGGGGTAATTACCTTAAATTCCGAATCTCATCTTCTTCTTTTGTAAATACAGAGTGTACTGGTACTTTCTTTACTGAACCATTTCAAGAATTAACAAAATATCTTGGGTCTTATTTTTCCCCATTACCTTGCAAGATACATCATGTACAGGTACAAGCACCCAATGATAAATGTAAATATATTGTATACCTAAAATGTACCAATAAAAGAATTTAAGCAAAAAAAAAAAGAATTAATGAAATAGAATAAACTGTTTACCTAGCAGACTATTTTGTACGTAATAGAAGCTCAATGAATATCACTTTATATCTTCTAATATCCTAATAAATATATTCTGTTTTTATTCAGATCATAAAAACATCAAACAAATAATCAAAAATAAATTAAAAAATCAAACCATCAAGGGCCAGGGATTTACCTCAGTGGTTCTGCCTCCTGCCTTGCAAGCGCAAGGTCCCGGGTTCGATCCCCAGTACCAAAAAAAAAAAAAAAAATCAAACTATCAAAAACAACCTCCATTGTCTGATAAAAATTTTCTAATTCATGATACCTAAGACTAGAAAGGGATTATAAAACATCCACCTTGAAATTATGACCAATATTCTGGTTTTCTCAGCAGCAAATTAAGAAACTCCTAAGGGATATAGGAAATGGAAAAAAAAACCCTTTGTCTTTCTAAAATCATTAAGTATTATAAGAGAAAATGCAAATCCAATCAGATTTTTATAAGGAAGACAGATGTCTTATTTTTTCACACATTACACATAAAAATATATATTTATTTTTTCAATACTCTAAATATATTACATCAGTTAAAGATGCACGCTTTTAGGGCCGGGGATTTAGCTCAGTGGTTTCACTGCCTGCTGTGCAAACGCAAGGACCCAAGTTCGATCCCCGGTACACCCCCCCAAAAAAAAAAAGATGCATGCTTTTTTTTTTTTTCTTTTACAGGAATCTAAACTGGCTTGAAAGGTATTTGCTATTAGCAGGCATCAGGGTCTAGGTTAATAAAAAAAAATTAGCCAAGAGAAAGCAATGATTCTGATTAAGTAAATTCCATTGAACTCTTTCTAGTAAGCATTATTCAGGTCATGAATGCTAATTTGTCCTGCAGGGGGCTGTGGGTAATTACCCAGAAAAACTATCAGCTTTATTGAGTTGCTACAAAACAGTATTACTGAATGGTACACTGTAAAGGAAGACAACCTTGATATGTACTCACAGAAGAGGGTATTTTTCTTTCCCCTACTGGGAAGATTTTATGGCCTAGATAGGAATGATAATAAATGGAATTTTGCTTAGAAAAATAAAGCCACATCAGTGTCACTTCCTGTTTAATAGTCAAATAAAATTCCTGACATGCAAAGACATGTATCTGAGAAGTGCCACCAAGACACCCGAACAATTTTAGCTTTCTGCATATTTAAAATTGTGTAGAATCAGAACCATCTTAAAAATGAAGAAAATGTGGCACATTGGCCGCATTCCAGCAACTACACAAAACTGCTGATGTTACTAAAATCTAGATAATTTAGTCCCATATGGGAATCCATACCACAATTATATTGTCCCTGCTCTGACACAGTCCTGATTTTGCACTTCTTTAAGCCTGGCTTTTTATAATTTTAATTCCCTTCACCAATAAAGCA
This sequence comes from Heterocephalus glaber, assembly GCF_053883595.1. NCBI lineage: Eukaryota > Metazoa > Chordata > Mammalia > Rodentia > Bathyergidae > Heterocephalus > Heterocephalus glaber. The sequence goes on along the minus strand of NW_028258296.1, from coordinate 16,925,170 downwards.
ATTTGCATTCACAGAGTCTTCCTGGCTAAGTAAGAAAAAAGAAGAAATCTGTTACGTGACCTTGGTTTCTTTACAGTTGATTACAAGGAAACAAACTCTTCAACTAACCCATTCTCTCATCTTTTTTTAATTGATGTGAAACATCATACTAACTGCAGAAAGCTACACACAGCAGGCTGGGGGGTCACACAATAAAATGTGCTGAAAAACTCCTCATTTGCTCATTTAGTGTGATGAGGTAAAACCCATCTTACACTGGTCCAGGCATGTATCATGGACTGCACTCAAGTGTTAAAGAGACAATGTTCTCCTTAAGAAAAGCAAAAAAAAAAAAAAAAAAAAGGAAAGAAAGAAACAAGGTATTATATAATAGTGAAATCTAAAAAGGTCTTTTTTTCCCCAGGGCCTCACTTTTACTGAAATAATTTGAAAAACATGTTTGCTGAACTCACTCACGCCTATCCTGACACTTCATAAATGTTTAATAAAAATGAACATTATTTTCTCTATAATGTGGTCCACATAGTGCCAACGCCAAATACATTCACATAAGATGTGTTTCCTTTTTTTTTTTTTTTTTTGGTACAGGGGATTGAACTCGGGTCCTTGCACCTGCTTAGTAGGCAGCAAAACCACTGAGCTAAATCCCCAGCACGATATTATTTTTTTTTGACTCACCTTGGTTACCTGAAAAGACAAAGCCGCACAATAAGAAATATGTGGAAAGTATAATCATATCATACAATTAAACTCTGATCAAAAAAGTGAGATTGCTAACTTCTAAAAAGTCCCTTGGCTCTCCTTCCCTTTCATGAAGAAAATAGAGGTGCAAGTTACCTATAATTATTAATAGTGATACTTTTAGAGAAATAGATTATTAAAGAAGCAATCCTAAACCTGTTTAATCATTTGTATATTGAAAAGTCTTTGGTCTTCTTTAGCTGTGGTCTTAATTGAAAGGAAGAAAACATGCCCCCAAGGTACCAGTGGCATTTTGATTGTCTATGATTACTTACTTTAGGGGGATTTTACATTCAAAATGATCAAGTTACAGTACAGTATCTGGCTGCAGTTAACTGAATTATTTCATACAGTTTTTGGAAAAATATAAATTTTAGTTTGAGGGGTAATAACAGATTTTGCTCATTAGAAGAATTTTACCACAAGATCAAGAAATATTTTCATCTCCCCCCAAAAAAGAAATACTTTCATCTAATCTTTGTTTAACATTTACTTTCAGCACAGAGATATAGTTAAAATGTGAAGCTTTGACTATATTCCGAGTTAATGTGATTAAGCGGGCAGGACATGCTCTTCATTTGCTTTCTTGTGAAAACTTGCGTGAACTTGTAGACATTCACATATTAAACCAGAAGGCTATTTTTCCTTGTCAATTAGTTTTTTAAAAGGAGCCTGAAAAAGGTACCAGCTATGAAGACAACTCAATAATGGAACATTCACGCTGTTCATGTGTACTAATAAGGAAATACACTGAAGTATTTTTCATTCTTTCATTACACCTTGACAATGACAAAAAGGACCCAACAAAACTCCACCCTCCCCTGGGGATTAAAAGCAGCTCTCAGTTTTCACTGTAACTATAACCTATGTTTAATAACAGCATTTCAATGAATTTTTTTTTAAAAAATCAATACTATCATCAATGCATGTCTTTTCTATTTCTAACCTTGAGAACATAAAATTGTTTTTTATCACGGCTCATTATAAGGGAAAATGAGTACCATATGTATTTCATACATAGTATTAAAGAGCCTGAATGCGCGTGTTTGTCAGGTTAACGCTTCTGGTTCTAATAAGAAGTTTTGTTTTTCAGCCTTCTTTTCATTACTCACCTAGGACCTAATCTACCATCCTTACTCTGAAAAAAAAATTTCCTCTATTCTTTGAAATTGGGCCACTGGGGTGCTTGCATATTCCTGTCAAATTTGCTTTAAACTGGATATGCACCTAAGAAATATTGTTATTATATTCAGCTTTTACATTATCATCATCGCATCTAACTCAGCTAGCTCTGTAAGTAATAATTATTAACATAGATGTTAGTTCAGTCTAATTTAGTTCATTAGCAGGATAGCTCCTTTGATTTCTAAAGAGGTATCATGACACTTTAATCAGTGAGTAGAACCAGCTTGTTTATCATTCATTTAACTTTTTCTGCCTTACAGCAGTGTTTGTTGGGTGAGTGTAAACTAAATAGAACTGTGCAAACTTTCTCTTCTGGACCCGACTGTATTTGGTGAAAATCTTGGATGTGTCCTTTCTTCCGTCACTCTGGACTTCCCTCTGTTGGGCCGACTTGCAAGGATTAAGCAAGCTGCCCCTTGCGTGTATCTCCCTGTATGAGGGTACACCATGGAGAGCCACCACTGCCCGAACAAGCTGCTTCTTTTTGCACACAAGGGAAGGCTGGTGTGAACAATGCAGCAGAGAGCCCACTGGGCACGGTGAGGCAGGGTGGCACTGCAGCTCCTGCCAGTGCCTGGTAATCCATTTGCTCTATATATGGGATGGAAAATAGAGCTTTGTTACTTGAACTAGTTCTTTGGGCCCTTTGTAAAGGAGTCTTTTCTCCTGCATGTTTTTTTAACAGTTTTTACCATTATACTTCTTCTTGTTAGGAATCTGGTGATATGATTTCTGCCACAATACAGGCAGCCACCATGTTTACAGTAAATACATAGGAACTGTCTGCCCAAATGCTGCATATTCCATATCAGTTATAAAATGCGCATTTGAATAGGGCAGAAAGTCAAGCCAGACCTAGCTGGATGGCTGCAGACAGAGGGGAAAAGGAATATGTTGGAAAGCAGCTTTTTGCCATGTAACTTATTTTTTTTTCCCCCTAAGTGATTCCTGTGAAAGGAAGATAACGTACCTTGAGGAGATTGTGAGCTACATTGTCACCAAGAGCAAAAGCAAAGCCCACCAGGCCCTAAATGCTGTTATGGGTGTCAGAATTACTAGTAGCCCTTTTGGCTTTGCATGGTTTTGTGCATTGATCTCCGATTCATTTTGGCAGTTGAAGTATTCCATTACTCTAGATCTTAATCATTCTGAAACACAGGGATCTGATACACAAGGAATGTGGCAGTGGTTGAAAGAAAGGAGGAAGCAGGGCAACTTTAATCAAAATGTGATTTTAGCATGAGAGGGAGGGAAAGAGGAGGTATAATATCACCCACATCAAAAGATGGATGAACCATTGCAAGAGTGGGCCAACAACTTTGGGAATTGAGCCTAAAGAAAAGGTTAATTGGCGGGAGCTTTTAGAGGTTAGTTGTACAAACCAAGTCCTTGTTATGGCTCATATCTAAGGTCCTGCCAAAAGCCTCAGGTATTCATAGGCTAGACCATGGTGTGTGATACTGGGATTAAGAGTGTGTAATAAGCCGGGGATTTAGCTCAGTGGTTCTGGTGCCTGCCATGCAAGCACAAGGTCCCAAGTTTGATCCCTGGTACCAAAAAAAAAAGAGTGTGTAATAACTAAATTGGTTTAGCATAGTTCTGGGTATCAGTGATAGGAAGATCTACCCTTAGTGTGGATGGCATCACCCAAAAGGCTTGTAGCCTGGATGGAATACAAAGGGAGGTGTGCTGGCACTGCTTGCTGCTGACACTGCCTCCTGACTACCCAGCCATGAACTATTTCTTCTCTGCCATACTGCCTTGCCTTGGAGACTAAGGACTGAAACCTCTACAAACTGTGAGCTAAAATAAACCTTTCCTCCTCTGACTTCAGGTGTGGAGTATCTTGTCTTAGGAACGAGGAAGTAACTAAGACAGTCCTGAAGATATTTTCAAACTAATAATGAATATTTTTGGTAAATATTTCTCCTTCTGAAGATTTCACCAGAGGGATATCTGGAAGATAAATGGAGGAAGGCTAGTGCTTGCAAAATTCCTTCCAAAGTGGCATTACCCTCACTTGTGGCTCCCACATGGCCTATTATATGTTTGTGAGAATGTTGGCAGGGCCAGCTGCTTTCTTTTCAACCTGTGTACCTGCCTCAAAGGCAGTAGTGCTCTCTGCAAGCCTCAGTGCTCTGTAGACGCCATCTTGAAATTTGTAACAATTTTTACTTTTCAACTTGTTTTTTGTGAGTGAAGATACATATGTCAGTCATCCTTCGCTGCCCCATTGGAATATAGCATTGTGATGCCCCCTGAGACAGAGTGCTGGTGGGACACAGAGCAGGAAGTCAGAAAGTCTCAAGTAAGTGCAAGAAAAGTGTGCTCTGTTTGAGAAAGCACTCATGAGGATGGCATAGGAGAGGAGTAAAATATAAAGCCATACATAGCTCTATTTCCTTTCATCAGCATGATAGTGAAGATAGAACTTGCATGTATCAAGAAGTAAAATGAAAACAGCTGAGTTAGTTGTGTGTAGCATTTCCACTGTTCTGCCAAGAATAAAAGGCATATGCATATACAAACTTCAAACTACGAATTCTGTAATTTCAGTGATTCCACATGACTTAAATGCTCATATTTGCATATAAAATTAGCACCAAACAATATAAACCTGAGTGCTAAAATTCATGCTAATACCTTATGATTTTTCTTAGTAGAGCATTAAAGAGCAAATAAACACTATGATGAGCCAAGAGAAAGAATGGGGGAAAGGGAAAAGAAAAGATTGATTTCCTAAAATAATTTTTTTACTACTTTTCTTTTTTCTTTCTTTCTGTGTGTGTGTGGACTGAACTCAGGGGTGCTCTTCTGCTGCTGAGCTATATACCGAGCCTTCCTTATTTTTTATGTGGAGACAAGGTCTCAATAAGTTTCCCAGGCTGGCCTGGAACTTGCCATCTTCTTTTTGCAGCCCCTGGAGAAGCTGAGATGGCAGATATGTGCCACTATGCCCAGTTCACTGCTTTTTGAAAAAGGCACCCCACATTTTGGTTTGTATTGAAACAAACTATGTAGCTAGCTCTGAAAGCAGGAAATATTTCTATCTGAACAATGTAAACTGAGATGTATTCCCAGGTAGCATAAACTTTCCACCTTTTCTAAATTATTTTATCTCTGATATCTCAGTGACAACAAGAGTGAACGGAGCCCCTCCTTAGGCGTAAAGAATTGAATCAGAGCAAACCTGTCTGTCCCGTATCACTGTTCCACTCAACGCTGCTGCATGGCTTGATGAATCCCTCTCTGGTTCTGACACATGATGTATGACCAGCTGCTCCTATGTGCTGCCTCCCTCCTGAAGAGCAAGATAAATGGCCACCATATCATAGGGAATGGAGGACTGGAGAGGAACACGTGGTCACTAAGGAGAATATTACTAATTAGAGGCCAAGAAGCAAACAATTTGTAAATGAATTAGTAAATGAACAATACCCTAGGGGCCCCAAAGAGTTAATTTGCTTTTAGAAGATGAGCAATTTACCCATCTGCACTGGTAAAATCAATCCCTTATTAGAACTGCTTATGGCTACTGCCACCTTGTCACGTTTCCTATCAATATTAAGTCTGTCTGGGAGGGGAAGGTGCTGAGGGCCTCACTCTGCAGGACAGAGTCTGTTCTCTTGTTCCCATGGAACTTCCAAGGTTTCCCCAGCCACTAACCAAATCAGCACAGACATCAGTGGTACCTTAAATGTCATCTTATTAGAGAAGCTATACTTGGCTACCCTCTTGAAAACAGTAAAACTTTATTTCCCCTTGTTATGCATTATTTTCTAAGGAATGTGTTCTCACTATGTTGCCCAGACTGACCTAGAACTCCTGGGCTCAAGGTGTCCTTCTGCCTCAGCTTCCTGTATAGCTGGGACTACAGGCATGGGCTACCATACTCAACACCTCTTGCTAATTTTTAATTTTTTTCTCCATTGCACTTCACTTTCTGATATATTATGTACAGTATTATATACAGTACAGTTTTCTCCTGGTATCCTCCTGTGATTGGCCCCAGGATACCTGCAGATAGTGAAAGCCTTTTATAAAATGGCATAGTATTGGCATGTGTCCTACACAATCTTCTCCTATACTTTAAATCCTCTCTTACTACCGAGTACGTATAATGTACATACTAGGTAGAAAGTTTGGGAAAGACTGGATTAAACAAAACTCAATAATCTTTATTGCAGGACTTAACAGGGGCTTTGATAGTTGTGTGTTCCTTGTCAGTCTTCAGGAGAGATTTAGTATATTGGCGAGTTGGGCCACGGGAACTGTTTCTCCCCATTTAGACCAAGTGTTCTTTGGAACATATTTTAGGAAATGTCATTTTAAGTGATAATTTATTGACCTCACAGAATTTTAAATGAGCCTTTTACTAGAACAAATCCACCTCTTCCCTTCAAGTTTTTAATATTTCATGAGGCAGTCTTTCCTGGTCTGATTAAAAAGGTTCTCCCAGCCTGTGCTGTTCTTTCTAGTCTTATCACATTTTGGATTTCACATTAAAATGAGTTCACTCCTGGCCTGTATTTGATGCAAATGCCACATTTTTGCTTGCTGTGTCCATTCTGACCGCTGCATGTCCTATAATTCTGTACACTTTCCAGGCTATCTCCTATAGGCAGAGGCGTCCACATGCAATGGTCTTTGCACAATATTTAGGGCCATCTGCTATATAATATGGTGCTCTCCAAAAGATTTCAGTGAAAATGATGCAATAACATTGGTCCCATTTTAAAGAAAACAGCTGAGGTAGATCTAAGAGAATAAAAAGAAAACTGATTTTCTCAATTCGAGGTCTCAGAATCCTTTTATTATGACTGATGTTAATGTAGAAACAAAGAGAAAGGCTTGGAGCCAGGGGTATTATTGCTCACTCAGGGGTATTATGCTTACTCAGCATACACAAGGTCCTGGGTTCAATCATCAGGACCAGAACAGAATTACTGAAACAGGATTTCAAGGTACAACAACCTTAAGCGGAAATAATTTGCAAAGAAGTCACATCCACTTAAGCACTTTAAGATGTCCTTGTTCTAGAAAAAAATCGCTCATAGTTTGAAGGTTAAAATGCTATGTCATATAGAAATGAACAAGTTTTAAAACTCAAGCACTATTATACTTGTATTTCTCTAATAGGGCATCAAATCTGTCCTTAAATGCTCAACATTGCAACTGAACTTCGGCCCTGTAGCTGGAGAGCCATCTCGAAGGAAAGAGCACCAGCAATTAAGTAAGAGGTACGCATCTAGAATGGAGGGATTTTTAACCTGGCTTGCACACATTATCATTCAGTTGGAAATACACAACTTTGAGATTTTACTCTTTATATTGTTCTCTTTTGAGAGACTTAATGGTTTTTAATTTCAAATAGTTTCTTAGAGGAAGGGGCATTATTTTTCTTCAAGAAATTTACTTTATCGTTTCTTATCATTAGAAAACATACGTAACAGAGAATTTATCACTTTAGTCATTTTTAAGTGCGCAGTTTGATGACAAGTACATTTATAGTGTCATGAGTCAGCCCGAGTGTCCATTTCCAGAATGACTTTATCACGCCACACACGGAAACTCAGTACTCATTAAACAACACTTTTCTACTTTTCTTTATTCCTAGTCCTCGGATCTACTATTCTTTCTACAAATTTGACTATTCTAGGCACCTCATGTAAGTGAAATCATACAATATTTGTCTTTTGTGTCTGAATTATTTTACTTAGACTATTGTCTTCAGAGTTCATCCATGTTGTAGCATGTTTCAGACTTTTGAAGGTCAAATAAAAGTCCATTGTATGTATTTACCAGATTTTTTAATCCATTGAGTTGTAGATGGATGGACATTTGGTGGTTTGAACCTTTTGACTATTATGACTAATGCTATTACTAACATTGGTATAGAAATATCTGTTCAAGTCTCCACTGTTAATTCCATTAGTATATATTAAGAAGTGGAATTGTCAGATCTTATGGTATTTCTATGAGTAAATGGTTTTTATTTTCAGTCCGAGGGGTTAAACCCAGGGGCACCCTACTACTGAGCTTCATTGGTAGCCTTTTTTTATTTTTCACTCTGAGATAAGGTCTTGCTACATTGCCCAAGCTGGCCTTGAACTTGCGATCTTCTTGCTTTATCCTCCCAAGTAGTTCGGATTGCAGGCATACACCAACATACCCATCTCTGTGTTTAATTTTGGGGGGACCACCATACTCTTTTCTACAGTGACTGCACTGTTTCGTATTGTACAGGGTTCCAATTTTTTTCCCATCCTTTCTAACACTTGCTTCTGTTTTAATAATAACCATATTTTCATGCAGAAATTTGCTTTCTTTTTTAGTTTATAAATATTTTTTCCTCTTCATTCTGTGTGAAATGTCAACAATAAGCTTCCTAAGTGCTGATACCAGGTCGAGATCCTTTTTTTTTAATTACAAGGGTAAATGATTTATTTTTCCCTAACCAGATCTATTAGTTTTTTTTTTTTGAGAAAGTAAATATATTTATAGATGGAGATTATGTGCATTGTGTGTAAATCTGTTACTATCACTCTCTTTGTTTTGCTATATTATCAACACCTACAGCCATAAGAATAATGAAAGTGAACATAAAAGTACTATCTGAATTATAAAGAAAAGGAAAGCCAGATCCTTTCCTCTGACACCCAATTTTGTGAATATTTATAGCAGTGGTGGGCTTTTGTTTTGGAGCTGGCTATTGACAGAATCAATATATCTCCTTTAACTTTTTGCATTCAGGTTCACATCATGTTGCCTCACGTAAACTTCATAAATACAGATGCTTCCTGTCTGTGGGATTCTCAGAAGGGCATAGATTCTAGGCTCAAATGATGAAACATTACCTTTGTTAGAACCAACACCAGCAAGATGCTCCTATTAAATAAGACAAACAGGTGGCTCAGTGTTTTGTGATAATTTTAACAATTCAGTTCAAGTCCCACTCCCTCTTCTAAATTAACTGCAAGGAGATCCATCATCCAGGCCAATAACTTACATGGCAGATTGTGTGGACCTCACCACAGAGGTTCCCATGATCATGTGTGTGAATCATAGTATTTATGCTGCCTAAGGCACTAGTGTAGGAAAGCACAGCCTAGACCCAGCTGATTAAGCTGTAGCATAAAACAACACTTCAGTAGTCAGGAGTGTGACAGCCCACGATGGTTTATTGGACCAAAGAGTATAACACTGTAATTTACTTCTCTAATACATGTCATGTTCTCTCTTATTGTTTCCCCTTATGGAGTGAAATATGTAGGAAAGAGATTGCTGTACAAGCTTCATGTGTTATGCCCCTCCAAAATTAGAGAGTAACAAACTGTTTTTATTATCCTGTGCCTTTGGTAAGCTGCCACAAATCACAGAAACCACTGCAGGTGAGCATCGAGTGGTTTAAAAAGTCAAGGCAAACTAAAAGACTTCATGTCTCTGCCTGAAGCTATTTTTGAACTACAGTACAGTGAGACACAATTATTATACTTCCTGGCCTTCCTTTTTATTGTAAGTTCCTAACCATTTTTTTTCTTATTGACAGGAAACCAGGATTTATAAAGTCTGGCTCCATGCAAATATTTAAATACTTATTTTTTTCTCCCCCCTAAACATAACAATATAAGTTGAATAGTGTTTTGGTGAGTTTATTTTTCTTTTTAAACTGGAATTCATGGCTGTTCTCCAGCTGAAAATAGCACTAGTCACAGATAATTTAAAGAGAATAGCTTGCTTGTTTGTCAAGCAAACATGTGTAATCTGATGAAATTATTAATGTCATAGTGTTAACTCTCATCTCATAAATACAGTTAACAGTGCTGACACTGCAATTATACTCACATGTTCTGGCTCTTTGCTTATTCTCTCAATCTGTCAGTCCAGGATTGGGGAGACAAATCGTGGTGGGCACTTGACAATGCACGGAAGAGATAGAAACCTCTTCTGATTAAACCTTGATGAAAGATTAAATGGTTCTGAATGCTTGCCAGATTCTTAGGATAGGACATTTTTATCCAGTGGTAGGTAATAAAAAGTTTTATTCAATAGAGGTTTTTAAGAAAGGATTAGAGGATATCATACACATGTGCATATATAAATAATATGTACATGTGCATATGTTTGATACATTAAGAACATGCTTTTCACTTTGTGTTCAAACTTTACATCAAAATATGAATACTGGGCTGGGGCTTTAGTTCAGTGGTTCTGCCACCTGCCTTGCAAGTGCAAGGACCTGAGTTTGATCCCCGTACAAAAAACCAAACAAAAAAAAGCAAAGCAACAGGCCCTCAAATACGAATACTGTGCAAACTGCTAGGTTTTTGCAGTCATTTGTTCTAAGAGGAAACACTACATATTGAAACATTACCAATGTTATTTTCTGTTGTCTTCAGTCTACCAATTGTTGCTCATAGTATCCCATTCAAAACAAGGGTCCTTGTTTTCATTATGTAAAAGTTTTATTAAAATTTTCACCGTACCTATTCTAGCAGAGTCAAGAATGAAAAGCAATCTAGTGTATGCTTTACCTTTTACTCTTTCAATTTAGCTCATTCCTTTTCATTTTTGCCCTGAGATCAATAATAACGACTATTACATAGCACTTTCTATGTCCAATGTGTGTTCTAGTACTTCATTTTCATCACATCATTTAATTTTTCATTTAAGTGCAAACTAGTAATTTCTTTCTTTTTCAGATTAAGAAACTGAGATACAGAAAACTTAGCTTGCTGGAAGTCACACAGCTAATACCAGATGGAACTAGGACTTGAATCTAGATATATGACTACATAAACTTGTGAACTAAGAACTTAGAATTTTTCTTATCTTCTTTGATTTATAGGTTATTAGAACGCTTTTTTGTCCTATAAGAGTAAGCTTATTGATCTTCTCAAATTCCTACCCTGCCTACGTAAAGAAACCCTTGAAAGAATTTCATAAAATAATTATAGTACTCATTTTAAAAATCCATAGAATCATGGACTTGAAATTATTAGCATTCATACTGAGAAGTATAAAAAATGGAAAATTTCTTTAAATGAACCAACAAAGGAACCTCTTGCATTTCAATACTGTACTGCCTGGAGCAAATACGTTCATTAAAAGTGGAAGGAAAGGGGTACCCAGAGGAGGTGAACCCAGCTACCTGGACCTTTTTGTTGGCTTGCAAAGGGCAGATATATTGAAATAATAAAGAAAACTGGCAGCTCTCTATTTGATGTTATTGCGAAAGCTTGTTGCAAATTCAGAAGGAACCCATACAACTAATTTCTGGCCCCTTTGTTCTTGTTATATTTGTTTACAGAAATTGTGAGGTTGTGTTCTTTCTTTTCCATAAGGGAAACCTTGTAAATGAATGATCTATTTAAGAGGATGAAGTTTAATGTGGTTGACAGAAGAAAAAAAATTATTAAGTAGAATAAGGAGGACAAAGCAAATCTACAATAGAAAAAAATACTGCTTTCTTTTTTAATTGTATTTAACAGTTTTTTCCCAATCTGAAAGTTCATTATATTTATTTGTCATCAGGGTAATTATTCTACACTTGTTGCTAAGTCTGCTGCTTGTTTTCTGATGAACAGGTTCATTAAGTTCATTTCTAATCTCTGTCTTCTAAATTCAATAAGCACTATAAAATTTCTCTCCTTGTATGGGAATTCTAAAGTCTTTTTTTCTTTCCTCAACAGCTTGAATTCCTGTATTCTGATTAAGATAGATGAAGTATTTGCATTCTATCCATATTCATAATCCTCTTTCAGAGTCAACCTAAAATACCACATTTGTTGCCCAGGCAGACACAGGAAATGTGTTAGATTGCTCCCCAGCTTTTTGTTTAGATGGATAAGGACCCATCCCTTTTCAAATCCAACAGAAGAGGTGGTCACTAGGTGAATTCAGGCTGTTAAGGAACCAGAACAATCTTTGTGTCTTTTGTGTGTGACAGAAACTGTAATTAATGATTCTCGCCCCCCCTTTTTTTGTTAGAGAAAAAAAAAAGGACTATGTTCAGTTGACAGACATTTTATTAATAGTTTCTGCCAACTTGCCATGCATAAAAGGTTTTATTGGTTGCAATGCCAGTGTAAGAAAAAGTTCTTTTTGATGAAATGTTCAAGATGGTTGTTTTATGGATGAAAAATGAAGGCAATCTGTCTACTGCCAGTGAAAGTTTGAGTTTCAATAATAAAATTAAAACGATTGTGACATTTCATATTGTGTTATTTAACCATCTGCTTCCTACAGGTCTAATCAATGGTGGCATTACCTAGGTCCTCTCTATTTAACAAGATGACCTGCCAATATTGTGTCTCATGGTTAATTTACGAGGCAGATTTATTATTGATAAAGGTGTTTGCATATTTGGTGACTGCTTTTCTTTCCATAAAAGGGATTTTTTCATCTAGTGTTTGAGAGTTAAATGCTCAGCTTGACAAACAGCAATTGATGTTTGTACTTCAATAACTAGAAATGAAGACACTGTAGTGGGACTCATTGAGAGATTTAACTCTCCTCAGGTGTGTTATGTGTGACTGTAAGTAAGCATCTGTTATTTTCTTGGTTAGCATTAATTAAAAGCACATCTTCTGAAATGTTGCCTCAACATCAGAAAGTTAAATTTGGTCACTGGAGTTAGACTTTTTTCCCTTTAAAATTGTTGCATGCAAGTTTTTCTTTTGAGTTGATCTTCTATTTCAGTGATTTCTGCTCATCAATTAAAAAGGGAGGGAAAAAGCACACTTTACGGGATGGATTGACACTAAAGCAGGGAAGGTACTTCACTGCAGCTCGCCTAATCCTCCTTTAAAGGATGAGAAGAGGGGTGTTCAACATTTTAATAAGTCTTAGGATTTTGTTGCAGCCCAAATGCAAATTAATTAGAAATGTGAAACATTAGGTACAAAAGTATTCTCAATATTGGCAAACATGTAAAAACATTTGCTTTATTTTGCATGTAATAATCATCATTTTTAATTTAAGTAACAATTAGCATCGGCCCATACCTTTTATGAACTTTAATTTTTAAAAGTCTCAAATTGTTCATATTTGGGGAGAAAAAAAATAGCTGAAAATGTGCTCTTTACACATTGATCTTCAAGCAGTCATTCAGTTTCTCTGGGAATTTTTACGTAAACTCCCTTATTGGGAATATGCTAATGACATCCGCCATGATTACTGATTTTGTTTGAATCGTTATTCCTCTGTGGGCAAAGTAATCAGAAAGGGAGAACGGGAGATTTCCTTCTTGCTTGTATGCCTTCTCCAACCATCTGCTCTATCTGGATTCATTTGAATAAGATCTGTAGTTTTCAGACTTTTTACTTTGACATTTTAAGGCAGTTGAAAGCTGAGAAGGAGTTAACAGTTATCTATCTACGTTACAAATGTAGTTCTCTGGTGCATTCTGAGTGTGAACTTGCCTGCCCATGGTTTACATGGGCAGATTGATTTTATTAAGGAAAAGATGGTAATGTAGGTTAGCAACATCATTATTTGGAATGTGTCAGTTCTGAGTACTTTTTTATTAATGGCCTTGAGCAGACATTGCCAAAAAATATAATTGACATATTAAAACAAAATATCCCATGGTGAAAAAAAGTTTAATTTGAGAGCGAGAGAAAGAGAAAGAATATGTGAAAGAGTAATGTTGGTTTTTTTTTTTTCAGTGAGATTTGTAGGTGTCCTGACAATAAAAGTGAGCTATAAGTCTTCTGGGTGTCAGCCACTAAAGTGCTGTGTGCTTGTGGAGGAGTATAGTGATCTGCTGCTATAACTTAGAGAAGCAAAGGTCTATTATGGCTCATGGTGTCAGAGGTGTAAGTCCATGGTCATCTGGTTCTAAGGCAGAAATATTATGACAGCAGTGTATGGAGAAGAAAAACAGCTTAGCTCATGGCATGTGAGGAGTAGAGACAGAGGGAGAGCCCAAGAAGAAGGGACCACAGACCAGATATAGTTTCCAAGGTCATGCCCCCGTGGCCCACCCAAATACACCCAAAATTGTGCTTTACTAATCTTCTAGGAGTCTGTGAAGCCAAACAAACTGACACTCAAGATTAACCATTGCAAGGAATTACTGAGTTTCTCAAGGCTCTATTTTCTCACTGGTGACATGAAATGAATATCAGAGATGATCTTTAATGTTTTCTCCATCAATAAAATTATGTTCCTCTGAGATTTATTTCCAAAAAACAGAATTCAGATGATGGGAATGTTACTATATATTTTGGCTTTCATGTGGTCTTGCCCTGGGAAAAGTTACTCCAAAATAAACTCTCCATCTCAGAGATTCTCAATTATATTTTTAAGTGATGAGTATGTATAGGATTTTACACATGGATACCACATCCCTTTGGTTTACCTGTAACCAATACATTGCTAGGAATGTTGCACAAGTCTTATGCTTCAGTGAAGGAAAATCAGCAACATTTTGACACTAGTGGCAAGACAGACTAGCTCAATATGCAGAAATGGCATTTAGGTAGGAGAGTTTTTGAAACCTGGTGCTATTAGGTTACTGAACATGGTCAAAACATGAAGGAGACATGGCTTTGGGAATGCTGACACTCCAGTGTTCAGCTGATTTAAAAGGGAAGCCAGCCATTAATGTTAAAATTGTTTCAGAAAGTGTCTCTGTTTGTCACACTCACCCAGTGACTCCTTCTGTTTTCTCCACATTGAGAATCCAATTGAGAATAAGCCAGCAGTCCCACATTTTAAACACTTGATAAGGCTTCTCGGCAAGAATGTTACAGGATTTTTGAAGAAGTGTGATAACAACTACTGACTCAAACTTCTGATGAGACTGTTGGTTTGTGATATGAATGACCACTGACCACTGCCTCCTGCCTTGGAAATGTAATTCTTTGTGCATTTTCTCTGGCAACCACTACTGATTTGTGTTCTGATTTCTGATAGTTCTGACGTGTCACAAACTGAGTGAAAAGCCAATACTTAAATAGAAATTACTTCACTGGTGTGTTTCAGCTGACCAGAGACAGGCTGTTGCCCAAAATAACCTCCACTCCCTTCCTTCCACATATCCCAACAAAGGGAAGAAACATGAAGCCACTCTGTCTTCTTTTTTGATATATTATACAAATAGAATACTTTGGAGAAATAGAACTAAAAATAGGCGACCACAAACTTATCTTAATATTTTATGAGATTAAATTTCAAGGGTCTGAAATTAAAGATAGGCAGGTAGCCAATGATATATGGACACAAATATTTACTGCAACTATAGCCCCATTTTGATGAACAGCAAATATTCTTTCCGAATAGTCTTTTGGCTTTTGACTACTGTAATACACTGTATTGTCATTATGAGGTGAAGGGCAACCTCATAATGCCTCTGCTGAGCTATGATGTTGCATTTAGAGTTTTAGGATTTTATTTTATTTATTTACTTCCTCCTGAAATATTTTTTACATTTAGCACTGATGTTTCTGCCTCTTACTTTCTGGGGCTGTATAACATTTAGATGCAAGTAATTCTCATTATTACTAGAATTTTCTTTTTAGAAAATGGAGTTTTATTCCTTTTTGAAAGCTAAGATTAATCACATTCCTTTATATACTTACTAGTAGATTTAAAAATATACCTGGATGCCAGCAGAAGTCGTAATCCAAGGTCATTCATGCTACTCACACACTTCTCTATTCCCAAACACATGGCCTTCCCGCTCTGTTTCTGGGTAGAGGAAGAAGTCCAGAAAGGAAGCATATTCATCAGTCCCTACATAGGCAAATTTTGGATTGACGTCAGCAGATCAGAATAGTATGTGGATGGCAATATTAAATGCCAGGCTGTCTAAGACTTCTTCCTCAGTGCAGAATGCTGAACATTATATACAATTTTGAGGACAAGTTTATTCACTTGAGATCAGTTTTTCCCAGTTTAGAAGTGAAGCATTCTTAATTTCAATTTAAAATATTGCACAGTGATGATTTTCAGCCATTAGAAACACATTTGTACTTTAGTGAGACTAGGCCCGAGTATTTCTCACTTAAAATGCACTTTTTTTTCCTGAGCAATAATAAGCATAAGCAATTCTAAGTATTTCAAAGCCTTATTACATTCATTCCCATGTGACTTCTGTCAACAGACTGTCATCAGAATAAAGTTCTTTACAGTTAACTGAATTTCAGACTTATAGAACATACACAAAACTAAAATTGGTATTTAAAAAGCAAATAGAATTTAAAGTGTTCATCATACCTTTGGTCATCATACAAGATAATTATGTAAAAATACCTTCTATTTATAGTCAATATTTAATTCTTATTTTAATATTTCTTCGTTTTTAATTCAGTCCCTATCAGTAAAGTGATGAGAGGTTTCAACATTTGAGGTTAAAGACAATTAAAATTGGAAAAAGGATGAAAGAGCCACTACTGGAGAATTGGGAGTTTTAAGTTCCTACTAGAAAGAAACAAAACATTTACAATTAATGTACTTCTTTTGTCTTTCCAATGAAAGGGAGGTTTATTTTCCTTCCGGTAAAATCCCGGAAGCAGGGAGTCTAGGGCGGAAATGGGGGCCGTTGTGGGTGTCAGGAGCTCAGGTTCCTGCTTTGTGCTCTGCTCTGCTTTAGCGTAGGTTCCACCCTCGAGGTCACCTCCTGTCCTGGGATGGTTGGTGCAGGACTAGCTTTTGTGTCCATACCACTTTGGGCAACCCTAACCACAGAGGGGATGGAGTAGCATTTAATGGGCACGTTGTTGCACAGAATAAATATGGAGTTCTGATTTTAAGGAAGAGGAAGAGGAAGGGTTAATAAGTGAGTAACTCAAAGAATCTACCACTGTAGGAACCTTTTACTTTCCAGGCCTGGGTTAAATTTTCTCTCCTTCCTTCCCTTCTTTGTTCCCTTCTTCCCTCCCTTCCTTCTTCCTTTCCTTTCCTTTCTCCTTCTCCTTCCCTCTCTTCTTCCTGCCTGCCTTCCTTCCTTCCTTCCTCCCTTCCTCCCTCCCTCCTTTTAAGAGACAAGGTCTTGCTATGTTGCCCAGGCTGGCTTTGAACTCCTGGGGTCAGGCAATCCTTCTGCCTCAGCTTTCAAGTAGCTCAATCCATTGATATGTGCCATCTTTCTTTTACTCATCTTCAGCCCTTGACTTCCTTCCATCTTTCATTTTAACATAGCTTACTTTTTCTTTCTCTTTCAAGTTAAAAATATCAGCTCTCCTTCTGTTTGACTTTTGAGTTCTTCTTTTACACACTTTTTTCCTATTCTAAAATCATGTCTCTCCTTATTTTCAGGTTTACAAATACATATACTTAAGTAACTTTTTCATGAAGGAGAATATATATAATAAGTCATAAGGATATAGTTTGATGACTTTTCATAGAACACACCCAGGTGAGCACTGGCCAGATTAGGATGTACAGAGAATACCACCAGGAGGTCTCATGCCATTTGCCTCTGCCAAGTCATTGCTGTTCCTAAGTAATAAAAATCTCAACATCTATCGTAAAGGTTAATTTAGCCTGCTTTACTCTATTTAATGAAATCACATAGCTTGTATTATTTTTTGTATCTAGCTGTTTTCACATGTTATATATGTGTTTGTCTCCTATGTTGCAAGTAGCAGAAGTTTATTTTTATTGCTTTACAGCACAACTCTTAGAAGGGATTGGGGCATTTCATCCTTCAAGGAGATTTTTGGCAGTGTCTGGATACATTTTTCGTTGTCATAACTAGGGGATTGTTACTGGTATTATTGGAGGTAAAAGCCAGGGGTATTGCTAAATACCCTCCAATATAGAGCTCAGCCTCTCAGGACAAAGAATTATCAGGTCCAAAATGTCAATAGTACCTTACTTTGAAATATTTCATTGTTTTATTTACCATCAATTCTATTATTCATGGAGATTTATGTTGTCTTCATTTGGCATTTTTATGAATAAAGTTGCTATACACTTTACATATTCATATCCTTTAGTGTGCATATATATGAACTTATACAAAGTATATATGAAGGACTAAAATTGCAGGTATATTCAACTTTAGTAAGTAATGTCAAAATATTTTTCCAAATAAATGTATCAATTTATTCTCTCATAAGCTGTATGTGAGAATTCCAGTTGCTCCACATCCTTGTAATTCCTTGGTATTATAATTTTTAAAATTTAAACTGTTTTGTGGGTATTAGCAGTATCCCATTTCAGTTTTAATTTGCAGTTTCTTTTTTTTTTTTTTCACTTTTCTTTTTTGGTACTGGGAATCGAACCCAGGGCTTCGCACTTGCCAGGCAGGCGCTACACCACTGAGCTAAATCCCCGGCCCTATTTGCAGTTTCTTAATGACTAGTGAGATTGAGAACATTTTCAAATGCTTGTTGGCTGTGAACCCTATTTTGTGAACTCCCTATTAAATTATTCTTCCACTTTGTTATTTGACAGTTTTATATTTTCTAACTTTTTCTAAAAAAGAATTAAGTCTCCTAAAATAATTAGAAAACAAAAACTGAAGTTACAAACAACTGCTACAAGATCAGTTTTTGTAATTGTCTCTTTATTCGCTTTTATTGAGAGATTTATTGAGATCTTTATTTTCTTATATGGCTTTTAGTTACTATATAATTTTTTTTTTAATTTCACACTACAGGACTTCCTTGAACATTTCTTGTAGTGCAGTTCTAGTGGTAATAAACTACCTTGGCTCTTGTTTATCTGGGAATGTTTTAATTTCCTCCTCACTTTTGAAAGAGAATTTTGCTGGGTAGAAGATTCTTTGGTTGGTAGGATTGTTTTCCCCCCTACCTCACTGAATATCTTGGTCATTGCCTTCTGGTCTAAAATTTTGATAAGAAACACAATGATATAGATTCTCACAAATCCTTCTGACTCTGTTAATTTTTCTTCAGCCTTTTTCATTTTGTTACCTCAGACTCAATAATTTTTACTGTCCTAAATTCAAATTCACTAATTCTTTCTTCAACCTGTGTATATAGGCCTTTGAATTCCCTACTGAACTTTTCAATTCAGTTACTGCAGTTTTCAACTCTTCTTTCTACATTTTTTAGGTTTTCTCTTTCTTTCTTTCTTTCTTTTTTTTTTTTTTTTTTTGGTACCAGGGATTGAACTCGGGATCTTGCACTTGCGAGGCAGGTGGCGTAACCACTGAGTTAAATCCCTGGCCCTCTCTTTCTTAATATATATTTCCACTTTGTGCTCATAGCGTTTTCCTGACTTCTCCACCTCTTTCTTTAGTTCTTCGAATATCTTTAGGACAGCTGTTTTACAGTCCTTGTGTAGTATATCTGCTATCAGTTCTTTTTAAGGGACTATGTCTATTGAATATTTTTCCTTTATGAGACCTGCTTTCTTATTTCTGTATATATATCATGACTATTTTGTGTTGAAAACTGAATATTTGAATTTAATATGTGTTAACTCTGGAAATCAGATTTTCCTAGGGTTTTTTTTTTTTTTTTTTGGTACTGGGGATTGAACTCAGGACCTTGAGCTTGTGAGGCAGGTGTAGTGCCACTGAGCTAAATTCCCAGCCCAAGATTTCCCTGTTTTTTCAGGGTTTTCTGATGGTTTTTAATGTTTTTCCTTATTGTTTTTTGTTGCTTTGTTTGGTTTGGTTTGGTTTGGGGGATTGTTATAAGCTGTCACAGTGCCAAGGATTGGGGTACAGTGTAAATTTAAAATATTCGCAGTTTTTTTCTGAGCTAGCTATTTTCCCTGGACATAAACAATCACCTTCTAATTTGTCCTATATATGCAATTTCTGTTGAACGTCCCAGGTATTTATGTGTGATTCTCAAAATGGAAAACAGGAGAAAAATGAAGGAAAAACAAAGGGTTCCAGCCCTTTAAATCCCCATGAAGTTACTTCAGTGGGGAGGCTGCTGGCCTCTGCCTCTGTGAGGAGGAGCAGCAGTGGTCTAAAGTGTTCTGGACAGAGTGCTATGCCCATATGCTTTGCTAATCTGTATCTCTGAACTGAATATTTTACTATGTGTATCAGAGAAACCATCAGTTTCTAAGCATGTGTGGATTGACGCATGTGCATATATTTCTACACCTTCTCCTCACCCTGTCCATTTTCCGGGCTAATGAATATTCAGCTAACTTCTATCTCAAACTTCATGAACATAGTTATATGTATTGACAGTGTTATTAAATGTATAACTTAGCTTTTTTTTTCACTTCAGCAAACTTCCCTGTTTTCTAGGAAATCTTTAAAAACCTTTATTTGGACTGAACTTTGTGTGATTTGGCCCTTTTTATATTTCTGTTTTCAATTCATTCAGTTAGCCTGCTCATTACTTCCATCTGATAATATGACTACTTCCTACTACATTTGTAAGGTTTTAGACATTTCCAATGAGGTATTTGTTGAAGTTTATTTTTTTTCCTGTGGAATTCATAATCAAAGACTACAATTAGAAGTAAAAGAACTCAAAAAATTTGAAATCTGCCAAATATGAGTTAGGTTTTCTTTTTTTTTTCTTTTTTTTTTGGTACCGGGGATTGAACTTGGGACCTTGCGCTTACAAGGTAGGCGCCAGAACCACTGAGCTAAATCCCCGGCCCGTGAGTTAGATTTTCTAACTCCTACCTCCTGAGCATGAGAAATATATCTCCATGTGCTGTCCAAGTGAAGAAAAGATATGGTGGAAGATGTCTGTAAATTTAGAGATAAGAGATAAATTCAGAAACCCTATGCAGTACTCTAGAAGAAAAACAAATAATAATGCATAGTTTGAAACCCACTTTAAATAATTCCTATCTGCCCAACAGCACTATATATTTTATTTAAGTTTTGTCTAAATGTACTAGATTTTCTGCATTGCCCTACATATCACTGGACTTGCCCTTTTAAAGTTCAATATGTGCATATTTTTTCCCTGAACTAGTTAATAGTATATAGATATCAATGTTTTACAATTTTCTTTTGGACTGTCCTTAGAGACAATTTATGAACCACACAAATACATTAGTTCCTTTAAACCAATGGGCAATGTGTTAGGAGTTGAAATAGAAAATGAAAATAGCTTGGCTCCTGACCTTGTGAAGCTTGTCAAGTGGGAGTACCAGCCTTGTAAACACATGATGTCCATAAAATGCAGCAAGGGTCAGAGAAAAGGAAGAGCACATAGAGGTTTTGACCATACATGCTTTGTCTGACTTGTTTCCTTATTTGATGTGCTATACAAGGCTATTTTCAAAAGTAAACTTTTCAGCCAGGCATAGTGGCACAAGCCTGTAGTCCCCCCTACTTGGAAGCTTGGGTCAGGACAATTGCTTGAGCCTGGGAGCTGGAGGCCAGCCTGGAGAACACAGTGGAGATTGTCTAAACACACACACACACACACACACACACACACACACACACACAATCAAAGCAGTAACAAAATACACTAAATTCCTCCCACAGATTATAATCTCCTCTTGTTGAAGATATGATAAAGAAGAAGATTTAAGCATGCTTCTGCGAGAAAGCGAGCCCACTAGCTGGCATGCAGAAGGTATTAAAAAGGCTGCTAAGCTTAAATCCACATCAAGCATGAGGAGGGTGTTGTGTGCAAAGCCAGCGTGTTAGCTCGTGACATCTCGTTTCACAGGCAGGTTAACTCCAAGTCTTTACTTTTCTCTGCTGGTGGTCTTTGATCTTCAGTCCTTCCCTTGATTCATTATTTATACCTGATTCATTGATAGGTGAGTCAGGCTGGACTGCTAATCAATGTTTACTTGACGGGACGGCACTGTCTCTTTCTCAAATGTTTGTTTATTCATCTCATAGGCAAGGGCACATCTCCATATCAACCTTCTAACTGCAGAAAAGTCACAAGACTGGCATCTGTGTATACCCTGCAAATACATCATCTAAGAAATTATTATTTCCCTAAGAGAGTTGGGACCATTGTTCTGAAGGCATCCTAGAAATACCTTTTAAGAACTAAACACTGCATGTTAAACAAAGGCACAGAAGAACCAGCTCGGCCAGATAAAGGGACATTTTGATATTCATGGTTTTATATTTCCAGTGTCAAGTATATGTCCAACTATACCATTTTAATATATAATGGAGACTTTTATCATAAATAAATTTCTAGAATCTCTCCAAACTTTAAAAAAGGAACAACATGGAGATTATACTTTTTATGTTATTTATTTATTTTTTGTACCGGGAATCGAACTCGGGTCCTTGCACTTGCACAGCAGGTGGCAAAACCACTGAGCTAAATCCCTGGCGGAGATTATACTTTTTAGTTGAGTTAATCATGCCTTTGCTAAATATCTCCTGTCACAGACCTCTATATCTTTCCCTCTGAATTTGTCTTACCTTGAGAATTCCTTAATGATTTTAATATTTTTTCCAGTTTCTGATTGGCACACACCACTCAGATGAGAAACTTTGTTTTTGCTCTTCAAACATAATGTTTTTTCAATTCCTTCTTTTTCTTTTTTAGACCTAATTTCCCAATCTAAGCTGAACTAGTAATGTTCTATTGATGGACATTTGAATATCAGAGTATGTCATGGCATTTAAGGCATACTGCATAGGTATCACCCTATGGAATGTTAATTGTTTTTCCCCCTGCATTTGCCCTCTGAATCTAGTTTTTCACTCAATTACTAAACCAAATCAAAAGAAACAAAAAGTGAAAACTAGATTTTTTTACGACATTTTAGACATAGGTAGAAGCTCTCATTTGTTTAACTTCTCTTAAATTTCCCTCATGAGAAGGATATCTAACTTAAGCAAAACACTCTAATTTTAAAGGAGAAATAATATTTAGATATTTGAAAATTATGTTCTTAGTATAGTATATAAAAATATGGAGAATCATTGTAACAAAATACATTTTTTTTTCCTATGGTACCAGGGATCAAACTCAGGACCTTGCGCTTGCAAGGCAGGCATGGTGCCATGAAGCTAAACCCCTGGCAACAAAATACATTTTTTTCTTCTAAGACAGTTACTTTTCTACTATTTATTTATTTACTTACTTACTTACAGTGCTGGGGGTTCAAGCAGAGCCTTAGGCATGCTAGGCAAGTATTCTGCCCAGTCCTAAATTTTGTGGGGTTTTTTTCTTTTCTTTGAAAGGATTTTGCTTACCCAGCGCAGTGATAGGCACTTGTAACGCTAGCTACTCAGGAGGCTTAGGAACAAAGATCTCTTGAGCCTAGTAGTTCAAGGCCAGCCTGGACAACATAGTCCCAAAAGAGAGAGAGGGAGAGAGAGGAGGGGGGAAAGAGAGAGGGGGAGAGAGAGAAAGAGAGAGAGAGAAAAGAGAGAGAGAGAGAGAGAGAGAGAGAGATTGTGCTTTGTGCTAAGTTGTTCTGTTGAAGAAGTAAAGAGTTAAATTGATACCTATATTTGCGAGAAAGATAATCTACTATGTACAGCTCATATCAAAAATTAAACTGAACCACATCATAGTTTGGAAAGAAAATTAAAGTGGCTTTTCCTGCTACTAGTTTTACTCACCAGTCAAGAGAAATCCTTGCAAATGTTGTTTACACAGTGAAATTCTTGTAAAGTCACGAAGGAACAAGTGTGCTATCTGACCCAGCCTTTAGGACTACTTAAACACCTGTGGATTTATGGAGTTCAGATGTCTGCAACACTCTGTGTTAAAGTTCATTCAGAAATCTGGGGCCCAAATAAAATTATCTGTTGACTTAAGTGAGCTGTTTTGTTCCTCAGTTGTCCAGTCAGATGTTTGAAGTAGAACAGAGCTTAAGATTAAGAATGTACTCTTTGAACAATTAGACTTAACAAGGAAATGTAGACATATTTTATCCCTTGTGTTATTTTGATCAATTATGTGTGTCTAATGACCCCCTGCAGGTATAAAGATGCATCTGGTAAGGGAAGCTGGCCTTTTTACATAGAAGAATTACACAATTTTAGGCATGAAAACTTACATTCTTTGGAAATGTACACCCTTTAAAAATGATCAAATATAGCCACACAGTTGTCCTGATTAAGTTCACCACAATTGCTTTCATTTGAGGATGTGATTTAGGTTTTTGAAAAATCAGAGACGCCATGACGTAAAGAATGCTCAGTCTTATTCAGGAGAGTTTCAAATGATCTTATTTTATAATTGTTAAACATGTGCCTTCCATTTTCACATGTCTATTAAAACTGCTACAAAAGGAAACATGCTTTGAAAACACCTTGTTTAAGCTCAGACTTCAAGTCACATCAAACATAAAAAATAACCTGTCCCACATCTCTTTCATTATTATAATTGAATCATTCTTTTACTGGCAGTATGTGGAAATACGGATGATTTCACCTTGCCTGTTCCTTGCTTCTGTTTACACACTGCTGAATCATATATGTATTATATATATATATGTTTTCCTATGCAGTTTTGGGTTTTCTATAGTTCAATTAATGAAAGAATGAATTATCCTGAAATAGAAATAGAAGTTTATCAGATAATCGTTGGTTCATAGGTGCAATGTTCTTTTTCTTATTTACTCCAGGAATATTTCATTATTTGTCAATATGCTTCTGCTCTGCTAAATGTGCAAAGGCACATAAGCATTCATCTTGACTGCTTCATGTTCTTGACAAGTTCATATCTTTTATGTCATTAGGCTACGACAACAATCATAGCTTTTTAAAAATTGGCTTAAGATTCATGTAAAAGGCTCTTATCCCACATGCGAACTTAAAGTTTTGAAGTGTCCACTGTATGCTACATAAGACAGACTGAGTTTTGGAAGAAAAGCCCATAGCATTTATATTGGGTTTGGAATGAAGTTTCATCGTGGAGAGTTGCTGCCATGGTGAGGATGACTGTTTTCTCCTCTTACATCACCTGGTGGTCAATTATTTAACAGTGAATTTAGGACAAACTAAAGAAAATGATCACACAAATTCAAGTAAAGTCAGTCATAAATAGATTAGAGCTAGCAGGAAGAATTAAAGAGGAGATGGTGACATTTTGAATAAAATTAGAGTGATATATTGTGTCTGTGTACTTACTAGAAAGTGTAAAGATGTACATAATGAAAGTATAATGTATATATCATGTATAATGTATGTATAATATAACATACAAGGGTATATACTGAAGTCATAAGGGTTAAAATGAGAGTCTATAAAAAGAATTATTTGTATCAGATGTACAAACAGAACCCTAGCTAATTGTTATATTCACAGATACAAAATAAAGATGTTTTCATGCTGCAATATATTTTAGTGATTTTATGCTATTTTTCTGGTGTAAAGATCTGATAGTAATAGAAATACAGGTTAAAAGTAAAGGAAAAATACTTAGTGAATTCTTTCGTATTAAGTGGAAGTTTATGAAGATTACTATCTCTTATCTCTAATTCAACTCTTTTGGCATCAATTTCAGAATGACAGAGGCAAAATCAGGTATAAGTGGCTATTTGCCTTATTTAAAATAATAGTCAATATGGACTTCAGAATAAAAGATAGCAATTAAATGTTATCTTTGAATTTAAAAATCTTCCATAGTAAACATGCATTATTCAGATAGTAAATGAGAAAATATACATTGTAAAGACATACCGGGTCACTAAAAAAGTCCTTCATTAACTTTTCTCCAACAGAATGCAATGGAAAAACCTACGGGTTTAATTAAACTTTCTTTCCTTTTGGTCACAACTTATATTCTGTTCTCTAAGTCAGAAGTAACCATTATCTGTTTCTACTAAAGTCCAAATAATTAATGAATGCAGTGATTGGAGTGCTAAAATATCAAAAGAATGTAAAGGGTTGGTGGTTGGATTCTCATTTTCCAAGGCAATTTTTAACCATGTACAGATAGTCTTTTCAGGCTGAAACGGGGATTAGCGAGGTCTGTAGGGAGACAAATCTGTAGAAAGCTGTTGTGGACCCAGTGAGTGTGGAAACATCAATGCAGCCCAGAGAGATGGGTGGGAAGGTCCTCAGGATGTGTTGGTAATCAGCTTGGAAAACGGGAATTGGATGTGTACAAGAGGGGGAACAAGAAATAGGGAAAGGCTAAATATTTAGGGAGAGGTGGAGTTAAGGAGCAGAATGACAGGGAATCTTTCTGGGTGGAGCTACAAAGTAGTTGGATGTGATCTGCCAGTTGCAAAGTGTTTTCTGACCCTCTTTGAAAATCAGCCTATACCGTAAATGGGGCCAAAAGTGGGTTAGGGAACATTGTAACCGCATTTCACCTTATTTAGCTATGTGCCAGAGATCTCAGCAGGTAGTTCAATTAACTTCCACTAGTTAAATGAGATGAAAATGAGGTTACCCAGATTAACAAAACAGGACTCACAACCCTGCTGCAAATCAGGGGAGAGAGGGCTCCAGGCTGCCGCTCTGGCTGGTTGGGCTCCAGGCCCTGGCTCATCTGCCCAAGTGCTCCTGAGCTGAGCGGGGCCTCATTCCTCCCAGCACTGTGGCGGGGACAGGAAATTCACAGTGGATGACTGAAGGGTTGAAGATGATGTCGATTATTGCACACTGCTCATTTCTTTCCATCTTCCTGAAATCCACACAGGACCCCAGTGGAGGAAGTATTTCCCACGTGATCTTGCATCTGAGAGAATGCGAACAGTCAAGTTCTTTTGTAAAGCATGAAATTTGGGGAATTATTTGCCTACTGACAGTACGGTTTTCTAGTTTAGAAATCTCAATTAGCTCCATGATTATTTTCACAAATAATTTTTTAGTATCAGCTTTTATGATTAGTATGTCTAAAAGATTGTCACTAGACAGTAGATAGAAATCATTTGAAAAACAGACAACTTTTTAGGGGTAGCCAAAGGCCAAATGAAATTTCTTTAATCATCTATTTTCAACTTTTTTTTTTTTTTTTTTTTTTTTTTGTGCTGGGGATTGAACTTGGGTCTTTGCGCTTGCGCAGCAGGCGGCGAAACCACTGAACTAAATCCCCGGCCCCACTAGTTTCAACTTTAATAAGTAGCTTTATGGGTAATGTTTATTTAAAAAGATAAAGACATGGATGTCAAAATATGCATAGCCGCTCAGGGGCATCTTTTCCTAGGAGGGAGCTACACATTGATAACACTGCCATTATGTGCAACATGTAATTATTTTTAAGGCAGTATGTAGTATTATAATGGCCGAAAGTAGTGCTATATCCGAATGACTGGTGTAAATTCCCACAATGCTATTTGTGTTTCTGTTTCCTTATTTGCAAAATGGGTTCAATAAAAACTTCGTATCATATTATTTCTAAGGTTAAAATGAATTTATAAAACACATAGTAGTTATATAATGAATGTAGATATTTTTATTTTCTATTATCATATATCAAGTAAAGTTTAAAAATATATACTTCTTGGGCCTGGGATTTAGCTCAGTGGTTTTGCCGCCTGCTGCGCAAGGACCTGAGTTTGATCCCTGGTACCAAAAAAAAAAAAAAAAAATATATATATATATATATATATATACTTCTGGAGTTTAATACTTCCATATTGCGGGCATGTAATAAATTTTATGTATTCTTTATCTTCTTTAAAAAAGAGTATATTCCCTTTCCCTGATACGTTTATTTATGCCTTGGGATCTTTACAAAATATTTCCCAACTGTTTCATACAGAGGGAGGCCAGGCTTATGCCACAGGTTCAGAAATTAAAGCTTCTACTATGACATACTATTCTGCTTCAGGAAAAAAGTGTGAAGATAAACATCCTATGGTTTTTAACAGACCAACTGAGACTATTTCAGATACATCAGAATATTCAGATGCTAAAAAAGGTGCCCAGGGGCCGGGGATTTAGCTCAGTGGTTTCACCACCTGCTGCTCAAGGGCAAGGAACCAAGTTTGATCCCCAGTACAAATAAATAAATAAATAAATAAATAAATAAATAAGGCATCCAGAAAAGGGAGGGGACAGGAAGGGGACAGCAAATGAATCCAGATTGTTGTGTACACATGCCAACTCCCCACAATGAATGTAATCATTGCACACTGCAAACATAATGAAAATACGAAATAAATTAAAAAATAAATAAATACACAAAATAATGTTTTAAAATTAAGGAGAAAGGAAAGTAACTAGCTTTGTTAGTGCTACCTATTCCTTATCCAGGCTCGTGACTTTGGTGTGATTCGGTCTCCATCACAAAAGATAAAACTCGTCTTGTGTAGTCATGTAGTAGCCAAAGAAGCACGGCTCATAATGCCTGAGCCCAAGCTGGGCCCTCAGAGTTGCCTTGTTGGGATTCACTAGGCCAGAGGCCTGGTCCAGACTGAGTCGGGCTCGGTCCAGCCTGGTGTCCAGCCTTGCGCTATGTGACATGGACTGGCCCTGACAACGGCCTCCTCCTCCATCAGTTTAGGACTCAGCTAGTCTGGACTTCAATTTCCCTATCCTTCAAACCAGAATTTTCATAAGGGCCATATTAGATAATCTCCATAACACATTTTATTTACCGGGGCCGGGAATTTAGCTCAGTGGTTTCGCTGCCTGCTGTGCAAGCGCAAGGACCTGAGTTTGATCCCCGAAAAAATAAAAAGTTTGAGTCAAAGAAAAAATTCCTGTGTTGGGGCTGGGGATTTAGCTCAGTGGTTTGGCCGCCTGCTGTGCAAGCGCAAAGACCCGAGTTCGATCCTCGGTACCAAAAAAACCACAACTTTTATTTACCAAATGAGTTATTATGATCTTAAATGATACTAAAAAATATAATTTTGAAGTTGAGAGAACATGAGAATATTTAGTAGATTACTTAGAATATTATATAAAATGGAGTGATTGTAAATGGTAGTTACCGTGATTTGATCATTAGACATTGAATGCACACTTCAAATTATAACAGTCCCCCATAAATAAGTATAAATAGTATATTAACTAAAGCAAAAAAGTTTTACAAATGAAGTAATTTTAACTCGAATCAATTGTTTCCAAGTTGAAAGTACACGATGCCTGCAGAGTATATAAATACATTTACAAAGAAATAAAAAAGAGGACCGGGGATTTAGCTCAGTGGTCCCGCCGCCTGCCTCGCAAGCACAAGGACCCTAGTTCAATCCCTGGTACAAAAAAAAAAAAAAAAAAAAAGGGTGATATTTTAATCAACTCCACCAATCTTGAGGACAAAAGTTAAGTGATATATAAATTGGTGGTATTCCAAGCTAAATATACAAGGTACTTTATGCAGAAATGAGTTAGATTTGGAAAAAGCAAAAAAAAGAAATGAGTTAGAGACTGGTGGTTCAAAAACGAGAGAAAACACAGAAAGAATACAGGTAAGCTCTGACGAGCAGCTCGCTGTGTAGGCTTAGATTTTTAGCACCTTGTGTTATGGAGAAAGAACTGCAATAAAACAGAATGCATCTAGAAGCGTCCCATTTTTGTTCAATTGAAACAAGAAAAAAAAAAAAACTTCCAATAAATGCCAGTATTTTTTTTTCTCATAACTTTCACTGATCAACAAGCTACACCAATAACGCTAAAAGCAATCAGCACACACTTTGAACCACAGCGAAATAGCGATGCCTGTGTAGCCTTCCTTGGTGTGAATATCATTAAGAAGAATCTGAACACTGCTACTATTAATAAGGCGACTACAAATTGTAGCCGACCGAACCAGAAGGAGCCTTGAATGTATTTGCTGGGAATTGCTTAAGGCTTAAACACCAAAGACTTGAAACAAACTGTTCTTATCACCTTTTCCCAAACAGAGATTTAAATTTACAATGAAAAGTGCCAGCACCAGCTGCACTTAAAGAAAGCACCACATGTCTCCAAGAGCTCCAAGAAAATGGAAGGGAGCCCAGTTCAAGCTGGTGGTGTCGTCTTGCTCTAGCCAGCTGGGTGACACGGGGCGGCGGCGCTGAAAGTGATGAGGTGCTAACGAAAGTGAATGAGCAGAGTCTCACCGGAGGCGGCCTGCGCGGAAGGATCTAGAGCCCTGGGCTTACTGCCCAGCCTGCCAGGCCACAGGAACCCAGCACAGCACGGCTTCCAGAGTTTCTTATCTGGTACCTCACCTTGCAGATTTGCCCAGCTGTACTTTTTGTTGTAGATGAGGGCTCCTCCTGCCCCTATACCTGCTCACCAGTTCTCCTGAGGGATAATTATCACATGACGCAAAGGGTCCAGTACAAACCCTCTCTGAAAGCAGAGATTGTTTTAAACAACAGATTAAAGTCTTTGTTTAAAACAAACAAACAAACAAACAAACAGTGCAAAAACCACCCCCAAACATGCAAGCAACGTTCTCCGGCTTTGGAACACAGTGTCAGGTTTTTCCCTTCACACATTTCACGCCTCTTCCTAGCTGAGCCACACGGGAAGATGCTGGAGCCAGGATTGCACCACAGTGGTGGATCATGTAAGAATGTCTGCAGCCACTGTGGGAGCTGCTTTGGAAAACACAGAATGCAAGATGACCCAAAGCCACTGAACCACTAAAATAAAGGGGAAAAAAATCCTGTCTTCCGGTTGACAGTGATAACTTTAGGCTACCTAAGCTTTTGTGGCTTTAGACTCTTAATACCCATAGTTGCTGATGATGGAGGATGCAGTGTATTTACTAAGTAGTTACGCTCAACCTGTTCATTTTTCACATAATTAGTAAGTAGACTACTGCAGCTATCACTCAAATTGTGGCCATGCCAATGAATATTTCTCTGTAGCAGACTTTTAAGAGACTTTGTGGTCCATATGTTCTCTATCTAAGTTATGTTTCTCCAACTGAGTCTAAAGCCATGCTTTGCAAGTTACTTAACCTCTTAGTGCCTCCATTTCTTCATCTGTATAATGGGAACAAGAGTTCATCCCAAGGGTTGTATGTGTGATATGATATGATATGATATGATATGATATGACAGGACACCTGCGAATGCTAGCAATGTGCAACAGGTGCATAGTATTGGCTGGACTGTGGGTCTGTGCCCATTGATCAATCCGGAGAACAGAAGGAAAAGCAGGTTTATGGACAGAGATGATTTTTATTGCAGACAAGGTGAACTGAGCATGGGTGAAACATCCCTGGATATTTCCACAGGGCAGCTGAAATGCAAAGATAATAATGTTTACCAGACCCATATTAGACAGGTGGAGGTGGGCATAGTGATTTAAAAATACAGTTTAGAGCACGGGGGATTTAGCTCAGTGGTTCTGGCGCCTGCCTTGCAAGCTGAGGACCCGAGTTCGGTCCCCGGTACCAAAAAAAAAAAATAATAATACAGTTTAGAGGCAGGCACAATGGCACACACCTGTAATCCCAGCACTCCTGGAAGCTGAGGCAGGAGGACTGTAAATTCAAGCCCAGCCTGGGAAATTTAGTGATTTATTGACAAACCTGCCTTAAAATAAAAAATAAAAAAAGCACTGAGGATGTAGCTCAGTGGAAAGTCTCTGGGATACAAACAAACAAACAGGGCTGGGGATTTAGTTCAGTGGGCAAGCACAAGGTCCCGAGGTCGATCACTGGTACCAAACAAACAAACAAACAAAAAACCCAAACAAACCAAAACAGTTTAATCCATGGAGTTGAGAACATCTCCAAAATCAAGCATTTGGAACAAGAAGGCTCAGGATAAAATCTGAGAGAAAATCTTCTGTGGAAGCAGGAGGGGCCAGGCCAGGCTCTGAGAAACAGCCCAGCCTGAGGAGAAAACGCAGAGTCTTTGTATACTAAAATAACAATGTGGCTAAAATGAGGTAAAAATGAAAAGGATTTATAGTGCTCTGAAAAGTGGATTCTTAGCAATCCTTAAATAGCAAACTTGTGAGATTTCTGTAGAAGAGAACGGAACCCACTGTAAGGAGCTGAGAGGCTGTGGGAGAAGATGGACAGTAAGCGGAGACACCCTTCTGTCAATAGATTTGTCTTGGAAGAGGAGGAAGAAATTTGCCATGTGGAGATGATACAGGGAGAGTTGCTGTCTCCTCTCTTTCCTTCTTTTCTTTTCTTTTTTGCCACACTGGAGATTGAACCCAGGACCTTGCTCGAGCTAGACAAGTGCCCGAACACTGAGGTACACCCAGAGGCCTTCTTATTTTCTTCTTTCCAAACAGAGTCTTGCTAAATGGCCTGGTCTCACCTAGGCCATTTTGCTGCTTCTGCCTCAGCCTCCTGATTAGCTGGGATTAAGCATTTGCTACTGCATCCAGCTGCGAGGTTAACTTCAGAGAGAGGAAGGATAAATATAACCCATCTGCTTCTCTCTTCATGTTAAGTACTCTGATAACATTTGCCTCATACCCCGATTTCTGATACATTTTCTATTCTTCATGTCTTTTACAACTTTACTCATGAAATATATTTTAACTTTTCATTGTCCTTTAAGGTATAAGGATGGAGATATAACGTATGTGATCATTCAGTTTGTGTGTTTCCCTGGTCATGTATTTATTTTAAATATCTTGTGTGAAGAGTTTTCTTTTCAGCACAAAAAATAAAGCCAGACCTCATCCTCAAGGTCTATAGCACTAGGATTCTCTGATATCCACCAAAGTTCTGTGTCCTCTGACACTCAGTGGTTTTCTTGGTATGCCTGAGAACTTCGCCTTCTAGAATAGACATGGGAATCATGGCACTTGTGTCCTCTGATCTATTTCCTGCATGAGTGGCAGAGACAATTAACTAATCATGGCCATCTTCTCTACACAGATCTTAGTAGCCTCGAAATTATTCCAAATAACCTTTTGTTGGAAATCCATTATTAACCCAGGGTGACCACTGACTGGACAGTAGTTTGCTGTTCCTATTCTTTCTTTTTCTACCATCTTGATCTACTCATCCCTGACATACAAACAACTTGGGTTAATGAGGTTAATGGAAGATTCATCTGCCTCTTGTTATCTATAGCAGGTACGCAGGTAAACATCCAGATCTCAGCTGTGTTGACTTCCAACCAATCTGAGTTACAACCACCCCTCAGGAACGGACTGAGTTCATCAGTCAAGGGTCCACTGTACTTCTAGTATGGAGAAACCATTGCTTTTCTCTTTAAGATGATGAAATTACTTATAAAATCACTAAAAATTGCAGCCTTTTTTTCCATCATCCATTAAACGATGGAATATCTTACACTAAAACTGCCCAAATCTTGAAATAGAAAAATGGAGTTTCCAAACTTCCTTTCATAAAATATTCTAACGTATGCCTACTCTACATGATTTTCAAAGCTCTTGGGGAAAAATCTCATCTATGTTGCTCACAGTCTCGTGGATGTCTTTGAGCAAGGACATCAGGGTGCAAAGAAAGAGAAGGAGAAAGAGTTGTCAGGACCTAGGCTGCATAGTGAAGACTGAGGCAGTCACCTGTGCTTGAGGAACAAGCTCACTGTGCTACAGCCAAGTTCACAGTGCAGGTAAAATAATCACTACCATCTGACATTTTGAACTGTAGCAATGACTTACAATGTGTAAGCATCATTTTCAAAAGAGTCCAGGCACTTTTTAAAACTGAATGCCTAATATTTTGTTTTATTCTCACTGATTTGGAAGGACAATAATGGATGTTAGGAAGTGCTAGCAGATGCTAAAGTCTTAGGAGCCTGAAGAGTGAATCGTGCTGGCTGGCTGGTGGCTCTTAGGCCCTGGGCTCTAGTGTGGTAGACACTAAGGAGATAGACAATAAATATAAATATACCACCTAACAAGATTTTTTGTTTGTTTTTAAGGAAAAGTTAGAAAACTATACAGGTGGCAGAATGTGTCCTTGTCAGTTACTATTTTTCTCACTGCCCCTTGAATCTACATAAAATAATGATGAAGTGTTCATCATGCTCAAAACTCAATCTCAAACACAATGACCAGTAATTGAAAAAACAAAGGTATTTGGCCATGAATGATGGAAGAAATTTCACTAAGGATCTCACAGACTGAAAGAGGTTCGATACTTTCAAAGCACTGGAAATATTTTAAGCACCACAACACTTAATATGAGTCTGTTGGCAAGGAAGATTTAAAATAATTTTTGATAGTGTGGCATCATGCAGTGGTTTCACTGTACTTTATAATTTCTCAAATGGATTGCATTTGCTGAACTGGCCAGCAATCCTCCTCTTATCCACCAGCCACTTCATGCTGATTAAATGACATAGGCATTGCTTTTCTTAACATAGCTGTCCAGTTTACTGAGCATGCTTAACTCTAAGGACAAAAGGCAGCATTTTTCCCTTCAACTCTTGCTTTCAATCATATCAAGACAGATTCCCTCATTCATCCATGTAACCAATACTTATTACACATCTACTAGGTGCTAGGTACTATTTTAGTACCTTGGAGTATGCCAGCAAAAGCAAAACTAGGTAAAATAGATAAAACAATCCCACCCTTGAGGAGTTTAAATTTTAATAAGATGATAGGCAATAAATATAATAGATTTTTCCTGTCCCCCTTTTTCCATAGGTTTTCTGGGTTTTTTTCATGCATTAATTTTAGCTATTGCAAAAATTCATTTCTATACAAATTCAAATGTCTATTTTGTATCCTCTCCCTCCTCCAACTCCAGCCTGCGCACACTAGGAGAGCTGAGTGAAGACAGCACGCATTCTCTTCCTTTATCTCCAGGTTCTCCTTGTTTGGTTTCATCCACTCCTAGGTCCCATTCCCTCCCTCTGCAGGCCCTGGTCAACATGCTAAGGGCTCTGTCATGACACTCAGCTCCACACAGCAAGGGAAACATTCACCTAAGATTTTCCACAACCTTGTGGGTATCTACTTAGTATGAAGTATCAATCTCCCCTTCAGCCCTGCACTGCAATCTGAAATAATTGTTCTCTCTTGAGTTCCTCTTTGCTCAGCTAAAATGGAAAAAATGTGCATCTCTTGTGTAATAGGAACATGCCACGGTTCTGCTCTTACCAGGTCAGTATTTTCCTCTTTTTTCCTTCCTTCCTTCCTTCCTTCCTTCCCTCCCTCCCTCCCTCCCTCCCTCCTTCCTTCCCTCCCTCTCTCCATCCATCTTTTCCTCCTTCCCTTCCCTTGCCTTTATTTCCCTTTCCTTTTCTTTTCCTTTTTTTGGTACTGGGGATTGAACTTGGGACCCTGCGCTTGCAAGGCAGGCGGCGGAACCACTGAACTAAATCCTGTCCCCTTTCCTTTTCTTTTTTTAAGAAAAGGTCTTATTATATTGCCCAGGCTGGGCTTTCACTTGCAATACACCTGCTTCTGCCTCCCAAGTAGCTGGGATTAACAGCATGAATCACCACACTTGGCTTTTATATTTTTCTTTTACAAAGCATTCATTGTTCTCTAACTGGTCTCATAGAACTAAGCTGAAGATAGATATGCAATAGGAGTCAAAGAACAATTTTTGCTATCTATTAGCAAGGCTCTCTGAGAGGATATAATATAATTTTATTCAATAAAAATATCATGCAGGGCCGGGGATTTAGCTCAGTGCTGCCGCCGCCTGTCTTGCCAGTGCAAGGTCCCAAGTTCGATCCCTGGTACCAAAAAAAAAAAAAAAAAAGCAGCCACATACACAGTTTTGGATGTTCTGATAACCATGGGTAAAGAGTCAAAAGACATTTGTGAAATTAAATTTACTATATATTCTATATACCTAAATTAACTCAAACTTTTATTATTTCAATGTATAATCAACACAAAAAGGTACTGGTGACATATTTTGCAATTTTTCATGCTATGTCTTTGAAATCTGGTGTGTATTGGATACCTGCAGTGCATTTCCATTCAATAGAACATTTCCAGTGCCCAATAGCTTCATGTACCTAAAGCCTACCATAATGGACGGCACAGGGCGAGTTCTCCCTTGAAAGTGATAATAGCCACTTTATCTTCATCTTTCAGACTTCTGATGGAGCCCTGGAACAACAACCCAAGTCAATTTAACATCTGGAATAGACACAAACCTTTCTTACCTATCACATCATCTCCTTTGTCACTTCTAACCACCCTTGGTCTCCTTCTCCTCCTCCTCCTCCTCTTCCTCCTCCATCTCCTCTTCTGTCTTCACCTCCTCCTCCATCTCCTCCTCCTCTTCTTTTTCCTACTTTTCTATACCCCCACTCTTCCTCCTCCTCCCCACATCTCTGATTTGCTGACCTCCAGCCATCCGGCCCATGTAACAGGCCCTGGTGTCCTCATTGTGAAAAGATTTCCCATACAGTGGTAAGGGAAGAACCAAATGGACCCTCAAGCAAATGTCCTTGCCCTCAGTTTCCTTTGTTTTCTCCTCCTCTCTTCATTCTTTTCTAAAATACTTGATATAGTAAATGATAATCTTGTGCAAAATATTGGCAATTTGCAGCGTGGATGTGAAAAGACAAGCAAAGAAAGAAAAAAGAGAAACTTTCTAGACTGTCCTAAAATTTTATTACCTTGCTCTAACCATTGAGCAGAGGAGGTTGGCAATGCAGGATTCTGTTGTGGTTAAGTAGCAAGAGATACACTCAAGATTGCACTAAAGATTGCTTTTAGGGTAGTGGATTTTGCAAGTTCTGTTAGCTTCCCTGGCTGGAAATGAGCAGACAGGTTTAATGATACATATTTAGGCACAAAATAAACCAAAAAATATGAGAAGCTGGGAGGGGAAACACATCAGTCTAATATTGCAACATAACAATATTTTTTTTCTTTGTGGTCCATTCTTCTCTGTTTGTCTAAATTAAGACCCCGCTTAACTCTAAAGGAAAGGCGATTTGAATTACATTTTCTCTACCAGCACAATTCTTTGAAAAATATTCAAGTTATCTAGTATGTTCAGAAAAGTTATTGACTATAATTTGCAGGTTAAATACAGAAGAGTAAATACCCAAGCCTCCTAAAACTGAGTTTTGACAAGAATTTAAATTATCTTTAGCCAGGTCACTATTAAAGTCTCCAACATTTTAAAGGAAATGATTTTGAAAATATTTTATATCATTTCTTCTCTCGGAATTACTATTGTAACAATGTTAAGGTAAGATGTCAGCTTTAAAAGGAAATATAAAATTTAGACCTTATCCAATTTCTTTTTTTATCCAGTTTTGAATATGAAAGATCTCATTTGCTGTTTCTGTAAGTAAAGTAATAGCAAAAAACCTAATTAGGGCAATTAGATTCTGTCTATATACATTTTTCTTGGCAATTTAAATTTGATTGAAGCTTAAATCTGTTTCAATTTAACAACTGTTTATACCTGCATAAGGTAAAGCATTTCAGTTGTTAATGTGGTGAATTCCATATTCACTCAAGTAATATTACAAGAAAAATCTCAGAATCTTCTCAATATTAAAATGCCTATAAAGGGAATACATTATTTAATCATTAAATAGGATAATAATGAATCTTTATTAAATCTTTCAGATAAACATTGTATTGACATCTAGTGGCAACAGAGGCAGATAACAGATATATTATATTGAAAGCACATGGCTTAATACATTTCCCAGTCAAAAATCCTTGAGTGAAAATCAGGCAAAGTATATATAAAATACTGAATGTAAAAGTTCTGCGTTTTATATGTCAAAATGTCAGGGATGAATTTGAGACTTCTTAAAAAAGAATTATATTCATCCCAGGGATGCAGGGATGGTTCAACATATGCAAATAAATCAATGTAATACACTATATCAATAGAGCCAAGGACAAAAAACATATGATTATCTCCATAGACACAGAAAAAGTATTTGACAAAATCCAACATGCTTTTATGATAAAAAAAAACCCTACAAAAAATTGGAATAGATGGTCTCTACCTTAATCTGATAAAAGCCATCTATGAAAAACCAACAGCCAATATCATACTAAATGGTCAAAAACTGAAATCCTTCACACTAAAATCAGGAACAAGACAAGGATGTCCACTATCACCACTCTTGTTCAATATAGTTCTGGAAACATTAGCCACAACAATTAAACAAGAGAAAGAAATAAAAGGAATAAAGATAGGAAATGAAGAAGTCAAATTGTCATTATTTGCAGATGACATGATACTCTATATAGAAGACCCCAAGAACTCTACCAAAAGTCTTCTAGACTTAATAACCAAATTCAGTCAAGTAGCTGGTTCCAAAGTCAACACACAAAAATCAATAGGTTTCCTCTACATGAATGACAGACTCACTGAAAGAGAAATAGGGCAAATAATTCCTTTCACAATAGCATCCAAAAAACTGAAATACCTAGGAATCATCCTAACAAAAGAAATCAAAGACCTCTTCTCTGAAAACTATAGCACTCTGAAAAGAGAGATGGAAGATGATATCAGAAAATGGACAGACATCCCCTGCTCCTGGGTAGGAAGGATTAATATAGTGAAAATGGTCATACTTCCAAAACTGCTATATAGATTCAATGCAATTCCAATTGAGATCCCAGCAGGATACTTCATGGACCTTGAGAAAACAATCCAAAAATTTATTTGGAACAAGAAGAGACCCAGAATAGCAAAAGCAATTCTAGGTAACAGAGACATGGCAGGGGGTATCACAATCCCCAACCTGCAACTATACTACAAAGCTACTGTGATAAAAACAGCATGGTACCAGCAAAGAAACAGACCTGAAGACCAGTGGAACAGATTAGAAGATGCAGAAATAATGCCAGAAACACTCAGCCATCTCATCTTCGATAAAGGAGCCAAGCACCCTCACTGGAAGAAAGATAGCCTCTTTAATAAATGGTGCTGGAAAAATTGGGTTTCAACTTGCCAAAGATTAAAACTAGACCTATATCTCTCACTATGCACTAAACTAAAATCAAAATGGAGTAAAGATCTAAATATTAAAATAGGGCCGGGGATTTAGCTCAGTGGTTCCAGCGCCTGCCTCACAAGCACAAGGTCCCGAGTTCAATCACCGGTACCCCTAAAAAAAAAAAAATTAAAATAGAAACTCTGAACTAGTTGGAACAGAGGTTAGGTAGAACTCTTGAAGACATCAGTGTAGGAAAAGATTTTGTGAACAAAACCTCAGTTGCCCATGAACTAGTACAAACAATCAACAAGTGGGATCTCTTCTTATTAAAAAGCTTCTGCACAGCAAGAGAAACCACCAGCAGTGTGAAGAGACAACTCACAATGTGGGAAAAAATCTTCACCTGCTTTTCCACAGACAAAGTTCTGCTATCTCGAATCTATAAAGAACTTAAAAAGATCAGAACTCCCAAATTTAAAGACCCAATCCGAAAATGGGCATCTGAAAAGAACAGACATTTCTCACACAAAGAAGTAGAAATAGCAAATAAATACATGAAAAAATGTTCAACATCACTGGTCATTCGAGAGATGCAAATGAAAACAATGCTGAGATTCCACCTCACTCCAGAAAGAATGGCTGCTATCATGTAATCAACCAATAACAAATGCTGGAGGGGCTGTGGGGGAAGAGGAACCCTGCTCTACTGCTGGTGGGAGTGTAGACTGGTGCAAGCACTGTGGAAATCAGTATGGAGATACCTCAAAGAACTAGGACTGGAAGTCCCATTTGAACCCACTATTCCACTGCTGGGGATCTTCCCCAAAGAATTAAAAGAATCATACCACAGTGATATATGTGCACCCATGTTCATAGCAGCACAGTTTGTGATAGCTAAAACTTGGAAACAGCCCAAATGCCCATCAACTGGAGACTGGATTAAGAAAATATGTTTTTTTTATAAAATGGAGTACTACTCAGCCATAAAAAATGAGAAACTAGAGACATTTATAGCTAAGTGGATGCACATTGAGGCTATACTCTTAAGTGAAATAAATAGGACACACATGTGTAAATACCAAATAGTTTCTCTAGTGTGAGAAACAGAAAGTGTAAATAAGGACTAAAATGTATAAAAGGTAATGTGAAATAGGAAGAAAAAGGGCAAAGGGGAAGGAAGCGGGAGGGCTAGGGGAAAGGATAGAAGGGAATGGGATTAATATGAGAAAATGGAAAAATAGAAACAAAATCTTTGTAAATAGGGAGGAATGGAGGGGTTGAAGGGAGGGCTGGGCAAGGGTGAAAAATAAGAACCAAGAGAGATTATGGAAATGTGCAAATTTCCAATGATGTATGTCATTATATTGTATACCTAAAATGTACCAATGATTAGAATGAATAATCGATAATGCAAAATAGGAAGAAAAGGTTCGAAGGGGTAGGGTTAGTGGGAGGGGCAGGAGAAAGGAAAGAAGGGAAAGGAAAAATGATGAGAAATGGAAAAAATGGAAATAAAGTCTTTGTAAATAGGAAAGGGTGGAGGGGGTGAAGGGAGGGCTAGGAATGGGGAAAAAATAAGAACCAAGATGCATTATGTAAAGGTACGATTCCCAGTGAGAAATGTAATTGTGTTGTATACCTAAAATGCACCAATAAAAGAATTTAACAACAACAACAAAAAAGAATTATATCAGGGCTGGGGATTTAGCTCAGTGGTTTCACCGCCTGCTGCACAAGCGCAAGCAGCAGAGTTCAATCCCAGGTACCAAAAAAATAAAATAAAATAAAAATAAAAATAAAGAATTATATCATAGCTACCTAAGAAATAGACAAAAAATACTCAGGTATTTGGTGATAGGTTTACTCAGAAATGTAATAGCAATGGTGTCAACATTTATAGAGCTCTTCTTATGTTCTAGTCCTGCAACTTGCTTAACAGATCTTATCTCATTTAGATTTCAAATAAAATATTTTATTTACCCTTTCTTTTACCAGTGAGGAAACAGACCACAAGTGGTTATTTGCTGAAGGTTACACAACTAACACAACTTAGAACTTGAAACTAGATTTGTTCACACCTGAAGTCCAAACTCAGGTAAAGCATTCTTCTTTCTATAACATAAAAGCGGCTCTGTGTACTGATGCCTTCATTTAAAAGAAACAAATGAAAAATAATTATATCAATTATTTTGATTCACTTTCTAAAATTTTATAATAATTGAACCTTGTTTTTCCAATATTCAGCAATTATTCTTTCTGCATAAATTTGAACTTGTGGCTACAGCCAGGAGCTGACATACATAATCATGTGACATACATGTGTATTCAATAGTTCGTTCGGGAATGCAACACACCACAAAGAAGATAGGGTGCACTCACTGGTGTACATATTTTTCAGCTTTTAAAAAAAAAATCTTTATTTTGTGTTTCTTTTCCTCTGAAAGAAGATGCATGTGAAATCTGTCACGGGAAAATGTCATAGCAAGAAGTAAATTTGGGGCCTACAGCATAGCTCAAAGGTAGAGTGCTTAGCATGGATGAAGAGGGCAGAAGTGAGGCCCATGGTTCAATTCCCAAGGCCACCAAAAAAAAAAATGGAGGAAGAAGAAATAAATTTACAAGAGGAAGTTGAAAAAAATAATGCAAGGTGCTGAGCCGGCAGAGGTGAATCCGAGATGTGGAAGAGGGCTGGAGCCAAGAAAGGGAAGAGAATTGTTGGGTACAACGGCAGAGAGTCATGAGAAAGAAATGAGGGTCAGAGCTCCGGGTGGGAAGAAGCAGGTAGAGTGATGGATTTTACAGGGCTCAATTTATGTAAGAAATAGGTCCTTGGGAGATGAGGTGATGGGTAGCCATTCTCTTCCTAACTGTTCAAAGAACCGCACTATTCCCATGGTCAGACAAGGAAGGGACTGAACCGAGATACACTTCTGTGTGTATACCGTTACCCTTTGCATGTCTTCCCTCTCGGCCTTTTGGATAATACTGGCTCAGCGTTAGCTGTGTGCATGTGGATAAAATGAGCTGAAACAACGAAGAACAAGGCTTAAAGAACACATGTATTTCTGAAGCCTACAGCAATTCCAGGAACTCTAGAGAGTCTCCTGGTCATCGGTGCTGTGAAACCTCCCGCTGCAGCTCACGCATCCCTTTTGGTAGAAGTTTATGAAGCATTTCTATCAATCCACAGGAGAACTCTCATCTGGATCTATCATACTGGGGATATCTTGGGACTGAAGGAGCCTTTGGGAGGAGAGACTGGGGAGAAGAATTGGATAAGGTATGTTTAAGAGACTCACTGTGCATAAAGAGCAAGGGAAATGACAAGAAGTCTGACAGTAGCATTTTTGTACAGAAAAGCCATGAGCCTACTGGGAGAAGGCAGAAAAGTAGTCTGAAATAGAGCAGTCCACTGTAATGAGATAAAAAAATCACTAAGGATCTTAACTTAGCTCTTGGATGAAGATTGAAGAAAGGAATAGAGCCTGCCTGTGGGTTTTTGGATAAAGGGAAGGAAATAAGTAACATTGAGAAGGAAACTTTTTCATGTTTAAACTGGTGATAAGATACCAAGGAGAGCTAAAGATGAGAAATTGAATAAGAGCTGAAAACTCCGAGGGATAAAAGTTGATCTTTAGTAATTTAGGGGATGAAAGAGTATAAAAGGGGAAATAAGAAAGAAGTTGAGAGCAGGCAGAGGCGGTCAGCCCGTTTAACAGAAGCACTGGGTACGGTGCTATAATCCTTCTCGGATAAGACAGCAGATCAACGAGCCACATACCTGAAATCGCCTGCAAGATGGGAGACATTTCTTGTAACCACAAATACAAGAGGGCATTGCTGTCTTTTCAGACCAAGTCTGAGAAAATTGAAGCAGGAATAATTTATAGCATGGTTTTTCAAATGTTGCTGTAGATTAGAAACTTCTGGAAAGCATAGAAAGCTTTCTTGACACTTGAGTTTATCCTACATTAATACATCAGGTTTTCTGGAGGAGGAGGGAGGCCTCAGATTGTTGCTGTTGTTTGTGTCGGTGCTGGATTAAATGAGGGCCTTGTGCATGCTAAGCAAGTGCTCTACCACGGAGCTGCACCTCTACCCCAAGCCTTAGAAATGTTAGATGATTTGCCAGTGATTCCAATTGCAGCAAAGAATGAAAATCATTGATAAATGATGTTTGGAAATTTTAGAGGGAAAATGACGAATAGGCGGTGGGTGGACAAGTGAAATAGAAAGAAATCATCTTAAGATGTGAAAGGTGTGGCTTATTAATACTTGCCCCAAATCCTGAGAGTGGCCACTTTCTGGAGTGTACTTGTTCTTTTGTTTTGTTTCCTTTTGGTACCGGGGATTGAACTTCGGTCCTCGCACTTGCACAGCAGGTGGTGAAACCACTGAGCTAAATCCCCGGCCTGGAGTGTACTTCTTTCCTTGACCCTTCTCTCCCAGTGAGACTCCCTTGCAGTTTGTTGTTGTGATACATCGGGTGTTCTCTTATCATCTCACTATATTAACATACTGAGCACACAAATTACAGAACTTTGTATGTCAATTGAAAAACAAAAAATGCTAGGTTGATGAAAACTTGGCATAAATTAGTCATAACATATTCAAAAATGCAGCCGGAACGCTGAGCTACACACAGGATATGCATAAAACCTGATGTGGTGATTATGTCGTGCACGGGGTATTGGATTTATGCTATCATCCTTTAAATATTAACGACTTATGAGGTATCAGAAATGCTTCCATTCAAATTTCTGAGGTGACATTAAGTAATGCAGTTTGCTCTGATTTGGTTTTGCTTATTCAAAACAGAGTTAGTGTTTGGTGTTGTCACAGGAACTACTTTTCTCATAAGGACTCGAGTCGCATTCAAAGGTTTTAACAAATTATGAGATGCGTCTTATTTTTTTTTTTTAGGCTTATTTAATTCTGCATTATCCCTCTTTGCTTTGATGCCAAACAAGATTAAAATTTTAAATATAGCATGCTAAATTTATAACAAGAATTTAAAACAAAATTATTTGTAAGACACCAACAGCACCTAGGGACAAGGCTGAGACATTAGCATAATTTACACCGGTGAAGATATTCAACCCTAGTTATTTGTGGCCAATTATCAATTACTGGTCAATGTTAGAATCATTCACCATAATTATTTCCCTAAGGTATCTTCTCTGGATATAACAGAGATCTTTGTCTCTTTCTTTCCTTAGAAAAACAATACTCATTTTTTTCTATAAGATTTTTCACTCTATGAAAAAAAATCAAATCTAAACCTTTACTACTGAGGATTTCTCTAAGACTTTAATTCTTTGGGTTTTAAATATCTAAAG
The DNA here is from genome assembly GCF_053883595.1 of Heterocephalus glaber. Lineage (NCBI taxonomy): Eukaryota > Metazoa > Chordata > Mammalia > Rodentia > Bathyergidae > Heterocephalus > Heterocephalus glaber. The sequence goes on along the minus strand of NW_028258296.1, from coordinate 16,881,344 downwards.
CAAAGAACTGAATATAACTAGAGTTGACATGAGAAGTTTCTAGAAAGAACACCTCAATGCTTGTTATTTCATATCTGTATTATTTTTAAAATTTCACTTTGAAAAAGTTTTTGAATTTGAAAAGATTATATTTCATAAATTCACATTTTTAACATGAATTCCTTCCCTTACATATATAATCTATATCTATATCTATCTAACCTACATATGTATATATCTCCTTTCTATGAAAATCAATCCCAAAGCCTACAAACACCAACCTTACATTTGAATTCCTAATGACTCCTCCTATTGTGTCATTTCTGTTTGAACCTGTCAATCAATGGTGAAAAGTGCTAATCATTCCCAGAAACCCCAATCTTGCTCACAAAAGTACCAGTCACTGAAAAAATAATACCGATTGGTCATGGATGAGCAAGAAATCTCTCTAGGGATCTAAAGGCACAATAGAGTTTATTAAGTCCATTTTACTCCAGCTTAGCTCTCCATGCATGCAGAGGTTTGGGACTTTAATTTCAAAGTCAGCTAAAACCAGCTAAGGTAACTTATATTCATTAGCTAAGCTCAGATGGAAGCGCTGTGAAATCTCTTGGTTAGTGTTTTTGGCTTTCGATAATAATAGTATTTATTTTTATTCTGCACTTTTCTCCCATTCTTTTTATAGATAGGGAAGCAATTTAGTTGGATGGTAGTAGTTTTAAATTCTTAATTGGTCCATGTTCTTTTTCAGCTGCTTATTATTTTCAAACTTCAATCTCTCAACTGACTAAACATCCACAAGGAAGATATTTCCCGTTAATTCTCTGTAGGCAGCAGTTCCCCTTCCCAGGGCCATGGTGGCTGCATTTATTACTGAAAAGCAGTTATGATGTGTATATGGACCATAAAGTATTGTGGCCTCAGGTCACAGAATGGATGAAGATCAGCGATCTTACTGTCCACATTATGCAGAACACCAACATTCTTCTAGTCCTTTTTTTTTTTTTTTTGGTTGTTGTTTTTAGTTTTCAACTGCAGCTTATTTGCTTTCTTTGAGGTGGCAGCTGCAAAAGGCTGGTGTGAAGGAAGAGAGGAAGACAGCACTATCATTAAAGAATAAACAGTAATTACCTTGTAGAAATCTCCAGAGTGATCGATTACCTCTCTGGTTTATAAGAACAGGACTGGGAATACACAATAATTGATTTCTATTACTTATGTGTATTTTCCTTTTAACTTTCTGAAGAAGCAATGTAGTTTCATTGACTTTAATTTCAGATCACATATTTTTATGACTTCTTCTGGAGTTGGCAAGAATTAGAATGAACAGAGTCACTTGCCCCATGAGCCATATTACCAACAGAAAAGCAGAAAGACACGGTGCATGCGTGCGTGCGTGTGTGTGCGTGTGCGCGTGCGTGTGTGTGTTAGCCTATGTTCTATGTGATCACACATCTTGGACTTATCGCTGCAATGCTTCTGCCTTTGAGGGTAGGCCCTTGTTAGGCTGCGATACGGCGGACTCTGGGATTTATCCCGATGAGAGGTGGGGACAGCATGATTTGGCACAGGCACGGCAGAGACGAATCCTTTCTATGCAAGCCTGACCAACGCTTGCGAAGTGGTCACCGGGCAGGGTTACTCTGGGCACCGTCCGACATCAAGTCGTGCTGGCCCTGCTGTGATGTCACGGCTCAGTCAAGTTCTGTGAAGATGTGGGGAGCGGAGTTTAACAAACACTCCTTCCTCTTGTACTGCTGCATCATGAAAATCAGACATGTCTTGGAATAACTATATGCCTTTGGCTGGAAATTGAGGCCTATCTGTTAAAGGCCATATCTGTTAAAGGCCATATCTGTTAAAGGCCATATTGCTGTTAGGGCTGGGGATTTAGCTCAGTGGTTCTGCCACCTGCCTCACAAGCGCAAGGTCCCAAGTTTGATCCCTGGTACCAAAAAAACCAAACCAAACAAACAAACAAAACATTTTGCTGTTAGACATAACACAGAGATGGTATTCTTGGAAGCATCATATTTCTGGCTTCCTGCAGATTATTTTTTGGAATATTTCTGTGATTTCTTTTTCCTGTGATTCTTTGTACATTTGATAAACTATATATTTCTCACCTACATATCATGTTATAAATACTTGTGAGTTGGTCATTTTTCTTTTTTATGGAAGAATTCTCCCTTTTCAATTTTTCTATTTGTTTATTTGTTTATTTGTGAATATGCGTGTAAAATGAGTCTCTAATAACTGATCTCTGCTGGATTGATTACATCTTTCTGACCAATGCTTAGATTTCCAGTTTTCATTGTGGACAAAAGTGATTAGGATATCATTTATTCTGTGATACTAAGCAAGAGTACAAATGAACAAAAGACAGCAGAGCCAAACAATGAAACAATACGTGTCTGATTTCAGTGATACAAAGGAACTATCGATGCCCATAGAGAGATCTAAAACTTGCTAATAGGTTGGTGCACTGACATTTGGGGGATTCTAGACAAGTTTTCAGTTTTTAATATGATTTTGTATTATGATTCCAATAATGAAAAAAATCTACCAGATAAGCAAGAATCATGCTATTAACATCGGTAGCTTAAAAGACAGAATTTTTCTGAATGGGTATGCTTTTTTCCCTTCTAAATATGGAACAAAATTAACTACTTAATGTTGTGATATATTCAAAATGAGTTAACTTCAGTTATTTCATTTATATGTTGCCTTCTAGAAAAAAAACATGTATCAAGTATCTAAAATACTAATTAATTTCTGTTATCTAATTTATAATTTATGTCCTTAAAAAATAATGTGGATGCATTCTAAAAATTCAAATCTGGGGAACCCAGCGAGTAAATTCTCAATGAATTGACACAGCTGAATAGCTTGCTGTTGAATTACTGCTTTTATGTTGCGTAAAATATTTGTAGCTGGAGGACATCAGGTTGCTGTATTTGTCATCTTAATAGTGAGTGGTTTCACCAACAATACAGTGGATCTAAACAATGTCGCTGAGATATGTGACCACTGACATGAGGGTATCACTTGCACAATGCCACCAATAGCACGAGTGACACTTGACAGTGGAAGAGTGGGTGACGGACACATAGTGGTCTTGTGCTTTGTCAACTATTCTTTTTTCTTTCCTTTTCTTCTTTCTCTCCCTGGTGGCTATTTGTCATTCTTGGGCGATGACAGTCTTCCCTTCCCCTGGACCTTTTTGAACTCTGCTGTCTTTGAACATCATGGATATTGCCAAAGAAACTATTTACTAGGCAGTAATTATATGCCACCCCTCATGTAAAGGTAAATGATAATGAGGTATGTGCAAAGAATAGGCAGCCCTGTCAAAGGGAAAAAAAAGCAGCTTTTAAAACTTAGAGCCACACAAAATGCCTTATAGACTTGTTTTGGAGTAACTGTATCAATTAACCACGCTAAAAGCCCTAGCTCAGATGGCCGATGCACACAGCATGTCTACTAGTGTTTTATTATCAAGTCCATTATGATGAGTTCTTGTCCTAGACAAAGGGAGAACAGAAAAAGAATTCAGGCTGACAAATTAGACTTGAAATCAGTTTCATTTACATAACGACTGGAAGTTCATTAATAACAGAGTTTTAATTATTCATGCTCTTGTTTCACTAGATACAGCAGTTTTCCCTCTGCTGTGCGGGATGTCTGGATTAGCGAAAATGAACCTTAGAAAACTGATAGACTGCCCAGAAGCTCGGAGGCTTTTCTCTTTCCACACTCCTGGAGACGGATGGGGGAGGGGTGGCTCGTGTGTACACATTGGGGCGGGAACGAGAAGCGAGAAGCGGGGCGAGGAAGAGGCCAGTACTGAATAGAGGGAAAGGATGCCGGCTAGGCTAGCAGGAGTTCTTTGGGTCTACATTATGTTTGCCAAAAAGAAGCAGAAAGAAAAGATACGACTGTTGTGCATTTGTCCTTGATGGGAGCTCCCACCTGAGGGGATGACTCCTCAATAAATTACAATATTTTTAGGAGTTCTTGATGGGGCACAGTACTCCCATGATTGTGGGTACACATGTAGTCCTTTTTCTTTCAATATAGGAGCACTAATAGAATTTATTTTGGTAGGGCCAGGGATTTAGCTCAGTGGCACCATGCCTGCCTCAAAGGGGCAAGATCCTGAGTTTGATCCCTGGTACCCGTCCCCCAGAAAAGAATTTATTTTGGTTTGTGTGCATCAGAAAAATTAAGGAAGGAAGAAACATTTTTCCCCTTCAATTTCAAATATGTGGAAAAAGCTGAGAAAAAGTTGCTATTTATACAGTTTTCTTTTAAAGAGGGCAATGGTGATATTTTCATTCTTACTGGTAATAACTACTGACATGAAGGACACTTTCCTGGAGAATTTAGACTGCCTTCACCTGTAAAGTGGAGGGTTCCGGGCCAGTAGTCACACAGGGCTTTACTGCATTTCTAGTTCCTTTGTTGTCTCTGTATTTTACTAATTTGGGTAACTTTTCACAAAAGCGAATGCGTGACAAATAAAAGACGACCGAATTTTTCCTAACACCTTCCTAGTTCAGTGGGTCTGGGAAAGAGACAAGAGGAAAATCTCTTCAATTCGAAATCAGACCACAGCCAGAAGTAGGTTTCTAGAGGTGTCTTGGGACCTGCTTTGGGACCAAAGTTTTCAGTTTGGAGGAACCAGCATCTGAAACAATTCTAGGAATATTGTGAAAAAAACTTTTTTTTAGCATAGAGAAATCACATTTAACAAGAGCTGACTAACAAACACTTTTTCTATATTCTCTGGCTTGGTTCAAATTTCACAAAAACTATTATAATATCCATTTTACCAAGGAGGAAATTGAGCCCCAGAGAGATCAAAAGTGTAGCTGGTGAGGAGGTAGAGGAAATCCAACGCCTGTGTGCCTGGCTCAGGGCTTCCCAAGCTACTGTTCCTTTGAAGACAATGACCTCTTACATTTTTTCTACGGAGTTTATGCCATTTACTTTACTTTTCTATCTTAATTTTCTTTACCCTCACACTGATAAATGACTTTTGACAAAATAAATGCAACAACCTGTTTCTTTTTCAGAATATGGAGAGATTTCTTAGCTCTTGAGTGACTCAAAAGTCATAAAAGTCAAGTATTTATACTACTATATACTTGGAAAGCCTCAGGAGCAAATAAGATGAGAATGTGAACAAGAGTCAAATAATAGAATTATTGGGGTTGGGGATTTAGCTCAGTGGGTCCGCCACCTGCCTTGCAAGCTCAAGGACCTGAGTTCAATCCCCAGTACCAAAAAAAATAAAAAATAAAAAAAAATAATAATAGAATTATTGAGTAAAAGTCAGGCAGACTAGCTGATAACTCTATGTCAAATGCTACATTGGTAGATCGCGTAAAAAAATTAATCACCAGCACCTGCCATCTCTCATTAATTTGAATTGGCTTCGATCTAAGCACTTGTCCACATACTGCAAATGATAATCACGAACCAATGAAACTAACTTTTTCCCTCTCCTTCCCTTTCTTTTCTTTCCTCTTTCCCTCTCTCCCTGTTTCTCTTCCTCTCTCCCTTCTTTTCTCCTCTTTCTTCCTTTTTACTTTTTTTGGTAGGACTAATAACTATTCTTCTTTGTTTAGAAGAATTCTTGCTTACTGGCTCGTTTTAAGTTTCATGCCATCCTTCCCTTCCTGGACAGATTTTCCCGGCTGCTCAAACCCCTCCCTACTTTTTTGGCCAGTTTGGATGGGGGATTTTGAAAGATTACTGCTTCAGAGTGATCAGAAAATAAAACAATTACAACATTTCATTTTTTTATCTTCCTAAAATACATATAGATATTAAAGCGCAAGGCGCTTGCATGACATGCCTAAGGGTGAAGAAAGTATTCTGAAAAGATTAAACAAGATCTTTTACTAGTGAGCTACCCCAAGCAATATGCTAGATTTCAGTATAAAATGCAATAAATGGACAGTTAGCATGATTTAAAAGGATCAGCTCAGGCAGCTGGGGCATCATGGATACCTTGTGACATCTTACAAAGTGCCTTAGTCCATCCGAAAATTAAGCCAAAAAGGAGATGCTGTTAAATCTTTGACTAGGGTTTACTACAATAATCTGTTACATTCTTGGAAATTTTAAATGAAAATTAAACCTTTTAAAAGACTAAAACAACCACAAAAAGCTTTTACTGCTCAGTGGGCAATGTGTTTGTTCTGCTTTAAAAACATATTTAGTTCTATTTTCTGGGCTTCCCCCCCGCTTTAATAACTTAGAAATGTTGCCAAAGGTCAAAGAAAAGAGTGGAAGTTTGTGTGGGGAAGAGGAGCCCAGGAGACGTCTGGATCACGTTGAATCCGGCTGCCTGGGTCCCTCCGGTTGATGTTTGATGTCCAGGTGCAAGTATTCACTCATTTACACCCTCACCATCTGGGGATGTAGCTCAGTGGTGCTGTCGCCTGCCTTGGAAGTCCAAGGTCCTGAGTTCAATCCCCGGTACAAATAAAAAAAAACAAACTACACCCTCACCATAGGCTGTCTGTCACCCATCTGCAGCAGCACGGGGCAAGTAGGAGGCGCAGGGCTACAGAGGCCTGCCGGGGGCGGGGCGGGGCGGGGCGGGGCGGGGCGGGGCGGGGCGGATCCGGCAGCGGGAAGACTGAGGCCACGAGGGCTTCTTTCTGCCCAGGTCTTTACAGGCTCTTAGGAGAAGCAGTCAGGAGTGCTTTGGTAAGAGGCAGGAAATGCAGTTTCTAGTCCTGTTTCTGACCATTCTGCTCCTCATTAATACAATAAAAGTCACTCCTGGTGGTATACTCAGTTAATGGGGAGACATTAAATACGCTTCCTTCCTTCCCTCCCTCCTTCCTTTTTTCCTTCCTTTCTCCTCCCTCTTTCCCATTTTTTTCTGTGGTACTGAGGGTGCAACCCAGGGCCCAAGAGTGGTAGGAAAGGACTCTAACACGAAGCTACCTCTTTAGTCCTTGATCTATAACTTCTACAGGGCATGCTACCTAGGTTCTGACCTGATATGTCTCGTCTGGGTACTAGAAAATTCGAAATTTTAAAGAAAATCTTAGGAAATAATAACCTATAAAGACAGGCTTTGGGAATAATTATTTTAAAGGTAAAATACGCAATTTTTGTTTTAACTTGACAAATGGCTGAATTTTTCTTAAGATGGCTGATGTAGACCAGCTGTTGGAAATTTACTGTTGCTCAGTTTGTAAAAATTTTATTTTATTGGTAATGCTGGGGATGGTACCCAGTGCCTCTCACGTGCTAAGCAAACACTACCACTGAGCTATACTCCTGGACTCTGTATTTGTAAATTTTGATTTTAAAAAAGTAAAAATTTATTTTAGTTATGTAGTATAAAGTACCATGAACACAAAGCTATGTTCTAGAAACACCCACCCAACCTCTGAAGTACAATTTTAAATGCAATATGTACTATTAAAATTTATCAATATAGAACATTTATGCAACAAAATGAAAATGGGCAGGTAGAACAACATCAGACTACAAAAGAAACAGTTGCCAAAGTGGAAAGGCTACCTAAGACACAGAGTGGTCAACAGGTATATGAAAGTGATCAATCTCACTAATGATCAGGGAAATGAAAATCAAAAATCACAATGAGGTAGGGCTAGGCATTTAGCTCAGTGCCGCTGCACCTGCCTGGCAAGCACAAGGTCCTGAGTTCTATTCCCAGTACAGCACGAAAAAAAAAATCACAATGAGGTATCATTTTACACTTCTCAGGCTGCCTCTATCAAAATAACAAAAGGCAAGGATCAGCAAGGACATGGAGAAATTGAAACCCTTACTCACTGCTGGTAAGGATGCAAAATGGTGCAAAACAGTATGAAGTTTCTTTGAAAACTGAAAATAGAACTACCATATGATCACAAAATCCTACAAGTAGGTATTTACCCAAATGCATTAAAATCGAGATGCCAAGGAGATACTTACATTTGCACATACATTGCAGAATTATTCATAAGAGCCAAGATGTGGAAACAGCCTAACTGACCATAGAAAGATGAAAGGATAAAGAAAATACTGTATGTACCTAGAGTGAAATATTATTTTGCATTCAAAGAAAGGAAGTTCTGCAATATATGTCATGAATGAAGCTTGAGATATTATGTGAATTAAGGCAGTTACAGAAGGACAAACATTACATAATTTTACTCAGAGTAGGCATCTAAAATAGTGAAAACCATAGAAGTAGAGAGCAGCATACGGGTTGCCAGTGGTTAGGGACAGGAGAAAATGAAGAGTTGCTAATCAACAAATGTAAAGTTTCAGTTATGCGAGATGAATAAATTCTAGACTTACAACATTGTTCACATAGATAGTAATATGTTACTGTCACTTAAAAATATTTTAAGGAAGTAGATCTCATGTGATAACTATTCTTACCAGAATAAACAAAACAAAAACATTTACCAACTATTGACAAATTGCTATTTTCAGATCATTACTATTCACCAAACAGAACAGAAAGTCCATGAGGTATAATTATTGATTTTGTGCCTTTTTTTTTTTTACCATTGTTTAATTGCAGTTTTCTCAACTGGCTGATGAAGATGATAATACTTCTCATACTAGTCTTTGTAAGAATTCAACACCAAGATAACACCAAGTAAAAGCACGACAGTTGCTGCAGACATGGCAGTTATTGCTATTATCTGACTGAAAGTCAGAATGCCCAATTTGGTCCATTGGGCATTGAATTTATAATTTGAGGTTATCTCAGTTCCATAGCAGTAAATTGAAAAGCACATATAATTTTCTCTCAATAATGGGATCAATAATGGCTTCAAAGGTGACTCCCTCTATGCGACGAAGTGGGGCCTCCATTTAGGGAGTATAACAGGAACAAGCTGTCTCCAACAGGGAAAGCCAGAAACAAAAGCTCTGAAGATATCAAAACTCTCATCTTCCACTTCTGTGTCATTTTATACACAATTTACTACCTAAAAAATGTCACTCAGCTATTAATTTTCACTTTTGTTTCTTGTGCAACTATTAAAGAGGAATTCGATGCCAAGTAAAAGTTTAAAATATGTATACTTTTGTCACTGGCATTTAATTATTTTTGATTATTTGATAATGTCAATAAATATTACCAATAGCAGTATTAACTGAGTAAAATTTTATTTAACAATGATAAAGGAATCATAATGTTATTTTAAAAAGAAAGAAAAATTTTGAGAAACAAAATCTGCTTAGTAATGAATAGCTAACATTTTCTTAGTGTATTAGGAGTGGAGATCTATATTTTCTTCTTGGAGTAGTTTGGTTTTTAAAAAGAGAAAAATACCTTTGTAAAGCCTTGGATTCAATCCCCAGCACCAATGAATAAATAAATAAACTAAAATTGAAAATTGATGTCCATGTTCCATATTGATTTACTATATGGAAGACCACAGAGTTCTTGAATAGTTTCTATTATATACAAAAAAGCAAAAGTTAAGGAATAAAAATTTTTCTCAGTGCTTGGAAAACTGTCTTCTATTTTGTACCAGTGAAGTTTAGTAGAATTTTTCCTTTTCCTTTCATACCTTTTTGTATCTTATTGTAAAAGACATTGAATAATTCCTTGGGTTGTTATTTAAAATATCAAAAAAAAGTTTTTCTCTGACTCCCAACTCTGCATTAGAGCTTAGTTCTGGAAATGACATGATAAAAGAAAGAAGAGTGAAAAGACATATGAGCTGTGGAAATGAAGTAAAAGTTTAGAAAAAAAACCAAGTTAGGGAACAAGAAACTGAGAGGAAGACAACAAAGGAGGAAGACAACAGAAAAGGAGGAGGTGGAGAAATGGGTTGATAAAATTTCTGAGAATAAAATCAGGAATGACTTTGTGGGAGGGCAGCTCAAAAGGCAGATAGCATCACCTCGTCAGCACTGATGATGAAACTGCTTGGAAATCTTTTGCTCTCAGGGGTTTGAAAGCTGTGGTCTGCTTAGGAAAGAAAGATGCTATGAAAATTTCATCAACACCTAGGTATTCATGGACCAGTTACATGTTTCATAGGTTCTGGGAAGCAAAAAACTACAAAACAGGAATACATTACCTGAATAAAAACAATTTGTGTTACAAAATCATTTATAATGTCTTTAAATATAGTATTATGGGAGATTGAAATATGTAAATTGTAATGTAATGCTTTGAAGATGATGTAGTAACAAATTCTAAGAGTGCATTGCTAATTAAATTATTGCCAATTAAATTAATTGCATAGATATGGACATATTTATTATTCTTTTGTTTGTGAGGTTAGCATGTCTTCTCAATTTTAAAAGTAGAAATTTCAAACCTTGCAATTAAAATTTTTAGTAATTTAAGAATTATTTGAATCCTTAATTTCAAGAATCTAAATGCTATATATCAAAAATGCACCATGGGCCGGGGATTTAGCTCAGTGGTTCTGGCGCCTGACTCTCAAGTGTGCAAGGTCCCAAGTTTGATCCCCGGTACAAAAAAAAAAAAAAAAAATGCACCATGATGTTCTTCGTATCATTTCACCAGAGTGTGTATCACTGATTCATCCTTTCTTTTTCCCAGCCTCCCCCCTCCCCCTCCCCCTCCCCCTCTCTCTCCCTCTCCCTCCCTCTCTTATTTTTGGGAAGGGCAGGACAGGGGATTGAATCTAAGACCTTTGCACTGAGCTACATTCCAGCGCTGTAATTTTTTTTTTTTAATTTTTGAGACGGAGTCTTACTAAATCACTTGAAGTTGCCCAGGCTGGGCTTGAACTTGTGGTTCTGCCTCAGCTCCTCAAATTGCTGAGATCACAGGTATGTGCCAACATTTTCAACTTTTCCAGTCTTTCTAAAGTCTTCCCTCTAACTGCAAATGTCTTTAAATTCCAAATTGCCCTTAGAGTTGAATATAATTTCTTATGATAATGTTGACACAGAAAATATGTTTAGTTTTTTCTTCTAAACTCCTCCAAGAAACAGAACATATGGAAATTTTCTTTGATTGCTTCCCCTTTTCACCCTCTCATAAATGACTTCCTCAGTTCCTATAGAGAGCAACAAAACACAGCACAATACAAGGTTCTGCCTCTATGGTCTTCTAATATGTAACACACCTATGTGGAACAAGGTAGCACAGAAAAGCACGTCCAACATTGGGCATTTCAGGTATGAACACATTAACTGCTGCCACCTTCCAGGGTAGCAGTGATTTGCCACGTGTCACACAGCAATCACACTGTGGGAGGAGGAATGGAATTCAGGTGTGGCCAAGCGCTAAGCCCTCATTTTGTGGGTTCTGCCTCCTGGCCATTTATCCATTATATATAACACGTTCTAGTCTCCTTTTCATGCACTGCCCACAGACTCCTGAGAGTAACATCCTCGAGTGCAGGTACTACTTGATGCTTTGGTACAATGACTGGCACAGGTGCTCAGAATAAATTTTGGGGAAGGATAAAAGAAGCCAAAGTTTCAACCTTAGAAGTCCCTGCTTCTCCTTTTTGTTAGGTTTCTGATGACCTAGCACAGACAGGTCTGTTTTCTCCAAGAATTGGAAGCCAGATGAAAGAAGTTCTTGTATATCATACCCACCTGATCATATAATGGGTCTCCAGGTTTGCTGACCTTATACTCAGAGCCCTAAATTTATTATTTAAAATCATTTACACCATCAGGACGTGCACTCTGAGTTTCTGCAGAACAATCTCACCTATTGTTACAGTAAGGTTGGTATATGATTTCGAATTATGAAGATTTAGCTTCTGTTCAAAAATATATAAGGGAACATGGTTTGGTGGAGCCAAAGACTCCATTCCATGTGTGAGGTCTTGGTGTCTAAACATTTTCTTAGGTGACACTTCGTAGTCCCTCTACTGCAGTGTTCTTGCTCACTCTCACCAGGTGTTTTTCTAGGAAGTACTAAACTTCTCCTGGTTGACTCTAAGAGGAAACCTTCAGGTAGGTTTAATGCAGAAGATTAAGACTGCATTAAGATTAAGTCTGAAATGTACTGGTACCAATTAGCCCTCTAGTATTTCTGTAAGCCTTGAATTTTTGATGCGATCAATGACACCAGTGGAGCCATCTTCTGTGGAGTGGTTATTAAAGATATAAAAATCAATACAAAGATGATACTTGAAAATCTATATCACAAGATAATGAATCACCATGAGAGCTCCCTAAGAAGAATGTCAGCAAGCCAAACAGAAGGTTTATGCATAACAAAGTATCTCAGGCCAGTAGAATTTAGGCTAAATTTTGCATGAGACAGAAATCTTCAGGCTACACTTAGAATCATTCGCATGACAAAGTTTTAATAAAATTAAGACATAAGCCCAACTAGGCAATGGGCTCCTATTGCATTTATAGAAGGAAAAAAAAGAGAGAAAGAAAAAAAGTGTGTGTGTGGGGGGGGTGTAAGGATTGAGATGTAAGACCAAGTCAATAATGCCATGATTTAACTCTAACTAATGACAAAATAGCATCAAAACTTTCTCTGTCAGTAATCCTCATTCAATTTCTTTTAAATGAAACATTATTTGCTTGCACCTTAAGTCCGTAAGTACTGATTGTTATTGGAGCTGTGTACTGGAGCTTCACAGAATAGTCCAAATTTAATTTGAACTGGGGATTGATTTCGTTTCCTTCAAAGGAAGATTTTTTTTTCTCCCTTCCAAAATTGAGCTTGTGCATGACTTTGCAAGTTCATTTCGGTTTTCTCCTTGACGCAATTGTAAGTGACATGAGAACATTTATGTGTTCTGCCCTTTAGGGACACCACAACATAGCTAATGATGCCACAAATGACTGGAAGCTACTTTTATCCCCTTTAAAAATATGGGTTCCTTGTAATTTCTTATCATTTGCTCCCAGGAAAAGCAAAATTAAGCAGGCCTGACACAGTCACCAGTCCCTTAAAACATTTTATATTTAATAGATAAAGAGTTTTATGCTTGAGATTTGCCAATTTCTAATCAAGTAAATAAAGTTTTACAGGCAAGGATGAAGAGAGGATCTGTTTTTGTGTATGCTGGGTGGTGTAAAAGTCATAAATGTTTCTATTTCCTTCTTTCTCTAGGCACATGCGCAAGTCCCTCGCTGGAACTCTTAAGTAGCTGCCCTGATGGAAGGACATGCCCAGAATCACTGAGTATTAAGTCCTTAGCAGCAAGGTCTGGCTCTTCATTAATCTGTAAACTTACTGATGTTCAGAGTGATGTCTTTGTTTTTCTTGGAAATTTTTCATCTACTCCTCCCTCCAATGCCGATACAATTTCCAGAAAGTAAACAATTAGTTTGTGTCATTGCATATAAAGCTTAGTTTTCTCCCTATTTTCACGACATGTTTCAAAGGTTGACTTAATCAACTGTGGGTTGTTATAGAGTCAGTTAGCCTGGAATTCACACAGATTTTTTTCTCCCAATGTATCATATAACAATAAGAGAGCTAGGCATGCCTTATATAGTTTTAACAAGTCTTTGCAGTTTTGACCTAATTTGTTTCCCTCCCCTTTACCCCCTGAGGCTCCCAAAGCAAATGAACCATTCAGTAGCAGAAAACAAGGGGAATTAGTTTAGACTTCAACAAAAAACAGACCTCTTGGGCCCGGAATTTAGCTCAGTGGCTCCTTTGCCTGCCTTGAAGGCGCAAGGACCCGAGTTTGATCCCGGGAACCAAAATAAATAAATAAATAAATAAATACGTAAGTAAATAAAACAGACCTCTTACTGGTAACATCAGTCTGGAAGCGCAATGTCTGTAATTTAAAATATTGTGCTGTCTCGATCGTCCAGATACTTCACGATTGTCCTTTTTATTTTTTTCCCCCCGTACTGGGGATTGAAACAAGGTCCTTCACATTGAGCTGCATCTGTAGTCCTTTTAAAAATACTTTGAGGCCGGGCATTTAGCTCAGTGGTTTCGCCTCCTGCTGCGCAAGAGCAAGGACCAGAGTTCAATCCCCGGTACAAAATATATATATATATTTTATTTGGAAACAGGATTTTGCTGAACCATTCAGTTGCCCAGGCTGGGCTCAACTTGGAACCCTCCTGCCTCAGTCTCCCAGAGTGATGAGATTAGAGGCTATGTTTTTTGTTTTGTTTTTTGGTACCAGGATCAAACTTGGGACCTTGCACTTGTGAGGCAGGCACCGGAACCACTGAGCTAAAACCCCGGCCCTAGAGGCTATGTTATTTTTTTGTTTTGTTTTTTTTGTACTGGGGATTGAACTCTAGTCCTTGTGCTTGCAAGGTAGGTGGAGAAACCACTGAGCTAAATCTCCAGCCCAAAAGTACTCATTTTTTTTTTTTTTTTTTTTTGTACCGGGGATCGAACTCAGGTCCTTGAGCTTGCGCAGCAGGCGGCGAAACCACTGTGCTAAATCCCTGGCCTTACAGGCTATGTTTGAACCCCGCTGCCTGGAGAACCCCAGCACTCTCACAGCTGTTCGGTTTTCACACTCAGCCCTGTCTCCATGGTGCTCAGGTTTGAGCTTCTATAACTTCATCTGCAAAATCTGTACTACAGATAGATGAATATGTTTATTGCTTTCCAGTAGCTCCAGAATCAGGGATTAACCTAGGTAATCTCTGATATCTCTTTTAGTTTCTATGAAAACCAGGTGCGGTGGTACGGTCCTGTAGTCCCAGCTTTCTGGGAGACTGAGGGAGGAGCATCTCAAGTTTGAACCCAACTTGGTCTGTTGTGCCCAGATCGCAAAGTCCCCAAAGACCACCAAGGAGCCGTTTCCGATGTAAACACACGAGGGTCGTTTATTCAAGCTCGAGCAGGGGCACTCAACCATCACCGACGCAACGGATCAGGATTGAGAGCCCCGAATTCCAAATCAGCAGGGTTTTTATTGTGGCTACCGCAAGGTTTGGGGATGTTCCATTTAGCAGTTACATGATTGGTTGATATTTAGCAAGCATAGCGGGTTGAGGGGTGGCTACATGTAGAGTTTATGGGAAAAAGGAACAATCAGCGCATTGACAGAATGTTCTATAGATAATGGGCCCGGGAGCATCTGTTTTCTGGGCAGACAGAGGATTGAGTTAGGAGCTGTGTCTCTTTTTTTATCTGTTGTCCCACAGCAAGGGCATTTTATCATTAGTTTATGGGCACAAAGGAGACTAGGGGAATAGTTGACTTCAGTGAAGTGGAATTTATGTCAAGGCCACTTTACTGTCTTATATTTAAGATGGAGTCAAACTTTAAAATGGAGTTAGTTAGGTCTCACAGGTCAATTTAGCGATTTTGTGAGAACCTATTTCAAATTGAAGGGCTGGGGCTATAGCTCATTTCAAAGGTCCTGAGTTCAATTCCCAAGCAAAAGAAGTAAAAAATATAAGAGGTGGAGGAAATGCTATTTCTTATAGGTAGGAAAAGCATAGGTGGCATTTAAAAAAACCTTTTTAGACATTGAAAGGTATTTCAATCTCATGTAAGCCGTGAAATCTGTTAGCCATTCTAAACCAGTAGTCCTCTTTGCTCAGTAATGGGTTTTGGTGACTTAAATAATAGTTACTCATTTACAAATAACTAATGATGACACGCTATGTGCTTGATGCAGAGAATACACTTTGCATCAGAAAAATTGAAACAAAAATTGTTGAGCAAGACTGTGTAAGACTTTCTCTTATGAGAGTCACATTTTAAATGTTTTCATGGGGGAAAAATAAGTGTCTTTAAAATTTTGGTTAATGAAAAAAATTCAGATTGGATAAATGTCTAAACCTGGGTGGAATAGTAAAATATTATCCCCAATAGATGGAAGGGTCAAGTATAATTCTTAATTAACGGAAGAAATGGGATCCATACAACTAAGAGCGAAAAACTCCTTTCTAGTGGAGCACATGGTAAAAACTTGAATCCAAAAATTGGGTGAGTAAATCACAAAGGGTGTACTAAGTTTTCAGGTAATGTGTCTTTACCAGGTGAAAATTGATGGAGCCTTTGATAAAACAAACTAGGGTGGGAGGGGAGGCTGGCCAGTTACCTAGAAGGAGAAAGGGGAACAAGAAAATGTAAACTACCCTCCAGGTAGGCTAAACATATTGCAGATAGGTAAGTTAATTAGATATCTTGTAGGCAGGCAGACAGGGCCTCCCTTAAGGCACCAGCCCTCCAGGAGCCAACACAGCAAGGAGCCAACATGGGGAAAAATTGAGGCACAATCGCTGGTTAGCATTATAAAAAGGAAAAGAAGTACTACTTCCCCTAGAGGTAGATAGCAGTGATTGATATTCTAAATGGGAAATTCCTTGTGTGAGATTCGTCTTCCCATTTGATCCCCATTTAATCAATATTACCTGGGTGACCGTACTTGTAATCTTATTGGCTGGTCATGGTTTTGTCCCACCTCATGCCCACCTTGTAAATTTCCATTGGGTCTTAGCGTTTTGTCCCACTTTGTACCCGTCTCACCACATAGCTTTGCTGTATAAAACAACTTTGAAAAGTGGGGTGGTTGGGCAACCCACTTTCTGGTTCCCCTTCTGTCTCTCTTAGGCAGAAGCTTTCTTTCTCCCAATAAATTTTTCCTACTCTTAACCTCTGTTGTTTCTAGAATTCATTCTTTGATTTTAGAGAACAAGAAACTCGCGTTTTGGACATCTAGTAGGTTTGTGAGTTACATCTCTTCCCTCTATATCAAATGGACCCATGGAGTTCATGGAGAGGGCAGAAAATGCAGTAAGGTCCTTTATGACATAGCTATTTAGAGCTATAACTTCATTTAGAAATCAAGAAGACAGATGTGTTATTTTATAATGCCATGTCTTCTTTTTGTAATCTGATATTAATGTATTTTCCTAGCATCTATGGAATGAAAGTGGTTTTACATATAGGAAATTAACCCTCGAAAGAGGTAGACAAAAGAATTACTCAGGAGTTACCCATGGGAGCATGTGGGAGTTGTATTTTTGTAAACAAGCCCAGAAATCTGAATACCTCTAGGCATCTATGAGTCAACGTTTTACTAGTCTTCTTAATGGTCATATCTCCTATCAGTTACTTGGCTCTTATGAATCCAGGGAACTGGGTGAAATCAAATCTTTAAAGGGTTTAATTTTACAGAAAGAAAGCAGGATCAAAATATATTAAGGCAAGGAGAATTTAAAGCTAAAATGTAATCTAATGTGTTGCAAAAAAGAAAAGGAGTGCCTGCCTTGCAAGCACAAGGTCCTGAGTTCGATCCCCGGTACCAAGAAAAGGAAAGGATTAGAAAGAAATACAAGAAATCATTAGTGATGCTTTTCTTTCTCTCTCTCTTTCTTTCTTCCTTTCTTTCTTTCTTTCTTTCTTTCTTTCTTTCTTTCTTTCTTTCTTTCTTTCTTTCTTCCTTTTGGTACTGAGGATTGAACTCAGGACCTTTCCCTTGCGAGGCAGGCACAGTGCCACTGAGGTAAATCCCCAGCCCTAATGATGCTTTTCTTTAGGTGTTGGAATAAACAATTTTTTAAAAATTTCGTCCTTACGTGTTTTGATATTTACAAATTTTCTACAATAGGATTTTTACTATAACCAGAAAACAATAGATTAATAAAAAGTGCAATCTAACTGTTGAAATTACTGCTATATACAAAATGAATACATTTTACCACTGGTAATGCCTTTGGCTATAGAGGAAAGATGATTTCCATAGAAACACTATAGCATTTTATAGCTAATTAATTGGAAAAGCTTTGGGCAAAATCAGAACTTCAGATCCTGAAAGCCAAGTACAGTGAAGATTGGGATAGACACAAGGAAGAAAACGTAAGATCAGTGGAAGGGCTGCAGACGACAGCAAGAACATCCTCTCCCTGAGTGTGCGAAAATATGATGAGTGTGAAACTGAGGCCAACGGAGCCTTATATGAAAGTGAATAACAAATGAGAAGAGATTAGAAAGTAAACTAGCCTTGATTTGGAAAATAAAGAACCATGAACATGACTCTATTCTGAATGTCAAAATTAAGAAAGTCCACTGGGAAGTGAGTTTATGGAATGAACAAAATCAACAAAACTGCAGTGAGATTGGTTTCCATTTTGAGGGGCTTCGAGGGATTAACAGTGGGTCTGTTTTATTAACACTATAGCTTTCCCTTTACTTTCAAGAAAAAGCACGTATAATGCTTTTGCTCTTCATAATTCACTTGCTTACACAAATATTCACTGATTTTTCTGAATCTGTAGCCCATTGACTTGCAAAACATTGACTTCATGGGACTAAACAATAAGTATTGGTTGATGTTAATGTACATACATGCAATAAAACTGTCAACTCAGTCATCTTCCTGCTACCTGAGCATACAACAAAAGCATCATTAGACAGTGAGGCAGCACTGTCTGAAAGTTAGAGTACATAATGGAAAGAGAGCATGGAGGGGGCCTTTGGCCTCAGAAGAATATAGGTTCAAATCCTAGCTCTGGCTCTTGCTACCAGTAATATCTGATCAAAAGGTGCCTCTAAAATATAATGATACCTCATTATATCATTATTAATATAATACTTCATTTATTTATATTTAACCTGAAGACAATCTTATTTGCAATCTAACTTTTGTAAAAATTAAATGAAATACATAAAGAATATAAGTGAATGACAGATGCATAAACTCTCAATAGTAATAATGTGATTATTATCATCAATATAATCTCAGAAAGTTTGACTTTCTTTCTTTTCCTTGTTCTCATTTTGCAGTGCTGGTGACCCAAAGCCTCAGGCATGTGAGGCAAACACTCTACCACTGAGCTACATCCCAGAAAAAGAAAAGAAAAGAGGGGAAAAAACCAGATTATAACAATGTGTTTAATTTTAAAAGATTCTAACTTCAATTGAGATCTTATTTATTAAACTAACAGATGTTACTAAGTAGATTACTTGTTTAAATATGTATTTGGATTATTCACATATTTTTTCACACACATTATTTCACATATTTTTATCTTTAATATTGTCTTTGAAAATGGAATTGAGACAATGAAAATTGGATTGGAAATAGGGACTTTGGAGACAAGATTGTCACTTTGTAAGTCTAAACAGGGCAGTGACCAGTTACATTTTGGAAATGAGCAAACAAGGTCAGAGAGTAGTTAATGGTCAAGTCTGGATTGAACTCAGGTGCTCCTGGGCTTTATAAGCCACACCTCAGCATTATTTTTTTTTATTTTTTAAATTTTTTTGGTACCCGGGATCAAACTCGGGTCCTTGTGCTTGAGAAGCAGGCGGTGGAACCACTGAGCTAAATCCACAGCCCTAGCATTATTTTCTTTAATCTGCTACCTTTCATCCTACAGGGAAATAAGGGGAGGGTGGAATTGAGAAATATGCTTTTTCTAAGTGGGGAGGGAGAAATTAGATGACCCCTTCCTTCCTGATCTGTCCCTGCCACGGTTACACTTGCTAGAAGAGAAGGATGAATGTGAATAGAAACGTGGACTCTTGGCAAATCTGCTGGAGAGATGAAGTCATTAGCCATATATATGCTCATTAAGCTCTAATGGCGATCATAATCATCGCTGTGATTTGGGAGAACAGTGCTTCCATCCCTCTGAAAGGCTTTTTGTTTTGTAGTTTCCTTTTTATTCTGCTTCCTGAAACTCTATGCCAATGAGTATTTGCGTGTTTCTGAAATGACAAGGAGGCTTCTAATTGATTCCCCAACTACCTCGTGTGCCAAGCTGGCAGGCGCCTCACTTTCAGGTCACTTTCCACATCACAGCAGGCAGGGCCAGGCAGGACCCATTCAAAAGCCAATGGAATGCCAACTATTTCCCTGCCTGGCATTTCTGTGAAGGCATTATATAACTCCTTCAAGAGAGTGGCTGCTAAAAGGGACTTGAGAGTTTGGTTTCTTTAGTAATTCCCACAGGCTTGGGTATGCATCTCAAGGTCTAATGTGTATTTTTTTTTTCAATGTGTATTTAACATGAGCAACTTCCTGGGTTTGATTTCCAGCACCATCAAATAATAATAATAATCAGGGCCGGGGATTTAGCTCAGTGGTTCTGGTGCCTGCCTGGCAAATGCAAGGTCCTGAGTTCGATCCCCGGTACCAAAAAAAAAAAAAATAATAATAATAACAATGATGATGATGATGATAATTCCCACAACTACCAACTTTGTGGGCTAAGGGGAGTGGAGAGACTGAAACAAATGGAGTGAGGAGATGGAGTAACAGTGCTTTAAAGAGTAAGTTTAATGCTTAAGACATACAGTAGCAGGCAATATTTTAAGGACTGTGTATCTATTATGCCACAGATCTTTGAAATGGGTAATGTTACTTTTCTCATTTTGTACATGAGAAATTTGAAGCCCCCACTTATATAGCTGGAATAAGGCAAAATCACCAGTTGAATTACTAAAATAATGCACATTTGAATTTAGTTTGGTGCCAAAGCTTAGGCTTATGGTCATTTTGCTATAGGTGGAATCACAGATCTTCTATGACTCTACCTTAACATAGAAATGATAGCTCCTAGGAACATACAACTTTTAAATCAAAACCAGGAAAACAGATGATGATGACTACTGAGGTAAGGAGAAATGAGGCCATACACTATAGGCTCCTTTATCCCATGCTAACTCCTCTCCTACCACCTGTGATGATAGGAGCCGCCACAGTGGGATGTTTTGTGCCTTGTCCTACTGCTACAAGAAATGCATACCAAGAGTTCCTGGCCTCATTTGTGAAAATGCAATTGGAATTGATCTCCATTTGACTATTGTGCCTTGTGATGTCCAGGGATACCCCAAGGCAGGAGCTTCTTAAAATCACCAGAATGCTTTTATTAGAAATCAAGGTAAGTAGCCAGCCTGAAGCAACATATGACAGATAACCTGACACATGTAGTTTCTTATTCCCTCATCGCTACCCAGAATCACAATTAGACCCTCTTATCCAATGCCTTAACTTAGAAAATCACTGATAGATAAAGCATGACACAGTTAGACAATACTTGAATTCATACCAAAATCAAATCCATTATGTCTTACTCGGAAATTTATCTTTTACCTTAGGAATCTATGTAAGTTCCATATTCTTCAGAACCAGTTGGAAGGTTTAGAATAAGTGCTGTGACCTAGAAGAAAGACAAAAAAACCCACCGTTCAAATTCAGCATGAAAAGAAGCTCAATAGCAGTGAACGTATTAGCACGCACATTAAATGTTGTTTTGTGTCAGATTCAAATCAGTAAGGCATTTACCAGTTTGGAGGTACAGATAGGATAAAATGTAGGTGAGATAGAATATCTGAGTTTGTGCCCCTGAGCTTTAGTTATTAGCAAAATGGTCTACAATGATTCCTGGAATTGAACAATATAGTTGAACCCAGGAGGGAGGAGCAGGCTGCCACCCACCTGGGGAGATGGGTTAATAAAAAGATCAATTGCACTCTTATCTTGTTAGTCACAAGGCAGCCCATTGATGCCACCCGCTTACTTTAACTATCAAAATACAGGCCAACCATTGGAAAGCTGCCACCATCGTACTGACCCCTTTTCTTTCCATGCTAGTGACAGGAGGGAAAGGTCCAGGCTCTGCCCCTGAGAAGCTAAGCATCTGTTCCTCCAGGAAAGCGAGGTTTGTGGGCAAAGCAGAAACAAGCTGTTAAGGGAAGGAAGGAAGGATAGATGTACAAGGCTAGAAGGAGTTCATAAAGTTAATATTAACATGAACCCAAGGAATGTTTTAAGCATAAAAATTAAAAAGGCCCTGGAATTTCCTTTCCTCCTAGGTAATTATATCGCTCAGATCTGATGATACAAACTTTTTGTTTTTTTCACTTTAATGATCCTTGAAAACCAGTGACACTCAGTTGTCAATTATTCTTTCCCCAAACATAAGGACAAGTTTACCTGTCTGGCTTTGGAACCACTTGCTGATGATTCAAAATAAGGTTATATATTTCCTAATGAAAAGCAAGGGTCTGCTCAGAGCAAGTATAAAAGGAACAAACTTTTTTTTCCCCTAAGGGTAATAGGATCTTTTCCTGCAATAGCTACTAGCTACTTCTCTCAGTGCCTGGAAAATTCCAACTATAAACAGGCCTCCCAAGACTTTCTTACCTTCTGACCTTTAAGACATAATGGCCTCAGATAGCTGCCCAAGGGAAGGACTGCAGATAAGCCCTCTTTTATAGCTGAGAAATATTCCTTTAAAAAATAAAATGAGTGCATTTACCTCATTTATTTTTGATGGTATGCACATTATTTATTATTACTAATTGAGCAATTGGTATTTAATTAGCTACCAAGGAATATCATTTTCTCTGACTTGAGCATTCCTATTCCAATCAAAAAGACCTTGAAAATGGTAAAATGCTAACTTGGGATAGAAATGGTGAGATGTAGCAATTGGTTAAATTTCTCAAAGCAGTGAGATGGTGAAGCCAACTTGTGGCCTGTTAACTAATTACTGCTCTCCTGCTCATTTTAGTCTCTAAAAGTCAAAGTATTATATGTAGCTTCTGAATACTTAAAATTCACTCCTAATTAAGCAGTGTGTAGATGGATGGATTTTCTATCAAGTGAGTCTCAAGCCTGCAATGGAAAATCAGCACTGTCTCACGCCTAAAACAGAAATAAGGTTAATCAAGATTCCTGACCGAGAAATGACTACCTATTAAAAAGACTTATTTAGTGAATTTCTAAACTACAGAATCACAAGATGGAATGAGCACTTATATATTTTATTTCATTTTCTTTTTTTGTGGTTCTGGGAAGTAAACTCAAGGCCTCACACATGCTAAGCAGATACTCTACCATGGACATACATCCCCAGCAACTGACCGATATATCTGGAGGTTAGATGTGTTATCAGTTGTTTCTTGAATTTAAATGTGCTTCTAAATATCACTCATAGCCTTGATTGAAGTGTGTTATAAAAAATACAGATCTCTTTTGCTTTGTTACCTATGAGGGAACAAGAAAATAAGCTCTTGGAGACCAGTAATTTTTAGTTTTTCAACATGAATTGGAAAAGAATAAAAAAATCCTTGCTGAAATCAAAGGCTTTGATCAGGCTGCTGAATGAGGCTCCAACCCTTGGTCTTAAAATGGTAGGTGAGGAACAGACACAGTGCTCTTCTGCAGGGTGACCCTGACATGACACTTCTCTGAGGCTCATTGATAAGACCTCACTCTTGAGCTGGGGATTTAGCTCAGTGGTTTTGCTTCCTGCTGTGCAAGTGCAAGGACCCGAGTTCGATCCCCGCTACCAAAAAGAAAAAGACCTCACTCTTGGTAAACAGACTCAAAATGACAGTCCAAGGCAAATCTGTCTAATGCTGAATTGAGCTCCTCAGTACCCTTTATAATAGTGAGGGTCCAACAGGGCTGGGAAAGTTCTATGAAAACTAACAAAGGAAAATTTCCTAGAGAGAGTCATTCCCAGCCTTTAAACGGCTCTTGTTAACCATACTTAGAGAAGGAGATAAAATCTGAGGGTATGGTTGAAAATGCTAAAGCAGTCCTTAAGTTGTCCTCTTGCCAATTTTCTTCATTTCATGATTATGTACTAGACATGGAATCAACACTTCAAAGAAGTGATGGACATATGTGCTTATGCAATTTGGCAAAAGAGGGATATTATCATCCGTAGTAAGAAAGCTCCTCTTTGGAGAAGGAATTAACATTGGCTGTTTAACTGTGCCACCTTTGTGGGGAGAAAGGTTGAGTAGCTGTTGATACTTGCAGTAGGGAATGTAGCGCTCAGACCGATAGCCATTCTTCTATCTTTTGTAATGGGTCTTTATATTTGAAAACACAGCCTTTTAGGGACTTTCAGTGTTTTCTCTTGAGGTTATTCATTTAGGGTGAGGCTCAACAAAAAGCATTTTGGGTAATCTAGGGGTAATGAGAGAGTTAATTTTTATGTGTGTCTTTTAAATACAGAAAACACATATAGTACCAATTTTGTGAGTGAATCTAAGAAAGGCAACATTGATTAAATGTAATCACAGGTACAAAATAAGTAATTTTTGCTACTTTGAGCATACTTTGTTTCTAAGCACAGAGCTTATAAGTCTTTTAATACTACCCTCATTAATATTGTTGGATAAAAACTATTTAGAAGAATGTTGCTCTCGGTGTAATATCCTGAAAAAAAGACAGTATTTTTCCTTTAAAAGGCAAGGTCTTACTATGTTTCCCAGGCTGGCTTCAAATTCTGGGTTCAAGTAATATTCCCACTTCAGCCTCGCAAACAGCTGGAACTACAGGTACACACTCAGCTTTTCGTTTTTTCAAACTCTGAAATCAATTTCTCTCAAAACATTTCTGTATTGAAAGCATTGTCATTTTAATGAATAAGTCTGATATTTGAGTAACTACTATTCCTCATGTAGTGAGACTATTAGTGTTCAAAATGCAAAACCAGGACTTTCCAAACCTATTTAGAGTATTTTAAACTATAATACAGGGGGAAAGTTCTGTGAGATTCAAGAAACAGTAAGATCCAAATAGTATGAGAGTCACATTTTCATCTTCTAGATGCAAAAGAGTAAAGGCTAATCATGAGTAAACACTGAGAAAAGGATGCATAATTCAGGGCCAAAAACGTGCAGGAGTTAAAATAAAGCCAGGCGAGAGGTGGAGGGCAGCCAGTGGCTTCTCACCTGGGGAAGAGGTGAAGTGAAAGGTGTTTAAGAATGAAAAACTTCAGGATCATCTTAGGTTGTCTCACATTTGCAAAAGAAAAAAAAAAATCTAATTTGAAAAGTTTTAGGGCAATTCCAAAGCTTTTTTTTTTTTTTTTTTTGGTACCAGGGATTGAACTCAGGTCCTTGAGCTTGTACAGTAGGCGGCAAAACCACTGAGCTAAATCCCCCAGCCCTCAATTCCACAGCTTTAATGCTTTGATTTCAATATGTGCATCTTTTTTCCTTGACAGAAGCCTTCCTACCTGGACTATGACAGTTACTTCCTAACTAAGCACACCTCCTATTCAGGAGCAGGCCTAAGAGCGACCTGCATAATACAGCCCGAGGATGCTTTGCAATCACATCTAATATCATTTCTTTAATTAAAACAACAACTCGTAGGTAGAATATTCTGGGTGGATTGGAGCTTTTGTAGAAGTGAGTCATTCTCTTAATTGGGGTCTCCTGTTTCAGGATAGGGCATAGATAGAAAGCAATCAATCGGGAGTGCTGATGATGCTGATGGTATTTGAGCAGCGAGTGAATGAACCAGAAATCCAATTTAGGTAGATGAAGTGTGTGTACTATAGATCAAAGCAAGGACAGGAAACAGATTTATTCAATAATTAACCCAACCGAGAATTTTAGCAATATTTAAAATGTAATAATATTATTTTCAATAATGAAATTTTGTATTAATAATATACCCTGCTTATATGATAATAATAGGTTATATTTCATAGTACATAATAATACTTAGTGTTACTAGATACTGAGGATACAGAGGCACTCCGGCTGATTAAGGTCTGGTGTTCTAAAGAAAAGATACCAATAAAACATCACAAAAATAGAGAGAGAAACACTTTATGGATATTTAACCCTTCTGGAAGAATTCTTGGTATGTTTGCGCTGAGTCTAACACAGTGAAGATAGTATAGTAGGTTACTGTTGCAGTTGAGACAAGAAAGAGATTAATGAGGTCCTGGATGAGGTGGTAGCAGTGGGAATTAAAAGGGAGAAAAAGATGCAAGAGGTATTTCAAAGACAATAGGAATTGGCAAATGCTGAGATGTGCAGTAAGAGAGAAGGAAGAGACAGAGATAAATTAGACACTCCGGCCCTCTCTGCAGAAATTGGGATGCAACTATGGAAACCAGGGGTGTCAAAGGAAGGATGATGGGGTAATGATGAATTTGGGTGTGGCACATTGTGTCTGATGTGTCACAGTATCTCTCTAAGATGGCAGCAAGCAGCTGCAACTGTAAGGTCATAAATTAGGGGAGAGACAGGAGCTGGCAGACTTCAGCGTGCTTCCAGTAGAAGAGACAGTTAAAGGTGTGGGACGGTCTGCAACAACCAACAGTGAAGGAGATCAAGAGACTCCACAGAAGTGGGGATTCTGGGAAATAGCATAACTAGGGAAAAGTCTAACTAGGGTTAAAACAGGCAGGGGTAGTATCAGACAGTTAAGTACTGATTCCTTCATGATCAGGACTGCTGTAAGCCCTTTTACAGAATTTAATTACATTTCACAACTATCCTTAGGAAGTAGATTTTATTATTGGTTCTATTTCAAAAGTAGGAAATGTAGGACTGAGGAGGGTGCTAAGGCCACATAGCTCCGAAGTGGTAGAGTCAAGATTCAGAGAAGTTTCAGGTATGAGGGCTGGGGATGTGTCTCAGTGGCGAGGCACCTGCCTGGCAAGAGCAAAGTCCCGAGTTCGTCCCCGGTAACGAACAAAAGAAAAGAAGAAAAATGAACTGAAACAACAACAACAGCAAACATAGAGGTTTCAGCCTGAGTCCCTGTCTGTAGTAACTGTGCAGGTAGAAAGAGTTTTTGTTGTTTTGTTCTTCCACTAGTGGGTATTGAATCCACAACCTCAAACATGCCAGGTAAATGCTATAGCACTCTGCTATACCCCCAGGCCAGAATAAGTGATTTTTGAAAAAAGAGTTTGCTCTTGTAAAACAAAAACCCTCCAGATTAAAGCTGGGAGGTGAGGTTAGCAAAGTGGGTGTCCACAGGCATTGGGCTAACTTGACAGTGACGACAGGGGTAAGCAACATAGATGATAAGAAAGAGGGGCTCGCATGGAACAAATAACTGTGGGCAATACAATTTTATTACACTTTTGAAAAGGGCTAAAGGATCTATGGGAGTTTAAAATCCAGGGCCCTGACCTCTACTATGGGAGGTAGAGAGGACTGCTATCAAAGAAGTCTATCTGGAGAAAGTGACGTTTCAATCTGGACCTAAATAAAGGGTAGGAGTTATCAGGACAAAGAAAGAAAAGAAGAGCGGTCCCGTGTGAGGCCTTTAGGCAGAGGAGGTTGGGGGATTCAAGGAGTTTAAAGAAATCTGGGGCAAAGATATGGGAAAAAAACCCCTAAGGATTTGGGGCTTTATTGTAAGAGTAGTAAAACATTTTTCAGGGTATTAAGCAGGAAAATGACAAATTATACCTTAGAGAACTTTAGAGAACTTATTGAGCCAAAAAGAAACACAGCCCATCCTGCTCCGAAGTGTTTTCTTTCACAAAACTATTATTGTCCAAGATGGGCTGCAAAATGCTTACCAATCCCTGGCTGGGAGAAGAGCACTGATTTGTAGCATTTCACAATAAAGATGATATGAATACCATATTTAGTATTATTTTCTAATATTCACTATATTAGCTACTAATATAGGTCACAGAATACAGAGTTAGGAAGAGACTGCCTTACCCTACCTTATATGGTACTTCTAACATAGAGTAAGATAGTCTACCCTGAAGAGGGCAGCTCAGCAGTAGAGCACTCTCTAGTGTGCATGGGGAAGGTCTTGGGTTTGACCTCAGCACTGTAAAACATAAAGACAAGCAAGCATGGAAAATAATAAAATATAGGACTACTGCAGATAGCTAAGTTAGTTAGAAATTATTGTAAAGCAGTTAGACAAAGCTGGGCCCTCAGCATACAAAAATAATTGAGGCACAGTCACTGGTTAGCATTATAAAAAGAAAAGAGGTACTATGTCCCCTAGAGATGAATAGCAGTGATTGATATTCTTTTTTTTTTTTTTTTGGTACTATCGGGGATCGAACTCAGGTCCTTGAGCTTGCAAGGCAGGTGACAGAACCACTGGGCTAAATCCCCAGCCCTATGATTGATATTCTTAATAGACCTCAACCTCCCTAGCCCATTCCCTTTCCGAAAATTTCTTGTACAAGACTCCTTTTCCCATTTGAGCCCAATTTAAGCAATATTACCTGGGTGACTGTACTTGTAATCTTATTGGGTGATCACGGTTTTGTCCCACCTCATGCCCACCTTGTAATTTTCCATTGCATCTTATAGTTTTTCCCACTTTGTACCCACCTTACCTCATGCCTTTGCTCAATAAAATGCCTTTGAAAAGTGGGGTGGGTGGGCAACCCATTTTCTGGTCCCCCTTCTGTCTCTTTTAGACAGAAGCTATCTTTCTCTCAATAAATTTTTCCTACTCTTAACCTCTGTTATTTCTAGAACTCATTCTTCAATTTTAGAGAACATGAACTCACGTTTTGGATATCTAGCTGGTTTGGGAGTTACATCTACTCCTCCTCTATCACTACAATAATTAGGAAGTGATCCCATAGTTATTTGCCCATAGTTGTTTGTTTGTATGTTTAACCTGAGTTTTAATATAATATTTCATTCTAAAGTTTTGCAAATTAATTTCTAATTCTGGCTCTTTAGGGGAGAAAAGAGGTTGCCAAAAGCCTGAAACAATGGGACCTGCCAAGCAGGTATAAGCTGTTAGCAGAGCACTGTAACATCTGAAAGAGCCATTCTTGGGTATGCATTTTGGTTTCCCTCTTTTGTTTTGGGAGAAGCTTCCTGGAATCTTAAAAGCTCACTCATATCTTTCCACACATCTCTTGGTGTTGATCATGGAGACTGTTCAGTGAAAAAAATACATTTTTCCCACAGTGGTAGAGTGTACAGAGAGAGGGACCCTGGGAAATGGCTGGGCAATGTCTTCCACGGGGACTCAGGTGACTGACGGCAAATATTTGTGGCTGACTCCATGCCTTGCTTTCAGTCAGAAGAGCAAGATTCTGGTTTCAAATACAAGCTTATAACCTGAATTGGAGCTAAATTTGTATCCTTTGTCCACAATTATCATTCAGCTCTATTATTATCCTGCATCCTACTCTTTAGGAAAACCATTGGACCCTAAAATAAAATGTTCAGAAACATGCAAATGAAAATAGCTCTCAAACTCTGGCAGTGTTACTTGAGTTTGCTGTGGCCTCAGAAGGGACAATCATAATATTTTTCTGGCTGTCTTGTCTTGATTTATAATTTGGATCTCCATAAATGATAATAGAGAGGGCAATTATCAAAGAAATGGAAAGGGCAATTATCATTAAATTGAAAACACATCACAACCCAACAGGATGAATGACTGAGCTAAAAACAGATTTTGTGGATCTTGCAACTGTTCCAAAAGAACTTAATCGAAGCAACTTCATCTCCCCATCTCCTCCAATTAACCAGATGACTTTGAATATATTTGCCTTTTTTCTCTTTGCCTTGGATGATAATGCAAGGCCTGTTAATCTAATCTGCCTAAATACTGACACTATTTAGGATATGTAAATTTATGACACTAAACCAGTTGCTGTTTGCCTAGTGTGAAAAAAAAGCTTTTCTTTTTTTCCTGTAAAATCAGTAGAGAAAAATTATTCTCTTGTTTGTACATTTGTGATTCCAGAAGACTAGACACTCCCTCCTCCTCTGGTCTTAACCCTTGTGATGAATCTTTTTAAGTGAGGGAACAACAGTGTTTTTATTCAGCAACTGAAATATTAGAGTGGAGGGTTGGGGATTTAGCTCAGTGGTTCTGCTACCTGCCCCGCAAGCATAAAGACCCGAGTTTGATCCCCCGTACTTCCCCCCAAAAATATTAGAGTGGACATTGAAATTCTCCTAAAAGCCTTTTGTCTCCATTGAATAGATCGAAAAAAAATTGTACTCCAAACTATAGGTATTTGTTATCATTATTATGAATATGAAAGGAACAGGTGAATGTTTATGAACATGTTTTATTGAGAATTCTTACCATCTGGATTTACAATTTGAAGAAGTAGAATTGTAGTCATTCTCTGAAGGGCTAAGGGATGGAAAGGAGAAATAGAAAACACCCCAAATTACTTTTGTTAGCACTTCTATACAAGAGTTATAGGCACGACATGAATGCCAATGTCTGTTAAAGAGATGAACCCTAACAATTTGATCCAATTGCAGCCAAGTGCTGAATACATGTTGTACTATCTACAGCTAGGAATATGCAACATGTGTGATGAGCATTTTCTCTTTGAAGACATGATTCTTTGTTCCACCACCTTTCCCCCCCCAGCCTTCCAGAGCAATATTTCAACGGAAGAAATGATTTGATTTTTAGTTTTTTCAGCAGTGCTGGACATTGAATTCAGGGCCAAATGCATGCTAAGCATGTCCTCCACCACTGAGCTACACACTCAGCCTCAATGTAAGAAGTATTAGAAGCTTTTTCAAAGCAAAGAAATAGACAAAACTTTTGCCCAAACTGCCCATCACGAATTTTTACAAACATATATGTCTACCTAAAAATCAATCATCTTGATTTAAATGTATTATTAATTCATATTTCCTATCGTTCTGACAGAATAAATTGCTATACTTATCTGAGTCAATAAACTGATTTTAAAATACTAAAAAACAATTAATGTTCTAAAAAAAACCCAAGTAATATTTTCCCTTTAAAAATTCTCCAAAGTAGGGCTGGGGATGTAGTTCCATGTTAGAAAACTTTCTAGCATGTGTGAGATCCTGGGTCTAATCAGATCCTTTGCACTGCAAAAAAAATTTAAAAAACTTTTCCCCCCAAATTCTGTGTGCTTTGAATTTATTGAACTATTTAACACGCAGCATTTGGTTAATTAAGGAATTTACCTTTGGATATCCTCACCACAGAGACTGAGGCTGGGGAATTTCCCATGAATTCCTGGAAATTGTTCTTCTAACATGATGTTCACTTCCCTTTCACAATTTCTCTTGATGAATATAAACATTTATTTTTTAAAATGGTTGTTAAAACTTATTCAGTACTTAGTTTCAATTTCTTTGTCTAAGACTTGTGGAGTAGGAAGATTAGTTTCTGTGTCTATATATTAACACATTGAATGTTGAGTTCATAAAAGACAAACTTCATATTATTTTGATATTTTCTAATGTGTTTGGAAACATAAGAGGATTTTTTAAAATTAAAAATTAAAAACCTATTTAATCTTACATAAAGTATAAATAAAATAAAATTCATGTCAATAAAGTCTCATTATTTTTGAGGATTTGTACATTTTTATAAATTATATTCAGTATTTTTATTGAAATTCTTTGTCATCTGTATTTAATTCTCATAGGAATCCCATGCGGTGTGCCTCGTTATCTGACTTTACAACTCAGAGAAGTCAAAAACTTTTTATGTCACACAGCCAAGCGAAGAGCAGAGTAGAAGCTTAAGCCCAGACCTGTCAGTTGTAAGGCCCGTGGGTGACAGCATGCAATTTTCTAATTTTGCCAATTTTGGAGGGAAAGTAGGCCTGGGTCATATATTTTGTGTTTTCAAGGACAGCTGTAGATTAAAACTGACTCACATGAGGGCTGAGTGTGTAGTTCAGTGAGAGCCTGCTTGCTTAGGATGTGCAAAGCTCTGGTTTTGATCCCCAGCAACACACACACACACACACACACACACACACACACACACACAAAGTTGCTCTGGATGAGAGAAGGTATTCAGCCTTTTTTTTTTTTGGTACTGGGGATCAAACTCAGGACCCTGTGCTTTTGAGGCAGGCACTGAAACTACTGAGCTAAATCCCTAGCCCTCAGTCTAAATTTTAATATGCTTAAACTACTCATAACCACTCTGCACATAATCCTCCATGTTCCACATCCAAACTCTCCCTTGTTCCACAGCCAAACATCCAGAATGTATATCTCCTCCAGTTTTGTTTTTGTTCATTCACTCATTCAGTTATTAAGTACTTATTATGGCACTTTCATTATTTAATGGACACTCTTCAAGCCCTGGAAAAAAATCAGCTTTCTATAGGTGTTAAATTTGTATTTGGGTAGGAAGAACAATAAACACATACAGACAGACATACACAAATAAAAATTAAGGTGAGATAGTGATATATACAATAAACAAACCTAAAATAGAATATGAACCTAGAAAGTAACAGCTAACTCGTTTTGAGCCACATTCTCCATCCCTTTTTATGTTTTATCTTGAGACAGGGTTTTGCTAAGTTGCTCAGGCTGGGCTTGAACTTACAATCTTCTTGCTTCAGCCTCCCAGGGTGCTGGGGTCACAGGTGTGCGTCATCATGAATAGCTAATTTTCACTGAATATATATTACATGTGTGAGCCACTGGTCTAGGTATATTAAATGGCTTAATTCCTTTAATTCTCACAAAACTCTGAGTGGGTGATACTATACTTGAGGTAGATTGGGAATGGCAGAAAATTATTTACTACTAATAATTTACTCTTCTAATTTTTTTTTTCTGTGTGTGTGGTACCGGGGATTGAACTCTGGGTCCTTGCGGTTGCACAGCAGGCAGCGAAACCACTGAGCTAAATCCCTGGCCCTACTCTTCTAATTATTATAGACAGCTAGGTTAGGTAGAAATGTTACAGGCAACAGGCAGCCTAGGCCCTGGTGGGAGCCAGTACAAAAGATGAGAACATAAACACATTACAACTGTGGCTGGAGGTGCATCTGCCGATAGCCAGGCCTCAAGATAAAGATGGAATGACCAGGCCTACATACCTTCCTGAGAGATAAGCAGTAAATTGAAGATTATACTATAATTGCTATTTGTTCCTTAGCATTCACTCTTTGATTTTGGGAGCCATGAGTATCTGGCATCTAGCAGGTTGGGAATTATTTATTTTCCTCCTATATCATAAGTGAGATGTGAGGTTCACTTCCTCTCCTCCTGAAGCTGGGCTGGGCTTCCTGACTTGGCTGAGGATCAGGTAGGGCAGAAGAGACAACGCACTAGGTTCCTTGTCTACCCCCTAAGGCGATCGACACCTTCTGCTTTGTTCTTTTTCTTTTCTGGTACTGGGGATCAAACTCAGTACCTTGAGCTTGCAAGGCAAGTGCAGTGCCAGGAGCTAAATGCCTGGCCCCAGATGCCCATTCTTGTTACCTGCATCAGAATGGTGGCCCCTGAGAACAACCCAATAGAGCCCAGTCAGGCCAAAGAAAAGTGAGAGAAAATAATAGCTCTGTTAAGGCACTAAATTTCGCTGAGGATTGGTATGCAGTGATGTGTAACTGGAATAAGTATAATCTTCCTTTTTTACAGATGAGAAAACCAAGGAAAAGACAAATTCAGTAAAATGCTTGCCAAATGACGGAATGTGGATTCCAACCCTGGTGGGCTGACTCTCAAGCAGCATTTTAAACTCTACATCACAAGTCCCTAGAGTGAGGTCACTATTCCCAGGGTTCACTATCTCTTAGCTAACATTCCAACTTCTCCTTTGAATCACAATGGTTAAAATTCTGGCCCATTTCCACTGGAATAAGATCACTCAGCTAAGGTGCTTTCCCAACAAAGCACCTAGTGGTGTCCTTGGCCTGGAAGTATTAGGATGTCTGTGACCTTTTGTGGATTGGAATCTTAGAGAAATAAGGAGGCTATGGAGGAGATTGACCTGCACTAATCTATAATCCTTTCATTGTGTTGTAAAATTAAGAGAATTATTCAAGTAAAATAGGAAATTGCATGGCATTTTGATTAAATAAAAGAAAGGGAGCACAAAGTAATTTTCTTAAATTGAGGGCAAATAATTGTCACAAAATCAAATTTCTTGGCATACAAATATGGGACATCCCTCTTCTAATACACAGAGTTGCCCTTAGGGTGGGGAAGGAGTGACCGGATGTCTGTAGCCTGATAGCGTTGACCAGCAACTCCGTGAGCCAGACATCCCTTCCTCAGTGAGGAAGGGCATCGGAAAGCACAATGCTCCCAGCAAGCCCAGGGTGTGCATTGGCAAAGATGTTTTTCCGCATGATATTTACAGTTTGGCTTAGCCCTTTCCATTCTGAAGACGTTGTGTATACAACAATAGGACAGCTCCTGAGAGCTCAAAGGGAAGGTTTACAGATGTGCTACATCCCCCACACCCACCCCTCAAACCTTCCAGGGGAAACTCCTGGTACTCTTGAAACTTTCCTGTCAGACTATTATACAATACAGTGGCTTTTCCAAGCAGGAAAGACAACTTGACCTCCTGGAAATGCATGGGTAGTGGGCGACAGCGAAGGGAGATGAAACAGGCCCGGTCTAAGTATACTTAATTCGCACACCCAATCACAAATACAAACAAGTTAATTTTGTTAAGAACGCAGGATAACATTTCACTTAAGACAAAATTCCCAATTATTTATTCTCCTCTGGAGTACTTCTTAGGCGTCCTTGAGTTTTTAAAAGTTCAAGTGTTGCATAAAAAAATCAACATAATTACAGAAAGCAGTCCTTCAACAAGAATATCCTGTTTTGTTTCCTGCATACTCACTGGGGTGGCTCATCTGAATCCTTGACAACATCCAGCTTCAAGAAGAAAACATCAAAACTGCTTGCTGATTGTGGTTTTTACATACAGCTCCTCAGCAGTGGGGCTGTCGGCCCCAATGTGTAAGCTGACAATCGGCCCATTGTTTACTTTGCAGTCAGAAAAGCAATGCTGCTTTTCTTCACTATGTATGGGCTCCGTAATCCTAACAGTCATGTTCACGCAGCAGTAAGCCCAAATATATGTTTCCCAGAGGAGTTTCAAATACACAAGATAGATTAGCATCTCTGGGGCTTGATGCAATCAGTGACAGATTCGACAGCAATAAACATTTTAAAGTGTGGTCAGTACTAAATTATTTGCTGAAGCTCAATTTTGTTCCTGAGGTAGAGAAAAATTAGCAATAACTTTTGGGTAGTAAATACATTGACTGAAGGATAATACAACACCCCAAACCTCTTGCCCTCTCGGCATTTTGTTCTGTTTAAAAGGAAGAGAAAGAGCCCAATTGTGTGCTGATGATTAGAAATCTTCATGAACATTCAAGAAATACACATGCCACTACAAATTAACCATTAGCAGGGCGAGGTATTCATCCTTTCTGTCAGATTCTGTGGGAAGTATGCCTTATTAGCATTGAAGCCTAAAGAAATAATGTATCAGTCCACATTCACATATCCTACCAAAAAACAAAACAAAAGCCAGGCAATCTCAGTTAGGGGGGGATAAATAGCTTTGTTCTTCCCATCCCCATTTCAATCCTAAAACTGAAAATCACCCAGTGAAATCCTATTTCCTCTCTGCTTCCAGTTTGTCTCCGTGTTTACAATGGAAGGCGGTTTTGCATTTTAAATCAGCTCCACCAGAACCCCCGAAAGTGATCGCAGAGACCCTCTCCGGGCGCCCCACTTTGAATATGAATGGGACCTCAAGGGTCTCAGGGGCCACCTTTGTGGCCCTTCCAAGGCAGCCTCTCTCCCGCTTCCAGCTGGTTTCCTGGCATGTTTCGTGGGGATTTGTGGTGAGCGGCCGCCCCGGACTCACTTTTCATTCTGTCAGGTTGCGGTTAGGCTTAGTGGGGTTTCTTCGTTATACTGGCCACTAGTCGTAAATTCCCTTGTAAATATCTGATTTTCTCTTTTCCCCTAAAAGAAGAAAAAGATGAGGAAAAAAGTTTCTCCTAGCTTCCTTACCTTACCCCTAAAACACAAACGCAAAATAAACAGGGCAATCCCTTAGAAAAACTTGGTGGCGGGGCAACTAAAGAGGGATCGCTCCAGATGTTCTCCACATCCCAACTCAATTTCGATGTCAGACTATAAAAGATCTTGGGAGGCCTCCATTTCCCCTACCTGCCCTGCTGACATGCTGTTTTATTATTAAAGAATCACAGGTACTTTTTACTGCCACCTTTTCATGTTAAACCAAAATAAAATAAGCCAAACATATAAAATGGGAAATTCTGGAGCACAGCCTATCTGGTTCTTTCAGAATAAACCTGGAAAATAAAATAGTGCATACCAAAATTAGTAAACACAACAAACAGCTAAATTCTGAGGTGCCGGTGAAGATGGAGCAAGCCATGGCCACGGGGAGCTTTGACAGTTCCTGTACATGCCTTGAGCCAGCACTTAACAGAGTTTTGTATTTCATGAATCGGCTTAGAAAAAAAAAAGAAAGAGAGAAAGAGAACAATGTGAGGCTGCCAACATTTTGTATTGCCAAGTTAGGCTGCTTTAAAAAAGAACAACAAAAACCACCAGCAACTACTAACGCTGAAGCCTGCAGCATTTCTCAAGAGCAAGGACACGTTAACATGGGTGGAGGTGCAGGGGGCAGAGGGAAGCCGTCGCCTCAGAGGCTAAGAACCAGGAGCTGGCAACTGCTTCACCACCGAGCCACAAAGGCTTGGAGACGCAGCCAGTTCCTGAAACACTCCAAGCCCCTGGCCACCTGCACTGCGCCCCGCTGCACTGACTGGAAATCTATTCCCCTCCGCACTCCAGTCTAACCACAGAGGCGGGGCTCCCCGCCCACCCTGCAGAGACCCTTCTTCCCAGCCCAAGTGCCCACAAACCCTCCCCCTCCCCACTTCCCAAGGACTTGTTACTACCTGGCGATATAGGATTCCTTTGCTCATTGGCTCTTTCTCCCATTAAAACAGAAAGGACAATCTGTCTTTGTTCACCTCCTTTCCTCCACCACCCCAAACACTGCCAGGCACGTGTGTACGTCTGTCTGCTCCATTCATGTGTGTGTATGATTTCATAGTTCTTATTTTCCTCATTTTATTGTGGACAGGAAACAGGGTCCACAGCGCCTGCGCTGTTAGGAGTAGGAATCACTGTTTGAAGGGAGACTGAAGAGGTCAGGGCACAACTGAAGGAAGTAGACTTGTGGTGCGTGGGTTCTTTCCTGTAGCCACTGCAAAGAGCAGGAATGAGAGGTGTGATTCGTAAGATTTTTGACAAACTGAAAGGGGGCTGAAATCAGGGTTGACTACTCATTCAGAAATAGTCATAAAACAGAGTAAGGCTGTTCAGCAATATATATACCCTCTTAGGATCATTCTCTAACACTGCCAAAAGAACCGCCCCCCCCCCCAAGCCCTAGAGATATACACCTCTTTTCTCCCTGAAAATCGCTGAAGTACATGGATGAGGGCTCCCAGAGGGTAGAGATGTGATACCTTTCCTACACATCCGAAAGGCCACTCAGACACTCCCATAAAAGAAAAGAAATTAACAAGAGAAAAGCATACATTCCTGTAGTCGAAATTTTATGTCTCAGGGGACTTCAAAGATGAAGACTCAAAGAAAACCAGGGAAAACTATTTTTATTTATCTATTTATTTTTTGGTGCCGGAGATCAAATTCAGGTCCTTGTGCTTGCGCAGGAGGCGGTGAAACCACTGAGCTAAATGCCCAGCCCAAAAACTACTTTTATGTTTGATGAAGAATCAAACCTGGAGAAACGTAAACTACAGCTCCAAGCAGCAGTAACAGGTAGTAACAGGACAGTGCACAAATGAGGATCAACTGGTCATAGACAGATGTGCTTGGGCAAAAGGATGTGATCCAATGGCAGCAGACAGAAAGGGTCAGCCCAGCAGGGCTTTTCTCCTTCCGGGCATCTTTTGTAGTACTGGTATTTGCATCCAGAGCCTTTGCACCGAGCTACATCCCTAGCTCTTTACCAAACATTTTTATTGTGAGATAGGGTTTTAATAAGTTGCTGCCCAGGCTGACCTCGAAATTGTCGTTCCCCTGCCCTGGCCTCCCAGAGTGCTGGGATTACAGGTATGAGCCACCGTGCCTGGTCCTACTCATCTTTATCACTCTGTAGCATGCCTTTCCCTTCTTTCAGGTGTGGGGCAAGAGCTTCCAGGTACAATTAGACAAAGTAGGTCAGAGAATTTCTTCATTGCCAGGAAAAGGTCAAAATAATATTTCCTGTTTTTATGACCTACCTTGGAGAAGAGGAACTCTGGTCCTATGAATTGCTTTGGGGTGTGTATGTGTGTGGGGAGGTATAAGATGGCAGGAAAATGTCAGACAGAGGCTTTCTGAGACCTTTTTCTACCCTTCAGTTTACAGTGCTGTACTCAGTATGCCAAAGTGCCGTATTTTGGGGTATTGTTTTTCTTAGCCCCAACACTTTCCTTCGCTTTTTGTTTGTTTGTTTTTGTTACCGGGGATCAAACTCAGGACCGTGCACTTGCAAGGCAGGCGTGGCACCACTGAGCCGCATCCCCGGCCTGACACTTTCCTTCTTAACATGTGGCTGTATTCACTTCTGCAGCACATATACTAATACTAACCATGTGGCTTTTTACACCTTGAATTGTGTTTGCAATTTTTCTTAAATGAGAGAATGTTTACCTACCCTTAATGTACAAATATCTATTGAACAAAAGATGGTAACAGTAGCCTCCTGGTGACAGCACAATGCACTACTCATAATTATGACTGTGAAGGTGTAGAAGCAGGAAGACAGGTTCATGGAGGAGCTCTGAGACCAGGAACAATGGGGCATTGTGGGAAAAACTGGCTTAGAAATGCAATATGGATAATTCACAAACAGAGGTAGGAAGTTTCATTAAGTGTCTGTTTCAAACTTTTGTGCCATATGGGCATCCTAGATAAGTGATTCATGTTTTTCTTGAAAAATACTAATACATATCTGGGCTCTGGACTTGATATCCAGAAATAGAGCTCCTTGTCATGCTAGGTATTTTAAGATGAAGAAAATTAAGAAAACGATAGGAGCATAGGTTCTCTCTGGCTGTCTCATACCCTTCATCCTGAAACACAGTCATAGGGAATTTCTCTGAGTTAACTCCCCTAAAAGTAGATCTTGGGCCTGGGATTTAGCTCAGTGGTTCCGCTGCCTGCCTTGCAAGCACAAGGACCTGAGTTCGATCCCCAGTACAAAAAAAAAAGTAGATCTTAAAGCCTCATGTGACAGCTATTCTGCTTATACCTAGAGGACAAGAAAAATCTGAAAAAAATGAAACAAAACAAAACAAAAGGCCTACTATATTCCCTCAGTTTATTATTATTATAATACTATTTCAGACTTCCTCTTTGTCTGATCATATTTCTACATGATTTTCCATTTTTTATCAAACTTCTTCACAGAAAGACAGTTTTTCCTCAGTCTTCAAGTTTCCATTTCTGAAGCCTCTATCCCACAGAAAACTTTGGTTAAATAAATTTGTTATGCTTTTCTCTCATTAATTTGTCTTTCTGTGAGAGGTTCATGAACCATTAACTTTGTGATAGATGACAAAGATATATTACCTTTGGTCCCCTATAATTTCTGTGTCCGACATGGTGCAGCGAGACATCCCTTTTGATCTGGTAAGAATTTTTTCACCAAGGCTGTCTGTCCCAGATCTCTGGTTGTGGTCCCCAGTGGAGAGGAGAAGGTAAAATTTTTCTCCCTGTCCCTTGCTTTCCAAATTCATTTGAGTAGGTGGACAATTTGTGTGCTTTTCTCTTGTTATTCTGTCATAGGTTGTCAGCCATGGAACGCGTGCTGGTTGAGGGAAAGATGCTTCTTTCTCTCCCCTACATTGACTGTGGGGCTCATTCTGGATGTTCATTTTGAAAAATATATCCAAAGCAAGTTCAGCACGGATTTTTCCTTTCCATTTTCTAGTGGGGAGGGTACTACTGGGGTTTGAATCTAGGGCCTTCATGCTGAGTTACATCCCCAGCCTTTTTTGCATTTTTTTTTTTTTTTTTTGCACCAGAGATTGAACTCAGGACCTTGCGCTTGTGAGGCAGGTGGTGGAACCACTGAGCTAAATCCCCAGCCCTGTATCTTTCATTTTGAGACAGGGTCTTGCTAAGTTGCTAAATTGTCCAAGCTGGGCTCAAACTTGCGATCCTTCTGCTTCAGTGCCTCAGGATTCTGGGAACAGAGGTGTGCACCATTACACACCCGGCAGAATTTTCAGATTTTTCTTTTTATGCTGGAGCTAAATGTGCTCTTGCTGTCACATTTTTGAGAGGAGTAGTAAAGATAGTAACAAGATGGTGTACAAACAAATGAGAGCAGGTAATAGATGAAGGAAATGAGAGTAGAAACATGGCACTGTGTGTGCACAGACATGTGCTTATAAAATATTTATATATATATTTAAATATGAGGTTGTCTATTAGAGTTTTCTTTTGCTTTTTCTTTTTTTGGTAC
The DNA here is from genome assembly GCF_053883595.1 of Heterocephalus glaber. Taxonomy (NCBI): domain Eukaryota; kingdom Metazoa; phylum Chordata; class Mammalia; order Rodentia; family Bathyergidae; genus Heterocephalus; species Heterocephalus glaber. Next base: position 16,841,439 of record NW_028258296.1, on the reverse strand, counting down.
TGGGGATCAAACTTGGGACCTTGTGTTTGCGAGGCAGGCACCGGAACCACTGAGCTAAATCCCTGGCCCTTCTTTTTCTTTATTCTATTTTTTTTTGGTACTGGGGATGTAACCCAGGATCTTCTCACTGAGCTACAATCACTGGCCCCCTCTTTATTTAGAGAAAATTCTTGCTAAATTGCTAAATTGCCCAGATCTAACTCCTGTCTCAGCCTCCCACAGTGGTGGGATCACAAGCATGTGTCACCATACCTTACTTGTGTTGCTTATTATAATAATGATGGTAACAAATGGAAAGTAATAAATGGTAATAAATGAAAATGCAAATCTTTTGATGTTTCCTTCTCTGTCTTTCTCTTTCCCTTTGTTTCTCTCTCCCTTTCTCCCTCTCTTATTCCTTTAGGCTTCAGAATGGAGATGGGGGATTTAGAAAGCTTCTGCTGACTAATCCATCATATTCTGACAACTAGATTCCCAGAAACAGAGAATTAGACTTTCACACAAAATACGTTTTGACTGAAATCTTTAGTGGAAACTTAGGGAGTATTGAGATGAAGACCACCTACCTCATCGTGGGTCCTCAAATAATGGTAATTACTAGTATTTATATTAATTTCTCCCATTAAGAAATAAAGGATTTCAATGTCAAACCAGCATATTGCAGTGTCTGACCAGGTAATTCCACCATTTCAACATCATTGGAACTGCTATGCCAGAGAATTTTTTTTAAAATAAACATTAATAGAATAAGGTAATTGGATAGACTTTTACAGTGAAGGGTAAATAAAATTGTCCAGTGGTTTAAAAAAAGGAGGAAAATGAGAATTAGGGCCATTATCCACCTAATGACAAATTTGTCTTATCGTAGGATTGTATATGATGGAGGCTAAAAATAAATCCAAAGCTTCACTCCTTTGATATTTAAAATAAACATGTGCATTTACATTTAAGAATTTCTCAGGCACAATGACAGAGGCAGTTATTTTTGGTGAAAGTAGACTGTGGACAGAGTAGCTGGTGGAAATGCTCTTAAGTATTCAAGTAGGACAAAAACCTTCCTGGCACTAAGTCTCAGTTGGGTTTTCAGCCGCACTGTGGTTTATTGTGTGCTTTAAATCAGCCCTAAGACTACACTACACACCACTGTGTCTGTTAGAAAATCATTATGGTGCAGTTAAAAGCAAAGTTGTTTCACAGACGAACATGGAATTTTCCTCCATGCCTCACGGCTGTGCACTTCCTTCGTGCCTCTTGTGATTAGTTACACTGGTGATGGTCAAGTGATACAGCTGTCGGGAAAACACTCAACAGATGGCACTTGCAGGAGGATGCGTCATCCTTTCTGGGATGCTGTCTGACACCCGAGCTTGGGACTTCCATAAAGAGCTTGTCCACTGGTGGACAAGTGACTCCTTCCAAGCAACAAAGGTCTAGAATGTTTGGTGAAGAAATTAATCTTCCTCCAGAAAGGAAAAGAAATTGAAGTGCCCTTATGAAGTGAAGTGTGCAATATAATGCTAAAACATAGTGTGCTTTGGAACTTTTTAGCTATTATAGATAAGAATGACTGAGGTTAGAGGAAGCCTGATATGTTGGGAGATAGATTACTTTTTCCTCAGGATGAGATGGAGGCAAAATTAGTCCAGTTCTTTCATTTTTGTAAAGCTCTTTAAAGATTGGCTCTATATGTTTTAAAAAGAGCAATTTAACTTTGGCTTCAGTAATAGCATGGTTTGGCGAAACCACTGAGCTAAATCCCCGGCCCCTAGCATGGCTTGTTGAATGACATAGCTGTTAATGAAATTAGCCTAAGTAGCTTGAGAATTAATTAAGTGCTTTGATTTCACATTTTGGTGGCATTTTAACGTGACACATTTAATCCTCTGACGTCATCATTTATACAGTGCGTATATGTGTATAAGATTATTTTCAGAAGAAGACCCTAGGAAGAATTCCTTGCTAAAGATGCTGAACTTTACCCCAGTGTCACTGTGCTATTTGGTCAGCATCCAGAATCTGAGTTACAGATTCTGTGATAGACTAGTTAGTCCTCCTTCCTCTCAGTCCCGTGAGCTGCTCTGGTCTAGAGCCTCCCTTCTGTCTAGTGAATATTTTGGGCTGTCTGGGCTGTATGTATTTTAATAGATTAAGTCAGTCTTGAATCACAGATTTAGGTCCTGTATTCTGCAAAGTGTCCCAGGCATTGCCTGCCAACTGAATCCACCCTCCAATGCCGCTAAGTGGTGGTTGAGCATTTTTAGTTTGACCTGAATGTAAGTACAGGCCTATAAAATTTTAAAAGCAAGCAATGTGGGAATAACCATGTCCCACAGGGTTAAGTTTAATTTTGTCAAAATTGTTGTCTTTCCTTTCTCATGTTAGCAAATCATGTCCTGCAGTTCACTAAGATTTATATTTCTCCTACAACACAACACTCTGACATTTTCTGTTTGTCTATTCATGTCCCAGAAGAGGTAACCACATGCCATATATGTTTTCCGTTAATATATTTGCAAGTTGGTCTCACTGGATGGTGTCTGAAAGATTTCCAGTGGATAAAACACACAGAACGAAAAAGTGTAAAATACAGTCTTTTTGGTAAACACAGAAGGTGGCAGGGACAAGGGTGAGAGTGGTAGATACATGATAAATGATATAATAAAGATTTAAAATACATGGCATGTATTTGAGGACAAAAGCAACATTTCATTTATCCTAAGAACTTGATATATGCTAGGCAGTCTAATAAGTATGCTATAAGCACTATTTGATTCTCATACACATGTGAGCTAAGTCTTGTTATTCTCAGTATACTGATGAAAAATGATAGCATAGCTGATAATTAGCCCAAGTCAGACCAGATGATCTTTCAGATCCTTGTAATTTCTTACAAGAGTATAATTGTTTCTTAGGGCTGGAGATTTAGCTCAGTGGCACCGTGCCTGCCTTGCAAGAGCAAGGTCCTGAGTTGGATCCCCGGGACCACAAAAAAAAAAAAAAGAGTGTAATTGTTTCTTTCCTAAACAATAGTATGGTTGTGTGCACCTAAGATCTTCCATGATGTTATTGCTGAATGTAGGTGTTAATTAATAAAGCACGGAATAATACATTCATTTGTATAATGAAATAAATCTTTAAACCTCATAAAATATGACAGTTCCTATCAAGAAAGAAGGTTGAGACCTAAAAATATGTGTTCTTTTCAAAGACTCAGATACCATTGTAATAAGTAGAGAGTAGATAATTTTCTCCTGAAAATTTCATTTGTTTTATGGTTAATATAAAGATAATTTTATGATTTCCTTTAGAAGAAATTAAAGCAAAATTCTTCCTTTCATATGTTGAGTGAAATGAAACTGTAAATAAAACTACTAAGAAGATTTTTAGATCCTCTTCTGATAGCCGTAGAAGGTAATATGCTCCCAGCTGAGACAGTATGGGACTGACATGACTGGGTACATTTTCAAAATAAACATGCCATAAAAATGATTGGTAGATCATAATCTATGCAATTAAACTATGTTTTTTCCCCCAAATTTTGAAGGTAGAACCCTGGAAATCTGACTTATGCCAAAGAGAGAAGAGTAATTGGAAACCTAAAAGTGAATTCTAGATTTTCATTTGCTCTTTATTGCAAGGCTATATATTCAGGAGAGGTTGAAAAGATTATGTAGTTGAGCTGCTCTGTGATTACCTCTGTATGTTGCTATGGTATGAGTCCGGTATGATACTATAATGACAGCGACAAGACAAGCCCACAGATAGAGAAAGGACCTTTGTCTGATGGTAGCTACTTGTGATCATACTACTATAAATCCAAGTCATGCAAGGAGTGGGATTTTATAGTTCTAATTGCATTTGAGATTATTTCGCTGCCCAACTGAAGAAGATATGAGAAGTGCTTTTGTAAGAGTCCTGAAACCCTACCTTAAGCATCCATTATGGTACAATTTTAATTTTGAATCAGTATGAGCTTTATCTCCAGTTATGATGTTCACATCCACCTAAGTTAAGAGGAGGATCAATAGTAAAAGGAAACCAGCAAATTGTAGGCTTTGCAATAAATCTAAGGTATTAGGTGGACATAATTTAAACAGTTGTTTTTCTTTTCCCGAAGAATAAACTCATAAGAGAAAAAAATGAGGCTCTAAAGGGATTACGCATTCCTCAATTTTTGATAGCTGTGTTAAATGCAATATTGGGCTTTAGTTCCACTGCTGAATATTTGTTGATGATCATTTATTCACCAACTCCAAACCCAAAAGATGCTATTTGAGGTTTTTTGTGTGGTTTTTGTCTTGGCCCTTCTGTCAGTGTTTGACTGCATGATTGTAAAAAGCAACTCCCTGCATGTGAGAAGACAGATGCTGGTGATTTAAGCAGGGAAATTCACCACAGTGCTTTAACTCAGCTGATGTTTAATGATTTACCATTTAATGTAGTTTGTCTTTCATAACCCTGAGTTCAAGCAGAAGCAGCTGCTATTAGGAATGCAATAATATTGAACGTCCCACCAAAAGACCTGCGAGAGCAACTTTTGTAGCTTTAGCTACTGGACCCATCTGGCCTTTCCCCTAAGCATGACAACTGGGGGAGAGAAGCAGTTTACTTCTCCTTAGCGCGGAGTCTTGGACTGAATGTATAATTATGCAAGATAAAGATTTTCAAATCAAAACTCCTTGTGTTAACATTACTGTGCTACTTTGGAGGACAAAGCGATGTGCTTTGTCTCATTATCAAAAGAATGCCCAGAAAAGTCAGGAAGCAAACAGAAAATTGTACTGAGCTGAAATCAATTCAAAGGGTAGAGGTGTCGCTGATTTCAAGCCTGAAAGATAAACTTACTTTCTTTTAATTTCGATTTGCTTTCATTACCATGGGAGTGTTCTGATGAAATATTTGCGAAGTCTTCTCTCTTTAGTTTTAGAAGATATCTTGGCAGATAGAGATATAGATGGGTGAATAGATGGATGAACTGGTAGATATTTAAAATAACAACAAAAAAAACTTAAAAAAACTAATGGATAAGAGACAGACATCTAATGAGACTAAAGTTTTGGAAGGAGAATGCTACTCAGTATGACTATAAGAATTTGATTACTATTATCAAATACAATGCTTTAAATGCATTTTCTATAACCTAATCCGATATTTGTTTTCACTTTGACATTATTGGTTAGTGATTGAAAAGCAGGTTATAGGCTAGGTTGCCTTTTTTCCCCCTTTCTTTTATTTATTTTTAGTAAAATTTTAACATCTGCAAATTAGGATTTTCAAGAAAAGGATGAAGAGCTCTCATGATAATTAAAGGCCTGCCAGACAAAAACTATTGCCTAGTTTTGAATATATATATATAATCCCCTGAATGCTTACAGTGGATCAAAGATGATTTTTGTTTTCAGCAATGCAGTCCTAAAAGCCAGAGAAGGCACTGAGATGTTTTCACTGTGAGACACACACTTAGAGGCATGTGGGATTAGATGGACAAAAGACACCATGTGGATACCCTCTTCTGATACATTTTTCATGCTTTTAGCCAGAGTCACACTTTGCCTCAATGACTTAATGGTTATTATTATTATTTTTTAAAACCTTTGCTTACAGGGGGCTGGGGATTTAGCTCAGTGGTTCCGCCGCCTGTCTTGCAAGCACAAGGTCCCGAGTTTGATCCCAGGTACCAAAAAAAACCCCCACCTTTGCTTATGGTATAACAGCATTTGTTCTCACCTATATGTATTATTAGAAAATACTGTCCTAGAGATATTTATGTATTATCCAAAATTTGACATTACTTACTATTTTGGATTTGCCATTTGGCAAATAAGTAATTTGCATATCTTGTAACTACACAGTTATGACATTTAAAAAACAAAGAAGGCTTTTTTATAAGAATGGTGAAAAAAATAGAGTCTTATACATAAATGTGCTCTACCTTACTCTTAGAATTGTGGAGTTACTGATAGAAAGTGTCTTTGGGGCCAGGGATTTAGCTTAGTGGTTTCACTGCCTGCCTCTCAAGCCCAAGGACCCGAGTTCGATCCCCAGTACCAAAAAAAAAAAAAAAGAAAGCATCTTTGTCCACTTTTGAGGTATAGTCTTACTTCCTGGTCTGTCATTGATCGAATGCATACCTGGATTCTTAACTTCGTTACTATTTCCTGAGAAAACCTTTCAATCATTTTTTTATTTGTAGCGCTTAACAGATCTCCATGTAGGGAAATAGATATGTTAATGTGAAGAATTGGGTCCAGATTCTCATGATTTTATGGTCAAAGTACACATTCCATTTTCACTGTCTCTATAAGCTGTTAAAAACTGAAAATCAAAAATTAATGTATCAACTTCAACAAGTTAGAAAATTCAATTTGGAATCTTACCCAAATTCATTCTTTTGGTCTTAATACATCGAGATATTTTATGAAATTTTTATTTCTCTATTTGCTCAATTTCAAGATTTATAGGAGTTCTAATTTGAAGCATGGCAGAAATACCACCACAGAAGCAGTGGGAGGTTGACCCGCAAAATTTTATTATAATTGTTTCCAGGCCCAAGGGCATATTATTATGGGGAAGTGTATATTTGAAAGTAATGTTTCAGTTTTTTAACCTTTTAAAATTTTGAAAGTAAAAATGCCCCTTTTGTTTTTTAGAAGGTAGTTATTCTGATTTAATTAATTTTAATTAGCCCTAGAGTATATATTTTGTAGATATCAATGAAAATTAGGTTTTCACAAATACCCAGAGAAAAAGATTCACTCTTTAGTGAGCTGGATTATTCAGGTGAATGTGGTTAGTACATTCAAAGAAGTGAACATTTCACAATCAAGTGTTACTATGAGCTGTTTGCAAGTGATCCTGTATGTGTTAAATAGTGCTGGAGTTTAAATGCAGGTTAAAGCATACACTTTTTAAAGGGCTATAACAAGAAAATAAAAATAAAAATGATATTTTCATGCAAAAAAGCGTCTGAAGTGTGCAATTTTTTTTTTTTTTTTTTTTGGTACCGGGGATCGAACTCGGGACCTTGAGCTTGTGAGGCAGGTGCCGGAACCACTGAGCTAAATCCCCGGCCCTAGAAGTGTGCAATATTTGACTGGAGGTGGCTGTGAGTGTTAATGTGGACTGAAATTTTCTAATGCAGCATGACAACTATTCACTTATCTAAAAAACATCAGATTATACAATGGTAATATTCAAATTTAAAGAGATTAGAAATATATGAAATGACCTATCAACTTTAGAAGCCAGATATCCACATTTATCTCAAATTGTGAAAATAGCATACCAACTTTTCTGTTGGGGAATGGTAGGCCCTAATACAACAAGACAAGATTAGTCAACAGGCTTTTTGCCTACCTTCACCGTAATGCCCCACTGTGCCAACAATCTATACCATCTAGGGGCAGGAAGGTGAGGTATCTCTGCTCACCATCACAGTCACACCCAGTGCTCCGCAACAGAGATGTGTTAACAGAGAAAGCTGTACAAATTTATTATGAAAGTTTTATGTGATACAGAAAGTTTCAAAAACAAAGAAAGGCCCAGAGAAAACTGTATGTCTATGCTGAGTTGGATGAAGAATAGGCAGCTGTAGGAAATGTGATTAGACAGATAATACAAGGTAACAGACTGAGAGGGAAACCTAGCAAGGCTTGTTTGCCGAGATTCTTTTTGGCCTCTGTGTAGCATTCCTTCCTTTCAGGTATGGGGCACAATGCCCCCTGACATAAGTGCCTTGTGACCTACTATCACACTAGATAGTGTGAAGACCAGAGCACTGTTTCTTGGTTTCATGGCTGGCTTTGAATTCCAGACTCTGTGACTCACCTTAGGAAAGAGAATTCTAGTTTCCATGGCCTGACTTGGCGGGGGTGGGGTGGGGGTGGGTGGGCAGAAGCAGGAGAGAGCAGGAGAAAGGGCAGAAGGAGACTGCCTCTGAGACCTTCCATTGTTCTCCAGGTCAAAGTATTCAGCATGCCACTGCACCATATTTTGGGGCGTCATGGTCATTTGTTAAGCATCAACAAAATAGTGCTGTATAGCTGAGAGGATGTGCAGAGAGAACAATACATTCAACGAGACCGAAGTAAGCCGTTATTGATGCAAAACAGATCTCATTCTTCTTATTCTTTTGTGAAGTTATAGGAAAAACTTATATGGAGATCTAGTACACTATTTTGAAGGGTAAATTACAAAAGAAGTGAATAAATGAAAGTATCCAGTGGAAACTTTTGAACACTATTTATAAAATAATGGTAAAGTTAATAATCAAGAAAAGAGATCTGGGGCCGGGGATTTAGCTCAGTGGTTTCACTGCCTGCTGTGCAAATGCAAGGACCTGAGTTCAATCCCCGGTACCAAAAACACAAAAACAAAACAAAAAAAGAAATCCATGAATTATCATCATGATTTACCAATTCAGAATCACATACTGGCAAGGCATTTTTCTTATCAAAATGTGAGTTTTAAAAAAATCAAATTTATACTTTCCATTTATCCTTACCCCTCTTAGAGGGATTCAAAAAAAGTCATAGGACTCCTCATGGGTCACAATAAATTTCATCATAACTATATAATTTTAATTATATCTTATAGGAAAAATAATGAAGTAAAGGAAGACATTTGTTGTACCTGAAATAAGCATGGCAGAAAAAGAAAAATCTCTTTAACTCTTGAAAGAGTAATTCATAATGCATGTTCTGAGCACTACTTGCCTGAGAATGACTTGGGAAACCTGTTAGAAATGCTGCAAATTCCTGGGATCCATGCCAAATCTATTGAGCTTGTTCCAGGGGAATTAAATTTAGAACCTGTTTTACTACATACATAGACAGATTCTTCTGAAACATGGACAACTTTTAGAGTCACTCTTTAAAGGAAAGCTTTATCCTATACATGAATTGAGAACTACTGGCCAAATGAAAGTAAACGAGTAGGATTAGGTAACTCTGAAGATGTAGAATAAAGAGAAGTTAAGTATTTTCTGGTGTACTCTGCCTTGAGTAGATTATCCCGAGCATTTCAGGCACTCAACCAATATGTAGCAAATGAATGAAGAAATAGAATTTTATCAAGTGCAGAAAGACAAATATCATTTGGATGCGAAATATGCATGTTATCTTTCTTCAGTGATCATAGGCTCATAGGAAATCACGATTAGGGCTACTCAAAAGAAACTGATCATTTCATGTGCTACAGCTATTCGATAATATCTGAAATATGAAAAGGTAAATAATTTGGAGTTAAGTTAAAGAGGAAATAGCAAGTGGAGGACAAGTTTAACACTAAACTCTTTAGCAAGTTTTGTTAATGTAACCGATAGAGATGTTGATTTTGCTAACCATTACTTAAAAAACAAAACTTTCTTAGGGTATCCACAGTACAGTTGCTATATTTAGAGATAAATTTTGTTATCTCAAAAAATTACAAAATGAATGTTTTCATCTTACCATATTCAAGAAAGTTTACTTTCTTTTTTAGCAATGAGAAAAATGAGATACCAAGTTTCACATGTTTATTCATTTACTTAGTCATGTGGCAAATACTTATTAATTTCCTAGTTTGTGCATAGATAATGAAGACATAGTTCCTGCCCCTGCAAAGCTTACATTTTAGCCAAGCTGGATGGTGCACACTTGTTCCTGCTCCCACCTACTCCGCAGGCTGAGGCAGGAGACTCCAGTGTTTATAGCCAGCCTGGGCAATGTAGCCAGGCCCTGTCTCCAAACAAACAAACAAACAAACAGCCAAAAGAAAAAAAAAAATGAAGGATGTAGCTGAGTGGTAGAGTGCTTGCCTAAAACAGTAGAAGGCTCTGGTTTCAATCCTCAGTACCTCACAAGAAACAAACCAGAAAACAAAGAATAAAAAGGAAAACTTCATGGCATAAAATATTGAGAGAAAGTTGTTGCATTACAAAGGGATAAAGCTAAATATGAAACTACAAATGTGTGGTGTCATATTTTATGGATGATCAGTAGCTCATCAAGGACTGTGATTTTTCCCACCTAAGTCTCAGCTTTGAGTTGCTCAGAGACCAGAGCTGAACAGGTAGACACTGTCTGTGAGGGTGAAGGTCAGGGAGAGCTGCAGGAATGCTGCCTCCATTGACATTTCTGGAAGAGCCCGGAACAGAACACGTCTTCTTTCTTTTTCTTAAATCACAGATGGAGTTTGATGCTCTGATTTGGGTCTTACTCACTGGGAGTATTTGTGAGCAAAAGGCATTAGCATTTACATCAGATTCTGTCTTTGTTGAACCAAGCTGTCTTAGGCTTAATAAACATGTACTCAAGTGTTTACAGACCCTCATCATGATCTGCAATGATATTTCCCGTTTCTCTTATCTTTTGCACGGAGCTCTCCCTCTCTGCTATTGTTATTCTGGGTGTGCCTACATCTGCTTCTTGTGTAACAATCTTTTTAAGCTCTTTAATAGTTTTGTCTGCTTAATGGACTAGCCTGGAACTACTGAGGCCACTATTGCATAATTTTAACAAAGAGATTACATAAGTGCACACATTGGTGTCACTTAATTAAGAATGTGATGAGTAGATGAAGGTATTTGGCAATAGCTGAAATCAACAAAGTCATTAAAAATTCTTCCCTGATACTACTAATTTGTTTGTAATAGCCTTCTAATTGCAGCATATAAACAAAGACAAATGTGAGTTGGACTGTATGTAAAAAGTATCAATCTTGTCTTTTCTGGTTAAAACAGTTATTTTCACTTCTAGGACAGTGGAAATAAAGTACAGAAAGCTATGTCTCAGTGTGTTTGGTTGACAAGTTGACCCTTTTCTGAAAGGTGTTCTTCCTGTATAAAATGTTTGTTGTCATTTATAGTACTGTGTAGTCTAGGAGAAATAACAGAGGTGCAGGTGCCTTATGAATAACCAGATGGGAAATGGAGGGTGATGAAATTTCCTCCTAGACTCTATGAGTCAAATAGGAATGACAAAAGTGTTTCCTTTGCAACCCAGAGGAGAGTAAAATCTAATTTTTTTTTTTTTTTGGTACCAGGGATTGAACTCAGGTCTTTGCGCTTGCGCAGCAGGCAGCGAAACCACTGAGCTAAATCTCCCGCCCAAGTAAAATCTAATTTTAAAGTCTTGTGGGCTAATGATGATAATGCTGTGTATAAGCCTTCTCCTTAAAGACATGAAACCCATTTTTTAGATAAGTTTTCCCCATCACCAAAATACAGCCAGAGTTTGCGCTTAGACTCAGCAGCTGTTCAGCAGGGCCAGGAACACTGATGAACTTTAAAGACATCTCCTTCCAGCACGGTAATTTCTGCAAAGAGCATACTTGGCATTCGCGGCCACCGACTCAGAGGGAAGAGCGCCACCTGTCGGCCCCTCCGGGCGCCCTCCACCCACCCCGCCGCACTTCCTCTTCCCCAGAGAGCTGCCTGCAGAATGATACTCTGAGGCGGCCTGCAGTTCGCCTAAGTGCTCATATCACGCGCTAGAATTTGAGGAAAACACATGAATTTTAATCAGTTTTTAAAACAACCAGGCCTCTCTTCTCATTTTCTAGAATGGAAAAAAAATTCACTTTTATTACCTTAAAGATGCCAAACAGTGCCATTTTATGACTGTGGGAAGCTGGAAGTCATTTCTGAACTCTTTTGGCAAGAGTGCTATGTAGAGCATCCAACTCAGCCCTTTAAGTGTCTTCTGAGAACCGCCACACAGCCAGTGATTTACCGTCTTCAGGAGTTAAAAGGACGCTTTCTGTTCTGAAACGGAAGAAAGGTGATGCGTGTTTAGGACGCTTCCCAATGACACTCCGGAGGACCTGAGACAGCCCGAGGTAAAAGGATGTGTTGGTAACTCTCACTTCCCAGCGTGCACTTTTTAATTTGGTTCGAAGAGTATGCCGGCAGCCTTTCAAAGGGGGGATTTTGGGGGCCTCGGCAGATGCACCTTCAGGCCACGTGCACAGATAATCTTACACTCAGAGGTCCCCCACCCTCGACTGTTTGCAGCCTAAATGAGCTTTTGGTACAGTTCCACAGCCAGTTCAGTGGTGTGGTTTCCACCACACACACACACACACACACACACACAAGCACACACACAGATACACCTTTGCACCCAGCCATCCTGTGGAGGTACCTACGTTTTACAAACATACATTCAACGAACTAAACAAAATTAAATAGGAATAAAAAGAGGCTTTTTGCAACCAAAGATGGGGAGATTCCAGCTACCCTTCTTTTCACTCAGTAGCAATCAAAAGGAAGTTGAATTTTTGTGCTTTTAGCTGACTCTTCATCTCTAGTGGTTTAACAGGATGTAACTGGGGGCCCACTATTGGTTTTTAGTTAAAATGTGTTCACACGTAATTGTATTCCACTCCCCATTATTTTCTGGTGCTGGGGATTGAATCCAAGACCTCCTGCACGCTGGGCAGGAGCTCTGTCACTGAACCACCAGCCTTGCTGATACTCTTTTGTGTCGAGATTTTGACTGGCTAGTTTGTGCATACAGTTCACAGTCCTAAGCACTTGGCCACTGGAGGCAAAATCCCAGTAAGAGAAACAAGGTATGGTGTTTAACTACTAGTCAAGAAATACATTGAGCTCTTTGTGGCTAGACTAATGTTTGGCAAACAGTGGGCTCTCTATAAATATCTGATAAAATAATGAATGGTAGATTACACCGCTGTGGAAAAAATTAGTCTATCACATCAAAAATGAGAATCAGTCTGATAGTGTAAAAGGAAACCTGGCAAACTCCTTTTCTTTGCAAAAATCTCTGAACTACTGACTTAAAGTAGAAAGGCTGGCTAATCTTTATTTGCTTTTATATTTTTAAGCTTCTATGAATATGGTCCAAATCAATTCTCAAAGTAGTGAATCATTTTTCTCCAGTTATAAACAACCCAAAATCTTTCACTAGACAGTTTCTCACTAATAATTACATTTTTTTCTTTTTTTTGGTGCCGGGGATTGAACTCAGGAGCTTGTGCTTGCAAGGCAGATGCTGTGCCACTGAGTTAAATCTCTGCCCCAACTGCAGTTTTTTGTTTGTGCTTTTATGTGTGGTGCTGGAGATTACACTCAGGGTCTCACATTGGTAAGCACTCTGCCAATGAGTTACCCCAGCCTAGTGATTACATTGTTAACAGAGTATTTTATTAGTGATTTTTATTTGCATTTTTATTTTTGTGATGCTGAGTGTGAAACTCAGGGGCTGGCATGTGCTAGCTAAGCCCTCTACCACTGACCCACATTCCAAGACCCTAAGAGAGTCTTATATTCATAAACTATATCATAAAATTATCCATAATGGTGCCTTACAGTTTTCATATCTTTTTAAAGGTCAAATTCATGTTTTCTTACAGTGTTATGGTTATTGATGAGGAAACCATCATTTTCTTTTTTTGTCCTGCCAAGTAGTATTCTGACACTTGGAGTGGACTTAATATTAAGTTATTGGAAATATTATGTGGTCTGTTCCTTGTTAGCACCAGGATGATATATCTATTCTAAAGTAAAGAATTCATACATGCCAGTGGGTTCAGGTGTCAGACTGCTTTTCATTGCTAAACCAAGTCCAGGAACAGAACCAAATCTCCCAGTAGCACCTCGCAGGCACGTGACTGAGGGGAAAGGAAAGCCCCACCCAGAGGCTTTCACCTTTCACCCACTCAGGAACACAATGCTGCTCTACTCAAAGGTGACAAGGGGACCAAATGCCCCTTTCCTTTATAAGAAGTAAAATCAAGCTCAAAAGCTTCGATATATACATAGTAAAAGAAGGGAGAAAATTTCCCAGAGCAAATGTAATCACTGCTTGCTGAGTCATCACTAATGTTCATTAAAAGGAAACAATAGAAAAAACACACACACAAGATTTTATAAAATAGGAGAATGACTGAGTTGTTAAAAATGCTTCTCTTTGTACAAATATTTCCAGATAAAGCTGGTACATACACTGAACTGACTCATACATTTCTTATACATATATGTCATTTATTCATTTATATCTGCATCTATCTGTCCATCCATCCTCAATCTAATCATCTATCTATTCCAACCAGGTATTTGTAAGTCACTTTATTCTTTAATACACTTATAAATCTAATTGTTTTGTGTGGCACTATTGCTAGTGATGGACATAGAAGACGGAGTCCATCCTCTCAGGGACCTTAGCGTCCCCTGGGAGAAAGGATGAAGTATTTCAGCCCAACACAGTGTGACAGGTGACACGATAGCATTATGCAATGGTGACAGAAAGGCTTGGAAATGGGATGCTGGGTATAGAGAGACTGATATAAAAGTGGAGCTTTACAAGGTAAGTAATAAGAATTAAGTGGATGTTGAAGAGGAAATGCAGACAAAGATATGGCATATGCAAAACATACCATAATTTCTGTTCATTTATATTCACAAAATAGCAATTCAACAGATTCTACTTCTGTACAGAAGACTTGATATAAAAATTCAATTAAAAATGGTCGTGGAAGGGGGGTAAACTACTCAGTGATAGAGAGCCCAACCTAAACAGGAAATAGGAGGCAGTAGAGTTCAGTGTTCGCAGCCACTGTCTCTGGAACCATATTTTCTGGGTCTGAATCCAGATGCTTACTCATTTCTAGTTGCCAATTTAGAGGATTAAATTTCTTTGTGCCTCAGTATTACTTTTTCCTTTTTTTTCCAACTGGGAATAATAACATTATATTTCTTTTTGTGTGTGTGTGTGTGGTACAGGGGATCAAACTCAGGACCTTGTGCTTGCGAGGCAGGTGCAGCGCCACTAAATCCCCAGCTGTATTAACATTATATTTCTTATAGTATTACATGAATCTATCCATGAAACAATATGATAGTGCAATATTTCCCCTTTGTTTAAATTATGTTATTGATAAATAATAATTAATGACAATAATGATGATGTCATTACTATTATATTTTGACAGGATGTCTGAGAACTGTCACGGATAGAGATTTATTACATTCAGAAGCCAGAAGACTCATCTTTCCAAGAATATTAAAATGGTTTGCACAAGACAGAAAGGACACTAGGAATTCCTTTAGATGCTTGAGTCCAAGTTCCATTTTGCTACCTTTCCACTGGAAGACCTTCAGCCAGTTGCTCAATGCCTCTGGTATGGTTCCTCAATGCACACGGGGCTGCCGGTAGCTCCCTTAAGGTGCTGCTGCGGGAATTCAGTGAGATGGCCTAGGTGCGACTGCACCCCCCTAAGGTTTGTCTTGTCATGCAATAAAACCTTCAACATGCTAAGAAAATACAGAATGGCTAATCTAAGTGTGGCGAAAAATATCTTTCCCAAAATACTTCCAATAGTTTGAGAGATCACATATAAATACTCTCATCTGCATGTGCCAACTCTGGAAAGCACTCCTGAATGTGGCTGCTGACTTTGATAGCCTGCCTTTGCATCTTTGCCAGAACTTGCTCTGGGTTGCTGCTATTCATAGAATGCCCTTGGATAATGTGATAGGTTGCAGTAGAACGGCTGCTCCAATCATTTTGGAGGTGGTAATAACAGCAACTAAAATGGTCAGTGGGAGAATGAACTAAGCTTAGACATCTAATAAAATCTCTGTCTCTGTCTCTCTCTCTCTCTCTCTCTCTCTCTCTCTCTCTCTCTCTATATATATATATATATATTGTCCTTAGTATAACCTAAAAGAAGATAATATAATCCTATATGAGTAGGTAAGCATTAAACATGCTAACATAAAATAAATTTCTTGAGTACAGATAATATATGCTTTAAAAGACCACTGGTCTTGCGTGGGATCCAAATTTAAAATGACTCAGAAACATTATATTGTGATAAAACAGCACTTGGTTTTCATTGAAATTATTATTTTTTAATTGCAAATATTGTTTTAAAGCTGAAAAGCCCACCTACTCAAGCAATATGCAGAGACTGGCTTTAAATAAATTCTACCTATCACCGTGTTGCTAATACTATTAAAATCTTTGGTGTCTCAAACATCTTTACCACTCTTCCTCCACACACCAATTACATTTAAGGCCAGTGGTTGTTAGTCTGCCCGAAGGAGTACAGAAGTTCCAGGCTGGCATAGCTTCTATTTTATTAATTTTTTTTCTTACCTGCAACCTGATTTCTTCTGGGTCTGACCTAATTCCTTTGATGCCTGGGGCTCGGAGGCCGGTGCTAATCTACATCATAGAGGAAAGGTGAGACAATTGAAAGAAAAATAAAGGAAAGAAAGCACAGTAGCTGGGTGAAAATGCTCAACAAATCAAAATAAGTGTTATAACACAGAAACTTGAGGAACCTAAATTTAATGCATGGTTTCAAATACATATTTCACCTCTCTCTTAATTCATTTTTAGATAGCTAATGCAACATTTTATGTCTAGGACAGGGAAAGAAAAAGCAATAGCTGAATGCTAATTGTTAGGATGGTAAAATGAATTTCTATGTAAGAAAATATCTGTTTATGAAAAATACACCCTGCTCTAGAAGTCATGATGATGGAAAACATTTGCCCTGACTTTCATGGGGGATAGATATTCTAAGCTTTGCTATTAAGCTTTGGAACGTGATGAGATTCAGTTCCCTAGACTTGTCTAGTAATTTATTGTTCCCAGGTTCTTTTTCCCTTTGGGAAGCAGGTTCTTCTTACTACTCAAATATGCATTCAACATCTTGTACTCATTAATATACCAAAGGCAGGGGCCAACCGGCCAGATTTTCAAAGCGTCTTTGGTCTCTTGATTTTGGGTAACTATGAATCCGGGTGGAGTGGGAAGGTGCAATTCATCCTTCCTTGCTAAAAAGTGGCACCCTTGTTTCTCTGAGATTTTAAGAAGTTATGATTTCTTTTGCATGGATTTACAGAAAGAGGGTATTCATTTGTGATTTGCTTGATGAAGATTCACGGAGTCATTGGTAGACCATCAGGAAAGACGTCCTTTAAAGCAAGAAAATGATCGGTAGCAATAACTGTTCTCAATACAGTAGCTAGCCTTGATATAGGGATATTTTCACTTCATAGACATTTGAAGTCACTTGGCGCTCAGCTTCTCAACTTGCTATTCATTTGGCATCCAAATTCATGTTTCATAGCCATGTGACTGTTCACTCTGCCATAAGTAGAAGGGATCCCCTGAATTAGAGAGCTACACCCTGGGTCTACCAGACGAAGCTTGGCTGTTAGGATATTCTTGCATTTTGAAAGTATTTATTTTAGCAATGGCTTAAAATCATTTATTTATTCATCAGATATATAGAACTGCTAATTGATACAAATGAATGAACTATGTGTGTTCCTCTAGGGATTGTGGCTGTCTTCTTGATATTTTATTTTTGTTTGTATTTTAATAGTGGTTATAATTGAACAGCAAAATTATCACTACACAGGTACGGAGGAGGAGAGATGAAGAACAGGGGCTTAGAATAAAATAATTCACAATCTAGAAAACTAACATAACCATAGTGGATAGTAGGTAGAAAATTAGTTTATGTTAGGTGCATGCATGTGTGTGTTTGCATGTAGTGCTGCTGTATTTTAACAAAGATCCATGGAAGCACTTTTTCACACTGATGAAAAATTTCGGCAGTTCAATCTGAGCATTGCTTCTCCCAGGCCTGGAAAGGCCATTTCAAAATAGCTTAAAGGGCCGATGATTTAGCTCAGTGGTTCCACTGCCTGCCTTGCAAGCGCAAGGTTCCGAGTTCGATCCCTGGTACCAAAAAAAAAAAGCAAACTAAACAGTTAAATCCCCCACATCATTTCCTACTTGATTCAAGGACACAGAAAGTCATATGTTGGTACTAGCTGCCACTACTTTAGTTCATTGGTGCCTTCCACATAAACTAATGAACATCTAAGAGCAGAAAATCCAGCTATAATTTGGGACCTCAAACCTTGTGTTATTTTCCCTTTGGTGGAGATACCTGAAACAAACTCATATTTAGTAGTTTCTATTGTTCAGTATTGAAATCCATGGTGGTTTGTGCATTGAGAAGGGAAAAGATTAATTTGTGTTTGTAAATGTGTACACCCTTGGGGGTAGTTGTATTTTATGCACAGGTGAACAAGGATCTTTGGGCAGCAAATCTGTGGAGCTGACATTTTTATGCCTTTTTTAAAGCATAAGTCTAAGCACGTGAAGAGCAGATTCACACTTTAAACTGTTGAACCCATATTTTGGTTTAATGTTATAATTTATGTGGTTCATAAACCAACATTAGAGGTAAACTTTATATATATATATATATATTTTTTTTCCTAATATACCACAATTTTTATTATCAAATATAGAAAAGGTATGATTTCTTCCTATTTTATTAATTCAATGACCCATTCATAAAAGATACTTCCTATTATAGAAAGAGAAGAATAACGTTGAGAAATGAGCATTGTTGTCTTGCAGGGAATCTAGGAGAGACTGCTTATATTCTTGCTATGCTTTTGCAAATGTGAAAAATTACGGCAAACATCTCATAGATTGGCTTTGTATAAGGTCCGCCCTGTCAAAATTCCCTAGCATACCATTTTCTTTTTACAGGATTCTGATGAGCGGTGTGCACTGCTGTGGAATTCCTCAAGCGAGCTAGACCTAAAGCTTAGGATGATGATCACAGCAATTACAAACACAATAGAGGTACAGTGCCCCAAATGAGATCTGAACTCCTGATAAAAGGAAGACTAGGCCTCTTCCTTTTTCCTGTGTGTGTCTGGGTAATAGCCTCATTGTCTATAACTAATAGACAAAAATGCAATCAGGTGATTCTGTAATACAGCAGATAGAGCAACGGAAGCGAAATTGCCTTCATTTCTCCTTGCTATGCTAACCCCTTTCTCAGATGATCTTGGCGGCTTTACCTTTCTCTAATTTTGCTATCCTTTCTCAGATACAGAACTGCAACCCCAGCCCTCCTGCTCCTCCCCGCCCCTCTCCTCCTTCCCGCTGTTTCATTACATTTTCTTATGTGCATACCATCAAGTCCTCTTGGACACATAATAAGATTTGTGCCAGACTATGTTTCTTGGCTTTAATGGTTAGTTAGCTTTCCAGAATACACATGCTGCTTTATACATGCTTTTATTACTGACATCATGAGAATGCATCGCTCCTATGTTTACAATTGGGTGTTCACCCTTGAATAAAAGCCATGAGATCAGGTTGTTTAAGACAATCTTTGAAAAGCAGAATAAAAACAGCTGTTATCTGCTTGAACCATTTCATTTGCTTTCATGATCTGAATGATAATGATGTGTAACAGTGGGCAGTCTCCAGCTCTCATTATACGCCATACATCAGAGCCTCTTTCAGGTTGGAATTGGGTCTCTGTCCTGGAGTTCCAACAGGATCTTTTCAACCTCACTTCTAACAGGTGTTGGTGTTTGGGGGGGAAGAGAGGGAGAATAAAACACCTCTGCTTGCTCCCCACTGACCTCTGGATTCAGGAGGCTGGTTTTCATTGGCAACGTGGGTTTGAAAGTCAAACCAGGTCCTCATTGAAAATCTCTCTCACCAGAAACAGATTACAAATATTTCCACATGTCAAACAAATGAACAATAGGGTGGTCCTTATTAATCAAAGCTCTTCTAAACCAAGTACAGATGGTAACAATGAACTTCTCTTCCATGAAGGTTTCTTGCAACAGGAGGAAATGTTTCTCACAGAAAGGTACATATTTCTGCGAAAGACACCAGACAAGGAATAAGAAGCTCAAACCAAATAATAGCAAAATGAAACAAAACAATGATAAAGAAAGAAAAAAACTACAAAATTCCGTTATTCTCAGTGATCCAAACTGGAAGCCCGACTGTGCTTATTTCCATGCAAAGACCCCTCATCGCAAGCTGTGTCTGAAGATTCTGCGGCATTTGCCTAGAGACTGACAAGCTTAAATTGGTTTGAACCTCCTGAGTCCCCTTTTCATATTGCAGATGTTGCTGATTGGGGAGCAGAGTTTTGCATTCCCCCAAAGTCAGTGATTTCCAGGCTCTGGTGGCGTCTACTTCTGAGAGCATAACTCCTCTCTGACAACAGTGTCATTTGTTATTTTTAATTAACAGGAAAATATCAATAGCAATAGTTGAAATTGGATTCTATTCAAAACTTGAGAGGGAGGAGAGTCCTAGAGGGAAGTCAATTTCCAGAACTGCCCAGAGGCTGACCCAAGGCTGCCTTTCCTTGCCCTTAGCTGTCGCACCTGAGCCTCTTGTGTAGCAGGGAACTGGGCTGGGGACTCTCCTGGGAAACAAAGACTCTTTGGGACTTTTTTTACCACCAGGTGCTACTACTTAGGAAGAGTGTATTTCAGATGTTTTAGCAAAAATTGATTCCACTGCTCCAGTCAAGATTGGTGCTATTATGCTCCTGTGTAGTCAGAGCTTCAAGGTGAGGGATCAAAAGACTAGCAAGATATCACTCAGTTCACACCTTATCTCAAAACAGTGTTAAACCTAAATTGTATTTGAAAGGTGAAAACTCTGTTGTGAAGCCCGTAACACAAAGGGTCTGCGATTTTCACTGATAAAGCAACTCCATGATGTAAAAACTTTGCAGAGGTCATTTCTCCACCCGCCCCATCCCCAAATCTTTTGGACTGCGGCTAGGAGTCTCCTTCCTCCTGGTCCATTCTCAGAGAAGGTCAATCATCCAAATAGTTTAATGTTTTGTTAAAGATTTTTAATATCTCCTCTCAAACTTTTCCCAGACAATTACAATACAGATGAGAAAAATTTCTACTAATAGATTAAATATGTGTGTGAAACCACAGATTAATTATAATCTTTTTCAAGAGGACTAAAATTTTATAACTTTTCATGAGGAGATAATGTTTTATTGGATTTTAAGCAGAAATGAAATACAATTATCATATGTAAGTACAATTACCTTACATGCAGTAATCATGATTCCACAGTGAGTTTTTTGGACAATTGATTTTTAAGAACATATCAAAAAATTACAAAAGACTTCATGAAAACAGTCTTTAAAGCTTTGAAAATGTAAAAGATTTTGTTTACTATATATATATATAATTAGTATATTTCAGTATCCTAAATACTTCCCTGAATGTTTGGAAGTACAACTAATTCTAAATTCACACAAAAATCTTTGGCGAGTTGCAAAAGAAGATGTCATTCTCCTCATCTTCTTGTGGTACTGAACAAATGATAATATCTAATTGAAATATACTTTCACATGGAAAGTAAAAGAAAACATGCTCCTCCTCATAGAGTGCGAATTCTTCAGAAAACACTTGCATATGCCTAAAAAGGCTCCCTTTGGAACCACCATAAAATTCAGTGCAATTTGTTTACTTGGTGGCATCAACTAAACATAGTAATGTCTATGTTGAGAAGAGAATGAAAAATTAATCCAAGTAATGGAATTTCAACACTACTGAGAAATGCCTTAAAAAATGTCTTAGAATCTCATTGTGGCTTTTAGGGCCTTTACCAGTAGCCATTCAATTCATTCAATTCATTCATTCAATTCAGATAATATGAAAGTCTATTAAGTATGATTTATATAACCTTGTTGATATTGTTTTGGCTATTATTCAATTGTAATTAAGTTAAAAACAAAGAGTTGCCACATATCTGGCTGTTAAAGGAATTAGTGAGAATATATGAGAGAGAAATGAAGAGAAGGTGATTATTTTGATGGCAGAGTAAAAATAAAGGAAAAAGAAGAGGCACCCTAATCCTTCATCAGAAGAATAGTAGACAATAGGAAATTTTGGAATGATTAATCATAAGAACAGAGATGGTGGAATCCAGCAGTAGTAAATATTTTTAAATGCTCACTACCCCTCAGACATTTTGTTCAGGGGTTTATGTGTATTCAAAGCTTCTGATGGAAGTGGCTGAGAGCATAATTTCTGGGTTGGAAGGTGAATTTGCTTGCTTACTAGTTGGATGATGTTGGCCATATAACTTAGCTTCTGTGTCCCTGTCTCATGTGTAAAATGTGTTTAAAAAGTCATAAAAGGGCTGGGGGTTTAGCTCAGTAGTGCCACCGCCTGCCTCGCAAGCGCAAGGTCCTGAGTTCCACCCCGGGTACCAAAAAAAAAAAAAAAAAAAGTCATAAAAAACTTTCTTCATTCAGAAGTTCTTGGAAGAGTATATGGGATCTTCTAAACACTACATAAGTGTTTATTACAAAATATTCTCATGAGAATTCTGTAAGATGAAAGCCATTATTTTCATTTTAAAGCTAAGATGACCCAGGCCCCAAAGTTGTTACATCTGGGCTAAGATTAGACAACTAGTCACTGAGGCATGAGGTAGGGCATGAAGTCAGTAGTCATGATTACCAAGCAAGAAACTATAATGAGATCCTCTCATAAAAATCAAAGACATTGACTTCACTAACTACTGTCTCTATCATCTTACAAAAGAGTAGTAGGTGGTAGGTAAATGGAAAAAATATGGAAACATAAGCTGCAGACATGCATGTAAATGTACAACTTTTTCTTGGGAACTCTAATTTTTTAACCTAGTATTTTCTTTCCAACCTTGAGAAAAAAATGTTATGCAAATTTTTTGTTGTTTCTATTTAGGGACAAATCATCCATTATCAAGTTCAACTCATCAAGGATATCTTCCCAGATTCTCTGGGTAGATCAGACCTGTTGACTAGATCCTCTCTCAACAAGCAAACCTTTCCTTCCTACACTTGACATAGGACTATTACATGTTGAAGCAAACCACTGTTTGAAAAAATAAATGTCTACTACATTGCCAGCTTTATGAATGTAAGAATGTTTTGCTGATACATTTATATATTTCTGGCACCTAAAGTGGTGCCCAGCTGCTCACTTAATGTTTGTAAGTGAATTAGTGAAAATCTCTGCCCTAAAGGGCTGTTGAGGGCAATAGTGATGAGTTAAAATAAAGACAGGTGCATATTCATGGCATATTGGAAGCTGCCAGAACAAGAATGCAGTGTGGCCAATGCTATTTCATGGCTATTTTGAGAAGTACATATAGACAAAAGACAATGTGTAAAAAATTGGAGACAATGGGAAAAATAAGAACAATTTAAGGCAAAAATGTTATTTAGTTTCAGAGAAAGGTAGGATGTTCCAGAGGATTTTTCTTGTTGTTTTTCACAGTCTGTTTTGCAGTTCTGTGTTGAGTCCCTTTCCCTAATCTTATTAAATCAAGCTGGCTATGGTTAGAACTGACTGCTTAGAAGAATGTCTATCTGGAGGGTGGATGGCATCAGTCATATCACCTTTGTATGCTGGGTTCTCTGTATGAATCAAGGGATCATCACCCAGTGACCCCTGGGTACGGGAACTCGTATGTGATTAATCAAAGAAGCACTTTCTTTGTTGAACTCTGGAGAGAAGTTTCTGCACCCAGCAGGTGAAATAACATACCAGGGTGCCTGGCGGGCAGAGTGGTATATTCCTTCCTGACCTTAATTTTCCAAAGACACTGTGTTGTCTGTTTGTGTGCATGACATCCTCAATGGCGACAGCAAGGGTCCTATCAGATACCTTTTCTGGGGGAAGGAGATAGTTGTGTTCACATTTGGTTAAGGAAGGAGGCTGGATTTCACTGGTGTTTGAGAAAGAGGAAAGACAGCTGATTTGGCTTTCTGTATTCAAAGACGGTGTGTCATCTACTGAATCTTTCCTTGCCAATTTACATTTGTTTAGTTCACTGCTCTTGGAATTATGAAACACAATTACTGCTTTTAATCCTTTAGAAGGAGAGCCTTATTATCATATTATTTCTTTTCTATGGCTGAACAAGTGATTATTTTCAAGGGGAGGATATCTCTAGGGATTGAATATAATATATATTTGGGTTTATTTTAAATTTAAAAAGTTAAAAATACAACACAATTACATGGGTTGTGTTCTCCTAAATAGACAATCCTCTAATGTCCTATAAGTTCGAGTAGGCAGCTGAAGATACTGCTGCTTAATTACTTCATAGACAACTAAGATGTTTGTAGAAGTTCATTGAAAACAAATTCTCAGAAGTCAAGCACACCCATGAACACTTTCAAAATGAGCAGAACAATGGTATTGAACAGTAAGTGTTCAGGTATTAACTGCTTGATTGATGTATATTTATTATATGAAGTAGATTCCTTGTATATTATCTTCATGAAAAATTTGACACAACTCTTCTGAATATTCAGTTTGGCCATGTGATTTTAGAAAAATCTTACAGATGGAGGCTGGCAGTAGCATTGTCCTACTTCTTGATACACAAGTGCCTCTCATTGATGTTTTTTTTCCCCATTGCTAAATCAAAAGACAGTGATGCTCAAGGCATTAAGCCAGCAAAGACACAGCTACTTGAAAGGCTGAGGCAGGAGGAGACTGGGCTCTTAAAAGAAAAGAAAAAGATGGATATCAAAATGGGAAAGGCAGCTTATACAGTCTTTTCTTACCAAAAGTTAAGAAGGTAGAGGCTTCATTGAGAGAGCAATAGGAACAGGAACAGCTTAGCAGTTGAAAACCTCATCTATGCTTACTTTATAAATGCTCTTCAATGTTGCTCATGAAATTCTATATATGTAGAATGGTATTTGGGGGGCATGGACTTTTGTATTTTATCTGAATCTCTTGGAAAACCAGGTTGTAATCATCAATCTCTTTGCCATTCCAATTTGATAAGAGCAACTGGGATTGTTTAAATATTGCTTGCTGAGAATCTCTGAATTGTTAAAAATATAATTGCTAATAGAAATTTTACAATGCAATTTATCTCTTCGGTAATGAGAAGCCAGGGAACTGCTTATAGTTTCTTTCTTCCTTTTTTTCCTTTGTAATGTTAGATTTCTACTGGAGAGAAAAAGACAAACAGCTGGAACGTATAACTATTTGGAAACATCAACAATGTTGAAATTTACACTCCCATGTGCAGATGTTATCAGAAAATAAAAAAAAATGTGTACAAACAGCAAAAGAGGAAAGCAATTTTATTGACGCATGATTCAGTTGGATGAGACACAAAAAGTTACACTTGTCCTTTTTCCGAAGAATATTGTCAATCAATAAGATGAGGTAAATTATATTAGAGCCAGAATTTGCAAAAGATTTTCTAACCAGGTGATAAATACCATTTATCCAGCTGATTGACTTCATGAAACACGTATAATTATTCTCCACTATGTTATATATGAGAGGTTGAACTAATAAAGAGAAACTGATAGTTGCCACCCTATTTGGATTTCAAGTTCATAGTCAAACATGTATCTCCGTAATACTATTGGGCATGGTCATTTAATAATATGCTTCCTGCAGAGAAGTTCCAAGTCTTCTTTTGCTAATTTATATCCTGCTTATCTAATAGAAATTGGTTAATCCAAGTATGGCATTTGGGGTGTGGGATTAGACTAATACAACTCAAGTACAGTTTTTTTAAATTGCTTCCTTGGGGCTGTATCTGTCAAGCTATCCTTTGTTAGCATTAGCTCGCTCCTCCAGTATAATTTATCAGAAATTGATAAAAATAGATGAGGCTTAGTATCCATAAAGACTCTAGGGTGGCAAAATTACATGGGAAGGCAGGTCTAAAACTTAAATAACTCAAATATATTCAAATATTTCCTCCTCAAATAAGTATTTTTTTGGTTCATTGTGTCTAGGCAAGTGGTTTATTCTTTTTTTTACCAGGGATGGAACTCGGGTCCTCGCACTTGCGGGGCAGGTGGTGGAACCACTGAGCTAAATCCCCGGCCCTAAGTAGTTTATTCTTAAACACAGAAAAGGTTGCACTCCTCCCCCAGTGGAGCTAGAGGGGTGGGAAGAGCAAGAGGTGTGTCATGTGGCACCTTTATGCATGCTTAGGGATGCTAATACTGTCTATATTTGAAAACAGCCTTTGCTTGTACATGCACTAGTGAGTGGAGCAAAGTATGGACAATGGAATTAAGTAGACTGGGTTTAAATCTTGGCTCTTTAGTTGCAAGTTATGTGTCTTTATGAGTTACTTTCTCCCTGGCTCACACTTCTCATTATTAAAGTGGCAATAATGATTGGCTATGGATATTAAGTAAGATGATCTATATAAAGTACACAGCATAGTAAGTAAAGTACTTATCATCAAGGTAAGGATTTAATGGTATCAACTAATATTTTGTTATTTTCATTATTTTACATGCATTCCCATTGATTACAGTAAAATCTTTGTCCCTAGATAGTCTCTGTTTCTCTTTTCCAGAAAAGGAAGCCAGACAGGCATTTTCCCATCAGAGAAAAGCATGAAATAGCATTCAATGTGGCCAAGAGTTGGAGAGAGAGCTGAGCCTAAGTGGTGGAATTGTTAGGCGTTAGTCTGCACTCGCTGTGGACAGATTCCTTCAAGGATAACCCTCCACTGCCTTCAAAGGGCACATAAACCTGAATAAAGGAGCAGGGGGCTTGCTAGAGAGGTCGGAGTAGAAAGATAAAGCCTTCCTTTAGTACAGAGGACAAATATGTGAGCCACAAGCAGGAAATGATTGTAATGTACATGGAAACTGAAGCGTATTCCCCACCTTCGCTTGTTTTGCTTTTTCTTCTGTAGAGCAGTTACTGAGAATGCCTAGAGAATCTGCATACTTGGTAGAGGGAGCAGTAACTCTAATTCCTTATTTTCAGTGTTTACATTAAGACAGCCAAGGCACAGGGCAGCTCTTCTGTGACAACACTTGCTACTTTGTGCTGCAGTTGATGTTTATGTGGCTATCGGTAGGCACAAGTGCTGTAAGCACACGGCCACATCTTATTCCTGTGCCAACAGTCCCAGGCATACAATAAGTACTCAGAAAATGAATCTGCTGCATCAATGAATCAATTTCCTCGAGTTCCAGATAAGGATATTCATTTATCTAATTTGTTAACAGACTTGATTGTCTTTCATACTTCAAAACAGCATATGCTAACCTAGAGCTTAAACTCGATTTCTAGCTCAGTAGTTACCAAATGATTTTAGCATGAAAATTTCCTTTAAGTGTCAAACATTTCCAGGAGTATTTGTACTTGAATTATCTCTTGATTGAGGAAATACATGACACAGCAGCTGCCAAAGCAAGTCCAACATATATTCAGAACTGATAATGTAAAGGGCATTTGTGGCGGCATTTTTGTAATAGTAAAACAATTGAAAAGGGGTTTTGAAAATGTAATAAATGTCCATCCATAGAGCATTGGTTAAATAAATTAGGTTACATTCATGCTATGAAATATTTTCCAGTACCAAAAAAGTTGGTGGATCAATATATACTCATATAGAGGAATGTCTGAGATACATTAAACAAGAATATCAAGTGAGCTGCTTTGGGTCTCTTATATAAACTATCCAACCCTAATTGGGAGGGCTGTTCCCTCAAGACCCAATCATTTCCAAATTTTGCAATATGCATGAGAGAGGGGCATAAGACCATTGCAATTTAGCACACCAGAGAGCAAGAGAGAAAAAGAAGGGAAGAGCAACTCATCGCAAAGAAGTTGTGGCTAATATTTTTATAGAGTTGTAGCCTTTGCCTTGAGCTGTTTTCTTGGTCCAGGAACCTTCAGTCCATGAACTTGATTTGAGGTGGTCCTAGGTAGTTAGTGCCTGTAGGAAATCAGTACATGTTCTTTCTGGAGAAGGTTTCCCCATGCTAGGCCTGAAGGAATTCTCCTGAATAAATGTACAAGGAAAGAAAGCACCCCAGTGAAGTATCAGAAGAACTGAGTCTACAGACTTCAGATATTGGAAGCATCAGACAGAGATTGAAATTGTTATCACCACAATTAAGGGATTACAAATTTGAAAATAGCTTTGAGGAACCGAAGCTATTGAGAATAATCTCAAATATTCGAAAAAGCACCATTTTGTTTTTTTGTTTTCTTCTAGACAGGGTCTTTATATGTAGTTCAGGCTGGACTTGAACTGCATCTTCCTTCCTCAGCCTCCTGACTGCTTGGAATTGGAGGTGAGTGCCACCATGCCAGCATGAAAGAGCATCTTCTTACAAGTTTAAAAAAATTTAAAAAACAAAAATTAAAACCCAATGGATTGATTTAACAGAGTATAAAACATTGATAATGATAGCTCAGAAATATTATTCAGAGGAAAGCATGGAGAAACATGGAAAATATGAAGGGAAAAAGTGAAGACGTAGAGCTAGAATGAAGATTTCTAGTACATGAGGGAGTCCTAGAGGACAGTTGCAAGAGGATTAGGCAGAGGCATTATTTGAAAAGGGCTGAGAATTTTTCTCAGTTGACACAAGACATTAATCCATAGACTCCGGAGGCCCCCTCTATTCCTAGGAAGGACAAAGAGAGAGAAAGTGTATTGCTTCCATTATCGTGAAATTGCACATTGCCAAAACCACAGTGCCTGGCAGTTAGCAGTTAGCAGTTAGCAGTTGGTTCATAAATGCATTTGGATGAGTGAATTCCCTGGAAGTCAGGGTTGAGGGCTTTAAGAGGAGGCGGCCTGTTCGGTCACGTGACATCAGTTAAATCGGTCCATCTGTCTAGTTTCTTCTGGGAAAGAGGGTAGCAACAGTACTTACCTCCTATGATTATTGAAAGGATTAAACGAGCATTTAAGGCATATGAACAGTGGAAAATACAAGAAAAATATGCAGTAAATGTAATTTACCTTTTTTGTTATAATGTAAAAATAAATGACAGTTTGGGTAATTTAGCATTTATATATAAAAATTATATTATTTTCCCTATTTTCAAAGGTTATCTCTATGACAGAGCCACTTTTCTGATATAATCTGCTTATTTATAGTCTTGAGTTCTTCTTTTTATTTTTTTCTGTTTTTGTCTGATGTTGGAGAATGAACCTAGGGTCCCATTCATGATAAACACTAAGGTACATCTACCCTTGGCCCCTGATCTTGAATTATTTTAGAAAAATGTTGATAAATGAAATATTCTGTGAGGTTTAGTGCTGACCCAAGAGGGCGGTGGTAGCAATTAACATTGGTTGATATTAGTTTTACAAGTTCAAGTACTGCATGCCATGACTGACTTTGCTAACAGCTTTTAGAGAATGGGGAACTTTCTGAGGGATCTCAAATCCCAAGCAATACTATCTGATTTTAATTCTGAAGATAAAGACCAATTTCTTTTTAAGTTAGGACTACCTTAAAATTGATTCAAAACCAGCCAAGACTGTCTAATATTTGTGACATATTGCCTAAGAGTGCCCAAGATAATGAGAAAGCATCGGTCTCAGCTGTCTGCATGCAATACAGTGAATATTGACAGACAAAGTGCAGAAAAGGACAGCGCTGAGCACTTTAGAGATGACAGAAGATTTAACAGGATGCAATTTTGAAAGTGTGTTTTGTATTCATGAGAATGGTATATTTCACATATATATGAAATATATAGCTATATTTCATAATGGGCTCTGATTCCATGAACAATTTATCTGACACCAACAGCTTGTTACAGACTGGTCAAGGATATTTTAATCCTATGATGTGCATATTACATAATTGCCTGTGTAATATATTCTTCTGTAGAGCAGGAAGAACAAGAACGTGAGGTTCCAGGCGCACAGCATTCAGGACAACGACAATGCAACTTATAGTCTCTTGCAGAGAAAATAGTATATTTACCTGGGTTTGGCTACAGATCTGCTATCGTGTGACAAATAGAGAAAAACACAAATGTTCTCAGAAAAGATAATATGAAGCTTAGAGATAAAAGTAGTTTAATTACCACCTACCACACTCCAAGGACTGTTGGTCACTTTGGAAACCAGGGCCGAATCACTAACCTAAATGAAGTGGTTTCCTGCTTACTCTTTCTATTCTATTAGGGTCCTTTATAAAAGAGCCAGTGTCTGTTTTATTTCGTTTAGATAGCAGAACAGTCCAACATGCCATTAGATTACCTTTGAATTTGACCTTGTACTTCTCATTTTTTTATGGTAAAGAACAAGAAAAGAAATGAAATTCTTTCAAGTTGGAGACATTGAAACTGAATAGATTGTGCTATTTAAACAGAAAACAAATTAAGATTGTTCTGGAACCTTTTTTTCGTAATTAGCCACAAGTTCCTAGAGGACATTAGACAATTATAGAAATATACCGAGCTATGTGGTCTCAGAATTCAAGTTAACCCTTTTTTTCCTGGTTTCTGAAGACCTTTCATTTTCTCCAGCAATTATTTCTGGGACCATTCTTTTCTTTCTTTTTTTTCCCTTCTTTTGCTCCTGTGTAAATCCTTATGTTTACTTGGTGGCAAGCAGCACTAGATTCACAAAGCAGAACTGTTTCCTTAGCTTTCTTAAAAGAGCCATCTTGGTATAAATACTGCAGAGTGTCTATTTTTATTTTAGTTCATAGTGAAATATAGTATATAGTTCATTATCAATATGCTAACTCATGTTCCAATTGCTTTCCTAAATGACTGGCATAATTGTCCTTCTTGGGCGGGCATTCCAGTTTCTGTAAGTAATATCTAAATATTTTTTTCCCTTTACTACTCTCCTCAAATCAATGGTTAATGGTCCTCTGCATTTAGGAAACATTTCTGTATGTTTTACCTACATGATTATTGTGTTTATTCTTTCACATTGATGTGTCATTTCAGTTGCTTTTTTTCTTTTGGTTTAATGTAGACGACATCAACCAGAAATTGTGAGCAGGTCAAATTTTCACACTGGACAAATATAGCAATATGAACATCTAAACAGATTTCATTTCATGTGGCCTTTGGAACATATTTCAAATTTAGAAAATATGGGCAGTTTTAAAACGGTATTTTGTGCACAGTTTATATTCACATGGCTTTACGATTTCCCAGTATTCATTCAAGCCCCCAAAGCTATATCTCACTAAGGAAAACTAGTGGGTTTTAAATAAATTTATAGGACCATCACTTTTATATGGCCATATAATAAAAGGACATGTGGAAATACTATTGATAAAACTTGAGTATTCTCTTCAGGTGTGCAGAAGAACAAGGGAATGGAATTCTATATATTCATCAAAGACTACTTGACTACAGGCAACATTTGCAGAACTGACCACAACTCGGTATCTGTTGGACAACCATAGAGCTTACGGTAACACTTAGGTCATGATGTTCAAAGTAACTAGGAGGAAGATGAAGTCATTTTTATAAGCATTCAAAATTGGTATTGAAGAAATTTGAAAATTATTTTTGAAATCTCCTGATTTAAAGTGAGTGGATAAAATTGATATCTACACTGTTGCTTTTACACTAGTCTGTTACCAAGTGCATTATGAAATAACCTTCCCAACTGCCTTTCAAGCATGCTAGCAATTGCTGACCTCCTGTCATTTGTGCTGTAAATGATTAGTTAATTCAAATGTTTCCAATAATATACCAGTAAAACTTCTTTAAAAACATATAATGTAGGCCAGGGATTTACTCAGAGGTTCTGGCGCCTGCCTTGCAAATGCAAGTTCCCACGTTCGATCCCCGGAATCCCCCCCCCCCCAAACATATAATGTAGAACAGTGGTGGCAGACCTATGGCATGCATGCTATTTATTTTTCTTTAAGACAAAAGATGTTAATGTCTGAGTTGTTTTTTCTAAACTGAAACCTCAGTATTCAGGTTTAATTGCAGTGTCAGCACTTTGTGGTAAATAAGTGGGTTTTGGGTTGCAGTTTGGGCACTGGTCGCTAAAAGGTTCTCCATCACTGACGTAAATAGAGAATTACAGTGACAGTGGAGGAAGTAGTATATTCTGATATCATAGCTCTTGTAATTGTTGAATTATTTATAATTGTTTTTGCAGTACTGGGGATTGAACCCAGGATATTTTTTATAATTTTAAAAAGAGGAATGAGTGATTCATTTTTAAAAAAATGAATATTAAATGGTTAAAAAAATAAATAATAAGAAAATCACAAAGTGAAAATAAACATCTGGGTTTTTTTTTTTTCTGCCTCCTTGTATTGCTCTCTGTCACCCTTCACAGCAGGGTCACCAGTTTTAAAACTTTCTTGCATATTATTCTGGTAATTTTCTAGTCACATACAATTTTGTAAGTCAATGAAATTGTGCCTTACTTCACCAACCCACTTTTTAATCACCTACAAACATATTTCCCCAACATGTAGTGCTATGTTATATATCATTCTCGTGTTCTTCCTAGAGGCTAGGGATAGAACACAGGGCCTTGAGTAGGTTAGGCAAGCTCTCTACCACTTAGTTACACACTGACCTTTCTCATTTTTAAGAGTTGTATAACAGGCCATTCTAAAGCACGCTATAATTACCCTACCCAGTTTCCAACTAATGGGCATTAGATTGTTTCTAATTATTTTCTATGGTAAACAAAGCAACTGTCCAAATTTTGACATATTTATTTGCACACTTGTATGAGAATTTCCATAGAAAAGTATTTCTAAAAATGAAAATACTGTGGGCTGGAGATTTAGCTCAGTGGTTCTATTGCCTGCCTCTCAAGCTCAAGGTACCAAGTTCCATCCTTGGTACCAAAAAAAAAAAAAAAAAGAAAAAGAGGGCCAGGGATTTAGCTCAGTGGTTTCATCGCCTGCTGTGCAAGCACAAGGACCTGAGTTCGATCCCCTGTACCAAAAAACAAAAACAAAAAAACAACAACAAAAAAAAAAAGAAAAAGAAAATACTGAATACTGGCACAGAAGTGGAGAATAAAAGAACTCTTCTACATTGTTGGTGGGAATGTAAACTAGTACAATCACTATGGAAATCAGTGTGACGATTCCTCAAAAAAAATATAGATTCCCTTTGATGGTTCTAGGTGTCTTCCCAAAAGAGTTAAAATTATCATATCACAGGGATATAAGCATACCCATGTTTACAGCAGCACAATTCATAGTTAGATCTTGGAAACAGCATTATAAGTCTGTCAACAGATGAATGAATAAGGCAAATATGGCATTTATAAACAATGGAGTACTAACCTGCCACAAAGAAAGATGAACTTGAGTTATTTGTTGGACAATGGATGTATCTGAGACCATAATGTTAAGTGAAATAAGTCAGACACACAAGCTCAAATATCACGATTTCATTTATATGACACACACAGTACATTATATATGTGAATAAATATACAAATAAAAAGCAAAATAGAAATAATTAGGGAGAAGTTCAAATACTTCTTTGAATTACATATTCCATTGTTTCAAAACTATTTTATGTTACTACATACTCACTTGTTTCATTTGTACAACTACTTTACCTTAGTTTATTGAAAAGAAAGTTTTGTGTTATTATGTTTCTTTTTCTTTTTTTTTTCGGTGCAGAGGATCAAACTCAGGACCTTACGCTTGCGAGGCAGGCTTGGTGCCATTGAGCTAAATCCCCAACCCTGTTTGTTTCTTTTTTGTGAGAATCTTTGATTTTGTGTCTTGTACTCTGAGTAACTACTTTAAAGATCAAAATACACAGTGCATTGTATTGACTATTGTTATTCTCTTAATATTTTAAATGAAATTTTGTTTTATATTTACATAAAATAAAAAAGTAAAAAAAAAAAAGAAAATACTGAGTGAGAGTTTGTGCTTTTTGTGTATGATGGTGGTTGGGTTGGAATCCAGGGCCTGTTGTCTGCCAGGCAAATGCCTTACCACTGAGCTACCCCTTCAGCCCAAGTTTGTGCTTATTTAGTTGTGAAAACATTATTAAATTTCCTTCCAAAAGGTACTGATTGCTTTTCCAACAATAATGTAGGAGACAGTTGTTTTTCTGAGCCTTGGTCAAAATTAGGTAATATAAATACTTTAAAATGTTTACAGTATTATTATATTATAGTATGAATTTGTATTTCTTTCTTTCTTTCTTTTTTTTTTTTTGGTACCGGGGATCGAACTTGGTCCTTGTGCTTGTGAGGCAGGCGTTAGAACCACTGAGCTAAATCCCTGGCCCTGAATTTGTATTTCTTTAATGATCAGAGAAGTTGAGCACATTTGAAAAACTCAAAATTCTCTCCCAAGCCTTTTTGTTGTGTTAAATAAACAAGAACACATGATCACCTATGCAGAGTCACATAATTACACAAAAAAGATTTTCTCTCTTTCTCCGTGTCCCCGCCCCCACTTTTTTTCTTTTTATCTCCCTGTTTCTGTCTCTCTCATTATCTGCCTCGGTCTCTTTCTCCTCCCATCCCACTTTATGGAATACAAATGACCTGAAAGCCCTCTAGAGCTCATTTTTAGCTGTTTCGTCTATCAATGTAGACACTAATTTAAAGCGAGTATGGTAACTTTGAGATGTTTCCATGGGATTGGGTTAGGTGAGTGACTGAGGCACAACTGAAACTAACGTAAAAGGAATATTAACAGAGCTGAGTTTTTCATTTGAAATGACTCTAGTAAAATAAGTTCTTCCTAGATATTTAAGAGTTCTTCCAATGTGATTCAGGGGAAACGAATGGAGTAGTGGGTGAAAAGAGCAGAAGCTGTGTGCATGGGAACAGCGGGGTAAACTCCCCGGGGCCTCCCCAAAGCCCAGGGCGTAGACTGGCTTTTGTAGGCTCAACACACACAGGTGGAATGAATGCATGGGCAATTGTGCATTCCAGACATGCAAGTAAAGTAATTAGAAAGCTTTCTTACAGGAAGCATCTTGGAAAACTGTTTTGAAAAATAGAAACTTTGCGGAATGTTAATTGGGATCCCTATGGAAACACTCACACTTTTCTAAGTATCAAGTTAAGAGAAGGTCATCCTCCACGCTTAATAAAAACCTTCTATATTTCCTATCATTCTTACTAATTTTGGGATCTTAAGAACAGTTACATGAATCTATTTTTCTCTTCATTTTTCACTGTTTATTTTTGGAAGATTTTCCAGCCAGAACAGGGTCTTTAAATGTAGCTTGGTCTTTGATCAAATTCATTCTCTAGTTTATGTGGTTTATTGGCTTATTTTTTTCCCCCAGAGCTTCAAAAGTTTCTCTCAATTTAAAAATACACGTAAAAGTTGTTTTTTAAACAGTAAATAACCTAGACAATGGCCTGCAATTAAAGTGAGTTCATTTTTATCTCAGGCATGTGTGGGTCGCGAGGCACACAATATACCTAACAAGTGGTTAGCTCACAATAGCTACCCCTATTGTGTATTAGTCCTTACTTAATGGATATTCAGATTGTTATTGCTTTAAACTCAAATAGCAATAGTAGTCTCAAGTAATAATAGGATATTGAAAAATCCCATGTGTTCAATTTGAGTGATTTTTAAAAACTTTAATCAGTCAGAGGAGAACAAAACCTGCATTTATAGCTATGAATGTTGATGTGACTTGGTGTGAGAGCCAGGGCATTGCTAAATATTGGTGAACAACGGAATCACTCCCTGGGGAAATACTGTATAATGATTCTGTAAGTGCCATGCAATGTTCCATAAGTGCCATGGAAGTTCTTGTACAGCCTTGAATCATAGAAGGGTTCAGTTAGGCCAATACTTGGAAGAAAATCTACAAGACTCTTCCGTGTCGATAATTAGTGAAACACCGGAACACATATTAAGGGAGAAAAGCTAAACCTCGTTTGGACAAAGAAATCATGACCCATGAAGGGCATGACCTCCCTCAGCAAAGATCAGGCTGGAAAGCTGTTTTCCTTTTTTTCTTAATAGGATTTCCAATGTGATAGATCAAGAAGGCTGGATGGGATTATAGAGCAGGGTTTTTGGGATATGCTTGATCCCACAATTTAGTATTTGTTTAAATTATTAGGTTTTAAGTCTATCATTGGAGTGTGGTAGAAAATAATTTACTATAACCACATGAGGTATATTCGCAGGAGAAATGATGTAGTATTATAAAAAGAAGAGCAAATTGAAATATTTTAAAGAAGTGATGTAATTATGTCAGAAGTAGTTAGAAAGGAGATTGAAAATTTCTACAGATATGTTTTGTAAAACACTAGAAGTAAAAGGAGACTATTTCTTGAACAAGATAAAGTCTTTAGTTTAAGGCAACACCTAGTATTTATTTAATGGTGAGAACTGGATTAGGATAAGGATCTGTCTCCCATTAATTTTCCAGCCATTAATTTTTACTATTATTTAGGGATTTCTGATTAGACAATATAACATAAAACCAAATACAAAGTATACATATTGGATGAACTTATAATTTTTAAAAGATATATCAAATATGTTTTTTTTTTGGTACCAGGCATCAAACTCCGATCCTTATGCTTGAGGGGCAGGTAGTGGAACCACTGAGCTAAATCCCTGGCCCTAGGTCTATGAAATATGAGAACATGAACAGGGGTTAAAAATACAACTGTACTTAATATAAAGCTAGAAATATAATTAAAAGAAGAAATACCAGGCAAGATAGCAAGAAAAAATTCCAGTAACTCAAGAAAAGATTTGAATTTGTTTATTTTTTTTGTGGTTCTAGGAACAGAATCCAGAGAGAACTGTGCTACATTCTTAGCCCTTTTTATTTTGAGGCAGGGGCTTGCTAAATTGCACAGGCTGGCTGTGAACTTCCCTCAGCCCCTTAAGGAGCAGGGATTAGAAGCATGCACCACTGTGCCTAGCTAACTTAGAAAAAAGAAATCTCTAAATTATATCTGAAGAAAAATCACAAAATAGAGTTTCAGCCTATGTAAGTAACCAATATAAAGACAGTTAAAAATCTCATTGGGATCGAGGAGGGCAAGACATGATTCTGAAAGAATGATTGAACCTCATTTATTTATGTTTCATGAAATAGTCACTAGTATTTATGTTTTGTGCAGTTCAAATAAAGTAGAGGTTTGGGGGAAGTTGAAAATTTTTTCCTAACATTTACTTAGAAAAAATAAACAGACAAGATTAATAAAGAAAATGTGATTGTTTATCACAATTACCACCACCACCACCACCACCACCAAATATATTATAAACTTATTATATGTAAATCACTAGATTTGGTGTGAAAAATGTACAGTTGAATGGAAGAGAAAGAGAGTAGTGGTTCAGAAAAAGATGTCATTATTTAGAACAATATTATGTACAGTGTGTTAAAGTCATTATAAGTCAATAAAATGGAAAGAGAAGCTGGAGTAAAATGGTGCTGGATAGATCATTAGCATGGTGGATTAGCAACACCTCACATTATATGTCAACAAAAGTTCCAAATGGATTAAAATGTTAAAATGAAAATAAATTAAACTATTATTAAACTACACAAAAATAGAAGTAAGTAGATTATTATTATTATTATTATTATTATTATTTTAGTATCAGGGATCGAACTAGGGTCCTTGCGCTTGCACAGCAGGCAGTGAAACCACTGAGCTAAATCCCCTTCCCAGTAAGTAGATTTTTTATTAGAAGATTATTATGAATTGATAAATGGTTAAAAGGTAATAAAAATACCAATAACTCTGGTTTTACATTATGAGACACAGTTAACATTTGGTTATATAAATACAAAAGTTTCTCATTTCAAAAAGAATATCCTACTGTGTATTTGATAAAAAGGTTAATAATTTTGCAATTAAAAAAAAGTCCAGGGGCCAGGGATTTAGTTCAGTGGTTTCACTGCCTGTTGCCCAAGCACAAGGACCCGAGTTCAATCCCCGGTACCAAAAAAAAAAAAAAAATAAATAAATAAATAAATAAAAAGTCCAATCACATTCAGAAGTAGTAGGCACAAGGTGAAAATAATTCACAGAAAAGGAAATATGACTCATAAATAAATATATGCGAATATATTCAGCTCATTAGTAGTCAATGAAATGCAAATTAAATTTAAATTGAAAAAAATATAGTTTGCTTATAGTTCAGGCTTCTGGGCAAAAACAGGTAGGAGGGGCAGTGCTATTTTGGGGATTTCTCTATTTGGGAGAGTATGGAATGTGGGTTCATGAAGAAAGCAAAGTTAAATGGACCTGCAGTGTTCAACAGTTCACTTCCATGAAGTTGCTCTGGGCACAAGAGGGACAGAGAATGGGATTTACTTTTGTTGTTGGTGGTTGTTGCTGGGGACTGATGATGGTGCTTTTGCATAATAAACATATGTTCTAACACTAAGCTACACCTTCAGGCTGAGAAAAGGGACTTGGAGAAGAAATTTAGCAAGCATGGTATGATTTTTCAAAAATGCAGTTGAAGTCTGAGTGCTTATAAGCAGCTAAGAGCGGTATTCACAAATGTAACGATATAGCATCATCATTCAGTGAGCACATCAACACAAAACTAAGAAAAGCCTGTGTACACCCCTTAATTCCAGCAATCTGGAAGACCAAGGCAGACGGATAACAAATTCCAGTTCTGCTAGGGCAACTTAAGGAGACTCTGTTTCTGAACGAATGAATAAGGCTGGGGCTTTAGCTCAGCGATAAATGCCCCGGGCTCAATTCCCATTAGCACAACAAACAAACAAAACAAAAAACCTAAAAGAAAAAAAATAGCGACAATATCTATTAATAAGAATGGTGGTATGAATCTGAAATTTTGTTATCAAATGACATCTTTTATAATATTGATTTATTGGATGTTAAGTATCAGTTAAAGATTGGTAAAATTAGAGATGACTTTCAACCACTTTAAATGAAATGTTCATTAAATATGTCTTAGACATTATGAGACACACTTGACATGGATTTTCTAATTTAGTTTTCATAATGAAGTATAAATGAGAGCTAAACCCTCATTTTTACATGAGGGGAAATTGAGTCTCGAGGAGGTTAAGAGAGCTGTAAATTTCATTCTGCTAATAGACAAGAGCTACGGTTCAAACCAAGGCATTCTGGTGACAAAGCTTCCTTAATCACTCACTGCAAAACAGCTAGATGTGAACCACTAGTGTGTATTACATAAATGGATTTTTAAAATACATAACAATTCAAAATAAAACATGCTGAAATGCAGATGGGTGTGTATTAGGTTTCTCGGATAGGTAATACGTCTTTTTTCTCTGTTTGAATTTTCTTGCTGTTTTGGCTGTAGGT
This sequence comes from Heterocephalus glaber, assembly GCF_053883595.1. Taxonomy (NCBI): domain Eukaryota; kingdom Metazoa; phylum Chordata; class Mammalia; order Rodentia; family Bathyergidae; genus Heterocephalus; species Heterocephalus glaber. The sequence continues at coordinate 16,802,578 of NW_028258296.1, read as the reverse complement.
ATCGAACCCAAGCTGGGGACGTGACAGGCAAGTGTTCTAGCCACTGAGCTGCATCTGCAGCAGCCCACTTCCTCACCCAGTCTCTCTGACTCTCTGCCCATCTCTCCCTCCCTCCCTTCCTCCCTCCCTTCCTCCTCCCCTCCCCTCCCCCTCCCCCTCCCCTTCTTCTCCTTCTCCTTCTTCTCCTTCTCCTCCTTCTCCTTCTCCTTCTCCTCCTACTTCTCCTTCTCCTCCTTCTCCTTCTCCTTCTACTTCTCCCCCCGCCCTCTTTCTCTCTCTCTCCCTCTCTTTCTCTCCAGGACCTTGCTTTGTAGTTTAGGCTGAACTTGAACTCACCAAGAAGCTCAGGGTGGCCTCAAACTTGTGGTGATCCATTTGCCTCAGCCTCCTGAGTAGCTTGTGTTTAAGCATGCACTGCCACACCCAGCCTCTGTCTGACATTTTAAAAAATTGGGGCAGGGGCTAGGTGTGGTGGCTAGGCTACATAGTGAGTTCGAGGCCAGGCTGTCACAAAAAACAAACAAACAAAAACCAGAAACAAAATTAGGAATCTACCTACCTACATTAGATTTTATTTTTAATTTTATTGGTACAATTTACACATACATAATGATCACATTCATCAAAGGGAATTTGTACCTGTACATGATGTATCTTGATTACATTAGATTTTTTAAAAACAAAGAATAGTTCTCAATTAAATATATTTTCATGCACTGTACAATTATAAATTTGTTATACTAAGAGGAAGTTTAACAATTAAGCTAGAAGTTTAACAATTAACCTAGACTTAAGGCTGGCGATGTGCGTAACACAGCCCCTTTAGGAGTCTCAGAGGTGGTAGTATAAGTCTTGATGAATGTGAAGGTTTTTAACCCTTAGCTTTTTCTGGGATGATAGCAAGCCTGTCCTTTTAGTATAACTCAAACAATAACCAGGCAATAGCAGATATGAGTTTATCAAAAAAGACCCTAATTAAAAATTTTTCTAATGTTGATACTGATAGTAGCTGAGGATGAGGAAGGTGACTACGATCATGATAATGATCATGATGGCACCATGTCCTGAGCAGGGTTTGTTTTTGTTTTTTTGTGGTACTAGGGATCAAACTCAGGATCTTGTACTTTCAAGGCAGGCGCAGCACCACTGAGCTAATCCCCACCCACTAGTGAGCAGTTTTAAATATCAGCCTACGTGCCCATGCTTTCATTTTTGTACATTCAGCTCTCAGATTAACTCTACAGTGTTACTGTTGTTCATGCATTTGCTATTTTTTTCACTGAAATGACTCTGTCTCTTTGCTCCAGTCGGTTCGTTTCTGATAAATATAGAAAGCCATGCATTTATTTTGCTGCCCTCCACGCTCTGCCGTTAGTGCTGGCAACACCTGCAGAATGTGGTCACCTTTGACACTTGGGCCCATGTTCAATCTGGTGGAATTTCAGCGAAGTGTCTGGCCAGCTGCGGAGGTGCTTATCATCCCCTGTTATGCAAGAATAAAAGGGAGCTCAGGCCAAACTGCAAAATATTATGGTGTGATAATCAACAGGAGAAATGGAAGGGAGAGAATGAGGGAAATGAGGAGAAAAGTAGAGAAGATATTGGGAAAGGGAGGGTGGAAAAAATGCAATGGGGAGCCTCTTTTATTAACAAGGTTATAACATTCAATTGTGTGAAATTACTATAGGCTTGGTCAACCTTGTCAGGCATTTGGGGACCACTGTGGTGTTTGGGCTGCCTCCATGAGATAGACTGGAAGAATTCCCAGAATCGCCAGCTCCTGGGCACAGCTTTCTGGGTTGGCAGCAGCCCACTATTCCCTTCTCAGCACTGGAGAAGTCTGGAGAGTACAAGTTGCCCCACAGGCTGCTGGGGAAATGCTGAATGGTTCTCTGGAACAGGTTAGCAATAACCAGTATACCCAGCTTTGAATTTCACCATTTGCAACTGAACAAAGTGAGATTTTTAAAAGTTTGTTAATTGACTCACACAGAAAGGCTGAGGGTATTTATATTATTCATTCTTGCAAAGGAAAAAGAGGATATAGTTAATGCCAGGGAGTGGCCAGGGCCAATTCACCTGAGGGTGGAAGCTGGTATTTATTGGTATTTTGGTAATGATCGCTGTAATTGTATTAAAAAAATTTCATTTATATTTTGAACATGGTAAATACACGACCCGGTATGGATCTCTTTGTTCTAATTAACAGAATGTCAAAGGATGTAGTCTTGCTTTTAAAAATAGCATCAAGGATAGGATTTTGAAGAAAATCATTAAGTCCAAATGATGACCAAGAGGTGAATTTATCCCCAAGGGCACCACTACATTATAGCAGGAATCTAGTGCAGGGCTCCTCATAGGGGAGGGGGTCCAAAATTCCATTTACTAAGAGACATCTATTAATTATATTCAAAGAGTCATTCAAGACAGGGTGCCAGTACATAATGTAAAATGATTCCAGGCACTGTATTGATATCCATGAAATATTCTCCTTTAAATTTTCCTAATCCTAGGATGGGAAATAGAATGTAAGAAGCACTCAAAGATGATCTCCTTTTATGTTTTTAAGCAGTAATGTGTCATTTAATTAGCATAAGTGTTTCTGAAAAGACAAATGTTCAATTGATATATCTCGCTGTAGTTAGTTCATTTATAGCTTAATTGATAAAATTCTCTCCTTGCTTATATGTATGTTATTATAAATTATCAGTCCTTGCTGCTGTTTATTTTCTTACATACCTTTGAATGAAATTCAAGGCCTCCATAATTTGGTCCTGCTTCACTGCCTCTTTTTATCTTCTGTCTTTAATGGTTAAATCTGATCATTTATCTTCTAGCAAACACCTGCTCATGCTTTAATTTTGAGCTTTAATGATACCTCCTCTATATGGATTTCTTGAGTCCCTGAGCCACACTAAAGGGGAATATGTTGCTGCCATTGCACTTTGTATACACTTATTAAGACAAATATTATACTAAATCTGCTCCCAGGTACGCACATCTTTTCATTTGACTGCAAGCCTCCTGAGGACAAAGATAATGTCTTGTTATCTTTGTGGGACAGTAACCTGTTATGTTGTCTGCAACAAAACTGCATGATAATTGCCTCTCACGGGAGCACTAAAGCAGACAGGACATGATTGGTGCTGGGTATGATCTTCCACCCACCCTTGCTCTCCAGTGAGAGATGACTCTGAGAAAGGAAATGTGTTAGTCAATTTTCCCCATGCTGTAATGCAATACCTGAAATGAAGAACTTTACAAAGAAGTTTATTTAGCTTATAGTTCGAGAGAGTCGGGGACATGGTGACAGCGTTAGCTTGCGTCTATGCAGCATCTCCTGGCGGATGGCCACATAATAGCAGAAGTCAGTGAGTGAGAAAAGAGCTCTCCTACTCTCCTGGAAAGACAGGAAGCCAGAGTGAGGGAAGAAGTTAGGCTCCATCTTTTACAAGTCAGGGATCCCTCACTAGGAGACTGTTATCAGTTTCTCTTGAGGCCAGCTCTCTGAACCATGTAAGGACCTCCCATTAGGGACCTAGGCTTCTACCGCCATCACTTCCTAACAGGGTCACACTGGCTTCCAACATAGGAAACTTTTGGAGACACATTAAAACCATATCCAAACCGTAACAAGGAGGAACATATTCAACACATGGAAGTTAGAGGCAAAGGATGGGTTTCCATGTCTTCAGTCATCCTGCAGGATAGGGCCAATCAAATGCATTCTGTGCTAGAATCTCAGGAAAGCCCAGATCATAAATGGTCTGGACAGATGTACAAGCCCAGTGATCAAATGTGTCTACACTGGTAATTGTTTCCACACCTAAGATTTGCAACTTTTTCTTTTCTTTTGTGATATTGGAAATTGAACCTAGGGCCTTCATACTGAGCTACATCCCCAGGGCTTTTAAAGTTTTTTATCCTGACACAGGGTCTTGCTAAGTTGTTAAGTTGCCTGCGCTAGGCTTAAATTTGTGATCTTCCTGCCTCAACTTTGCGGAATGCAAAGATTGGAGGCACCCACTTGCTTATGCTTTAATTGCATGCCAAGCTTCCCAGAATTGTTAATGGGTTAGCTAAGCTGATTTATCTTAGTCATTTGACTGCTTTCCTACTAAGACAACTTTGCATTTTATGAAATTTAATATTTTTGCCCCGTTTTCTGTGTTATGTCGGAGCTTTGCTGTGTGTTTTGTTAAGCGCTTTTGAGCCAACAACTGCATAAAAGGATGGGATGCACACGCACACATGTTTGTTATATATATCTATTTATAGGTATAGTGAAAGCATACCTATTAAGATATATTATTGATGTCTATTCTTATATATTCATGCACATCATGTTCACATTCATATTCACACATATATTTAATGATGATTCCAATATCGTTGAATCTTGTTGAATTTATAGCTCATTATCAGCTTTTCTCATGCAAGGCATTATGGAATCTAATATTTATGTAATTAATCTTTGGACCTACTACATTTTCTGTGTCAAGTTTATTAAATAAAATTTTTGCTTCAGTTCGTTGCTGCAGATTTTCTGGATACTGCCAGATTCATATTGTGACTTTTAAATCACTAACAATTTTCCCCCAGTTTTGAATCATTTGTAATTTTGGTGGCCCAGCCTCTATGTCATCATCCAAACTCTTGATGAAAACAGGCATTTAAAGCTAAGAAATGCAGTACTAAGCTTATGCCACTTCACTAGAAGTCACCTTTCAGGCCAGCACCAATATATTCATCTAGAGCTTTGTCAATCTACTTAATTTTCTGGACACCTAACCTATGTTTTCCAAAGTTGTGCAAGGGAAGTAAGGCTATTTTGTGCCCCAGATATTTTCTGCATTTATATTTTCCTGAGCTACCCTCTAAGTAACAAGGAAAAGATGCTGCCAGCCAGCCTGGCATGAAGGATCAAACTATAGAATTTTTCTGATTACTGCTTCCCTTCCTAGGTTTTCATAAACCCATCTTGTTAGGAGAATGTTTTGAATCTTGCCCAGGGTTTATATGACACTTATTTATCTATGATTGGAGAGAATTGAAGATTGAAGTGTGATTTGACATTTCCAGTTCTAGATTTTAGCTATCACTACAGTTTGGTCCCCAGGTTCATCCTAATAATTTTTTTTCAAAGGTCAACATTTTCCAAAGTGGAAGAGGAGCTAGAAATTCTTTCCATCATGCAAGACTAAATTGTGTACAATCATTCACCTATCAATCATTCAACTATTTATTCAGTGTTTCAAGATTTATTGAACTCTTTCTAAAAGGTTCTGTAGGAGAGAAGCCTTAGTTGCCAATACATAGGTATCCACTGGGTACTGGGTAGGATAATAGTTGTCCACTGATGATCCCCAAATCAGCAACCTCAGCATCAGTGTGGAAGTTGTTAGGTAAATCTTGGTGTTATACCTAGAAATACTGAATCAGAAAGTCTTAGAAGCTGGGTTTTAACAAGCTCCTTGTCCCTAGGTAATTATAACACTGAACATTAATATTTGAGAACTATTGAAATAAGACATATATGCAAAGAAATAATTAGAGTGCTATATTATTGTAACCAACATGTTTCTGGAGAACAGAGTAGTAGCTAAATAAAATAATATGGGAATACATCATAAGTTTAGTCTGTGTATCTTAGACAAATAAGTAGACAAGTAGAGTTGGGTTTGAAAGCTTCTCCTTTCAAAGCTCCTTTGAAAAAGGAAAAAAGCTCCTTCAACTGCCTGTAGATGTGTATTATTTTAACTTGGTGAAAAGTTTATTAGTAAGGCAACAGAAACTTAGTCACCACAAGACATTTTTAGAATGAAATGGAGTAGCCAAGAACAAACCAATCAATCAGTTAATTAATTAATACATTAATCAAAGAGCCATAAGCAAAGGAAGACAAAATCTGATGAGAGAACATATTGAACATTGTTTAAATTAAATTGTAATCCATCAATTCAACCAGATAATCTTTCCAGGTTGTATAGGTGTAGCAAGTGGCAGAAAGTAGGGTACGCAGGATAGGATCAAAGTTGAGTGGGGGTATTTCTCCCTGGGATCAACCCTCTGTGCACTCCTTACTCAAAGTGAGATCCTGTAGCATTACCCAACACTTTATATCTTGCAGGTACCATGGCTCCTGGGCTTCATGATGTACTTACATTCTTTGAATAATGTATGATGACTTTTGTTCATATTTTGTCTCAACAGCATTGACTTTATCTTTATTCTCAGATGATTCATTAATTGAAATATTGCTGTAATAATCACAGGGCCTCACACATCTTAGTCAAGACTTCTACCCCTGAGTTACACACCTAATCCTTTGAATATATGTATTTTTTAATTTTAAGACAGATTCTTGGTAAAAAGCCAAGCTGCCACCTTCCTACCTCAGCCTCCTGAGTAGCTGAAATTTGAGGCATGCACCAGCTAGTTGTCCATTTTGTAAAAGGATTGATCTATGCAGAGTTTGGAAGGTTCTTTGCAAATTGCAAATGTAAGGCTGACTTTCTATTTCCTGTTTTACATGGACAATGAACAGGTTGTTTGTTGCAGGTTTGGGTGTATCTAAGATCTTTGTGCTCTGTTTCACTGGTGGGGCACCGAGACATCATTGTTTAAAATCTCCCCCACTGACCCTTCTTACGTGAGGCCTTCAGCTATACCAACAGCAGGTTTCCATTTCAGAACCTATTTCTTTGTTCTATTTTTAAATTTATACATCTGTTACTCTCATTGGAACTTGAGCTTACCAGGTTTCCTGCCCATTTCTATATTCCCAACAACTAACAGAATAGCCGAGATGACTTGTTCAATGAGTATTATTAAATAAATACATGAATGGATGGGTGGATGAATGAATCAAATAACTCATGATGAAGTGCATGATTTTTCTTGTTCAAAACCATAGTATATTTTTTGAAAAATGGTCTATTTCCATTTAAACAATTATTGTAGAAATTACCATAGAGTTGTGTTTTTTGTTTTGTTTTGTTTGTACCTGGGATCAAACTCAGGACCTTGCACTTGCAAGGCAAGCGGCAACACCACTGAGCTAAATCCCCAGCCCAATCAGAGATTTAAGGCTATACTTTTTCACTGTATTTCAGGTTACTTCTTGTGAATGATGCAATGTTTCATTTATAAAGAACAAATGATTAATTATAAAGTGTTTATCTTATGCTGTGCTAAGTGCTTTGCATTTCTCATCTCAATTTTATATTCACAGAAAGCAAGTGATTACAAGTGTTGATGCAAACAGACTCATGTAATAGTTTTTAGTGGGAGACATTAGTTTTAGAAGGTCTGGTTTATTCCCACAATTCATCCTGCTCCTTTATGCTTTTCCTTCCTTATTGCCCTACTCCCTTTTAATTATCCTTCTCCAGCACCTACTTATTTCTCTGCCTTATGTTACTTCAACCTAACTTGGTATATAGAAGTAGGATGAGATAAAATGTTACTCTACCATAGGTTTTTATCCATATGGCTATGGTCCAATAGATACAAAAAGGAAAAGTGGTTGGTTCTAGTTTTCTTGGTTCACTGAATGACTTCTTGGGTGGTAGATGCCCTAAAATGCTGCCTTTTCCACTCAAGGCTGATATTAATGAACTACAGAAAATGTGGACTTATTCCACTTTTCAGTAACATCTGCCTCACTTGGGTTCACATGGCTTAAATAGATAGATTTTTAGAAGCATTTTATTAGCATACTGAAAATCCCCATTAAACAGTAGACTAGAGAACTCACGAAGTCAGACACTATATTGAAAACTTTCCTTCATAAGACTTCAAAGGATAGGCCTAATACGTTTTTCTCATCTCTAATATCAATGATTCTATTATACTTAGCATAACTTAATTCTTTTGGTATCTCCAGAATAAAAATTTATTACATACAAGTGAGGTTTTCTGAAAGCACAAGGGGCAAAATCATATTTAATGAGGGATGAGATGATTTTAAGTGCCATGGTGTGTTCCTTAGAAAGATTCAAGTCATCCAAAATATCTAAAATACTGTGCCTCAAGGATTCTAATGGTGACATAGGTTTTAACTGTCTTTAGATTTTAACACCCGAAAAGATGTTTGGGGGAGGGGAGGGTCCTATGAGAACCAAATATACCAAATACTTTAGGATATCTATATTTAGTTATAAAAAGGTTATGAATATAACAATTTTCATGCAGAAAAATAGCACTTATTTTAATTTTTTTGGTAAATAATATGGTTTTAATGAATTACCTTGTTTGGAATTTTGGTCTCAGATAAAACAGACAAAAGCACACCTAGATAAAATGAGGATTATTTTATGTTCACAACCAACTCTATATTACTGCAAAAAAAGAGAAGAAATTCTTGTAGCAATGATTTAATAGTCTAGAATTTTATAAAGTTTTGTATCTTTTCTTTAAAATTCTGGCTCAATGCCAAAGTTTAATTTCTACTCTACCAGTTGAATTCTATAAAAAGCTAAAAAATCAATTAAAGTCATATATTCTAGAAGAGCACCTAAATGTATGGAAACATTATTAAGTTAAAGCCTTTTTTGTTTTTTTTGGCAGTTCTCCTCCAAATTGTGTCCAAACCACTTTGTTTTACTGTAGAATAAAGGAAGCTGTGTATTTTCTTTTCTTGGCAGGTGAAGGTAGAACTAACACAGAGAGGAACTTCTCTGGTAGGGTAAGGGGTGTTACGGAAGCTGGATGACGGATGACATCACTCTGCAAAGCACAAGCTCTCCACGCTGCATGCTGGCTTTGGAAATCAGTACAAGCTGCTGTTGTACCATACCTCAGTTCCAAAAAGCTTAGTGATAATGAAAAATGCAAGTAACAAAACATCTCTAAGTCCAATACCAAATATAGTCTAGTACTTCCTGTAACATTACAAATGCTTTGTGCAAATCAATGCTCAAACTCAACGATGCCTTGTTTTATGTAACATTTTTTTCTGCTGTGGTTTCTCTGAGCCAAAGGACTTTTTTCATGTTCATAGGAAACATAACTTGATTTAGTCTAGCTTTCCCTTGCACATGGAAAAATGTATATATGGCCTTTCAAATGACCCAGTCACTCCAGAATAAGGTCATCCATTCAGCTGAAGCAAGATTGCTTTCAGAAGCACACAATAGCCCTGCATAGGGAAGGATGCATTTTGGCAAAAGTAGACTATATCTGAATGCTTTTTGCAAAATCCTTTAACTCTGACTGGAACAAAAAAGACCCTAGAAGTATTTCATTGTGCCAAGTGGCTACTAGTCTTAGGTAACTACACACACACACACACACACACACACACACACACAATTTTTTTCTAGTTTAGTGGGAAACTAAGTGTAAGTATATCTTTCTATCACTATATATTAGCTCTCTTTTGTCAAAATTACATAAAGTTAAACATAATGTAACATTTGCTTCAAAAAGAAAATATACTATTTAAAATATACCAATAAACAAATATAAACAGCTAAAATATCATACACAAATTAGTAGCTTTGTACCTTTGTTGATTATAAATATTTGGGATTTTTTCTTTGGTGATTCTATTGTATTTTTCAATGAGAAATATAGCCCAAACTGTAAGCTTTTTGATGATATTTTATCCTTAATACCAAATATTGTATATATGGAATCCTCAAAAATATGCTTGTGCAGCTCTGTCTGTTTTAGTTTTTCTCTCCTCTGTAGGTACTAGGATCTCTGTCTTTCTGTGTCTTTGGTTTAGTTTTTCTCTTTTACACACATATTTATTTTTATTACTCCTTTTCATTATAACTAGAAGTAAAGCCAACCTCTTGTCACTTTAGTTTCATTTATATTATGTTATATTTATGTAATAATGGAAATACATAGAAGATTTGGATTTTGGGGAAAGGGAGAAGGGAATTCATGGATTCAGGGGCTGGATTTTTTTTATAGTGACAGCGGAGGTTTTATAAAGAAGTTGTGTCTAAAATGTAGTGGACAATGAGCTCCCCAAGAGGGAGATACATGGAAATGTCAGTGAGAACATTTCATGCATGCATCAGGACAGTGAGAATCAATGGATGGGAAGATTAAAGCAAAGTTGTGGTGGGGAATGGGAACATGGAAGTAGTGGGAGAGTCTCCAGAAGTGTGGAGTGTGTGAAAAAGAAACATGAAAAGAAGGTGCTGAAATCATTAGTGATCAGATAGTAAAATAATTTGTATATCAGTTATGGAGTTTTATTTTTATCTTACATGTGGCAGAGAGTCATTACAAAATGTTAAACAGTGATTTCGCTTGTCCATATGTACACTTAGATTGACTATTCTAGCTGATGTGATGTGGATACCAAGGAAAGATACAAGGAGGATTATGGAGGCTTACCTAAGGAAGTGGCCAATGGAACTGAAGGTAGCTAATGCTTTTGAAAGCTATTGTAGAGACAAATTGAAGAAACCTGGTGAACCATTAGATAAAGGGAAAGGGAAAGCCAGTTAAGAATTACTGCCTGGTGGGCCAGGGATTTAGCTCAGTGGTTCCACCGCCTGTTTCTCAAGTACAAGGTCCTGAGTTCCATCTCCCGTCCAAAAAAAAAAAAAAAAAAAAAGAATTACTGCCTGGTCAGAGGCTTATCCAAGTACATGGAATTAGGTGACATCAAGATCAAAAATAAGTGAGGATGAGCAGTGTTAGCATGAGAATTTCTGGACAATTTTAATCTGTGAAATTGTGTGATACACGGAACTATTCTATAACCTGTTGATTATTACATGGGTCTTTAGGGAGAAAGATAATGGTACTAGAACTTATAAAGCGTTAAGCATTTGGAGGATGATTAAGACCATGTGAAAAAAATATGTAGTACAATAAAAAAGCTCATAATAAACCACTAGGGATATAAACACACTTAAGAACAGACAGGAGAAGAGGAGAGATAGAAGAGATCATAGTAGAATTAATAGAGCCTTCTATGGTTGACTCCAATAGTTAGGAGATTTTTAAGTATCACTGATTTGAAAAGAAGTAACTAAAATTCACTATAGAGTTTAAAAGATACATATGACTAAGCTTCAAATATTGAAGCATTTTATATTATTTTATTCAAAGGAAAATTAGTTGAATGCACAGTTCAAGTGTGTAATTTGGGTTAATGCAAAATATTTCTATGTTAAATCAGAGGCTAAAGAGTTGAGAAGATTAACAGAGAAATGTCTTCTTGGTGAATATTAAAAGAGTATGTGAACTTGGGTCAGTGAAAAGCACAGAGAAAGCAAAGGAAAGCTGGAAAACGGGAGAAAACCTAGCATCTGTATAGAATAAATTCTGCACTTAATTTTACAACCCTTTCTTTTACTACTCTCTGGTGACAGTGGTTCTGTAGGGTTTCTGGCATGTTCCTATAAATATTTGTGCACTGAACCTGCTTCTTTGAATAAAAGAGATTTTAAAAAAAGAACATATCTTGCCAAATTAGATTTGTTATTCTTTTTTCTGTAGGCAAATGTATTCTGTCCAGGTAAGTTCTGTAGTAAATAGCTCATGGAGATGATGAGATTCCTCCCATCTCCATGACTTACTCTTCAGCATTACTGTAGTAACCAGTTTAGTTGTTATTCAAGAGTAGGGGAACAGGAAACTTATGATAACTTAAATCTCTAAAGATTTTCATGTATGATTTAAAGAGGAAGATGTAAAAATACCTGTTGGGAATCATTTGCCAATCCTTAATATCTCCTTTATTCAGCAGAAGAGAAGGAAATTCCCTACAGTAGCAGAGAATGGGAAGAGTCCATTATTTTTATGAAGGCTATGATGAATCACATCCTTTCTCTAGTAATGTCCATATGTATTAATGAGTTAATGGAGTTAATGGACATGTGTAGCTTTTTGTTTGAAGAGCTGGGTATAAAACCCAGGGTTTCATGCATGCTAGGTGAGGGCTTTATAACTAAGGTACATCCTATACCCCCAGCCCTAAAACAATTCTTTGAGGCATTTCCCTCAATTTTCTAGTGACAGAATCAAGCCTTGGAAAGATCAGAATTGTCTTAGTTATTTTCTCATTGCTGGGACAAAATACTGGACATCCACAAATTAAAGGAGGATAGGTTTATTCTAGTTCACAGTTTGTAGAGGTTTCAGTCCACAGTCGGCTGGTTTCAAAGCAGGACGGGATAACAGAGGGGAACAGCAGAGGAGTAACAGTCCATGTAAGAAAGGCAGAAAGCAGCAAAACAAAAGGTTTGAGCCTCCTTTTCCCTTTTGTTCCACTCAGGCTACAAGCCTATTGGTCAGTGCCAATCACACTCAGGGTGGGCCTTCCCATCCCTCACACCCAGAACTATGCTAAGCCAACCAGTGGACCGATTTAGTTATCACACACCCCTAATCCATCTTCACATGCCATAGATCCAGCCATCTCTAAAAAGCTTCACCTCTGAGTGCACGAGACTTTGCGGGGACATTTAGATATAAACCATGACAGTACTGAAAATCAGATAGCTCAATCAGTGACAGATACGTCATTCAAAGTCAAGGGATCCGATGTTACTGGTGTTGTTTATAATGCGATAGATACCAAGTAAAGTTGAATAGGTGCTAAAGCTAAATTAGGATAGTAAACTGTAGACACTTTCCCAATCATGCTTACAGGTACTGTAATAATTAAATTATAATTCCTTATTATCCTTCTCTAGCAGTATTATTAGGTAATTCACTACCATGAACAGATGATGTTTCTGTCATAGAGTCTCACTTCTTTTGATTCAAAAAGGAAGGAAAACATTTCATTTCTCTAATTCTCTCTCTCTCTCTCTTTTTTTTTTTGGTACAGGAGATCAAACTCGGGTCCTTGCACTTGTGCAGGAGGCAACGAAACCACTGAGCTAAATCCCCCACCCTCATTTCTCTAATTCTTTTTGTTTTTTTGGTGCTGGGGATCGAACTTGGGTCCTTGCGCTTGCACAACAAGCGGTGAATGAAACCACTGAGCTAAATCCCCAGCCCATTTCTCTAATTCTTGATAGAAATAAAATATAACAGAAGTGGAGATAACCATAACAGAAAGAGGGAGGATAGCATATATAAATTCTGTATTTAATCTGAGGGACAGTGTGAGATGTTGTATGTGTATGGAAGTGCAAATGAAAGATTAATGTCTATAAATTACATTTTCAGTACCATTCCTACACTTTGGCAACATTTTACCCCAGGTCTATTTCCTGTTCTCTCAGTCTTTTCTGTGATTTTCACTTTGGTTCAGTATGATTTACAGTGGAAACTATTTCATCTCCAACTCATGATTTGAGTGCTCTCTTCTGGCTGGATTCCATTTGACTTCACAGAAATCATATCTCTCTTTCTGGAATATCCCAAGAGGAAGCCTAGTTAGTCTTGTAATTTTTTCACCTCCCTTTCTTTCAGAATGATGCATATAATAAAAGGTGGCATTTTTATCTTTTGAGTACTTAACAGATTGGTTTGCCATGTTCCATGTTCCATATGGTTGTGTCTGAAAAGCAGAGTTATTCACTGTACCTACTCAGTCTAATTGATCTCCACTGAGGTCTGTGACATTAAAAACAATTGTTCTACTGCTTCTGTACATTTACTTTTCTGTGTCTTTACTCATGGAAAGATTACATAGGTTAAATTTTTGGTAGCAGAGAAGAATAGTTAATGGGAAGGGCTGAAGGGAGGGCAGGGGAATGGGGACAAAAATAAGAACCAAGATATATCATGTAAAGCTACAAATTCCCAATGATGAATGTCATCATATTGTATACCTAATATGTTCCTAAAAGATGATCCCAGACCAGGATAAAATCTTTTTCTGTAGTTTGGCTTTATGTTGAATTTTAGAATGGTAGGGCTTAGGAGCAGAGTGAGAAGAACAAAGAGCTCTAATAATTATGGTTTATTTTTCTTTGTGTTGCTGGGATTGGAACAAGGACCTTGAGCATGCTAGGCAAACATTCTACCATTGAGCTACACTCCATCCTAACAATAACCATTAAAAAAATCAGAACATAATTGATAATGCAAAATAGGAAGGAAAGGTCCAAAGGGGTAGGGGTAGTGGGAGGGGCAGGGGAAAGGAAAGAAGGGAAAGGAAAAATGATGAGAAATGGAAAAAATGGAAATAAAGTCTTTGTAAATAGGGAAGGGTGGAGGGGGTGAAGGGAGGGCTAGGAATGGGGAAAAAACAAGAACCAAGATGCATCATGTAAAGGTACAGTTCCCAATGAGAAGTGTAAATGTGTTGTATATGTAAAGTTTACCAATTAAAAGAATTTAAGAAAAAAAATAGAAATAAGTAAATGAATAAGATAAAGAAGAAATGACAGGAAAGTCTAAGGTAGATTCTCAGAGATGGAGAAGAAGACTGGGTGAGGGGGAATAGGGAAGGGAAGGATTGAAACTGATCCAGATATGTCATATGAATGAACCAATTCCCCAAAATGGCATTACTAACCTGTATCATAAACATGCACTAATAAAAAAAATACATCTAAAAAAAAATCAGAACAAAACCCACGCTGTGGAGACAAGTGTTGGAAAAGGGCGTAAGATAGTTAACAATGTACAACAAAGAAACAGGAGCATTTCAACAATATTAATTGCTCCTAGAAAAATCATTTGCAATATGGTTTATCTGAAGAATTTTTTTTCAATTCAAATCAAGACTGCATTAGTATAGTAGTTACTTTCAGAGGGCTTTGTGGGAATTATCATGGTAGAAGTATGTATGGGCTTCCATTATTATACTATTGTTTCCTAAGTAATTTATTTCTCAATGTGTATTTTACAAAACTCTCTTAATTTGGAAAGTAAGAAAGCTTCTTCTCTGAACTGGGAAAAATAAATAAAAACGACAGTATGTTTATGATGTTGTTCTCACAGAGATAATATTTTAAATGAATTGATTGATTAACAACATACTGGATAAATTTTGTCACATATTTGATCAAATTAGTCAATTGTTTAGGCCGAGGGGTGACATAACTTTGAATTCTCTGGTGAGGATTCTTCTGTGAGAACCCTACCAATTTAATAGTCCCATTGCCTTCAGAGGGAGGGTCTTATAGTAGAAAATATTTTTTTAAATTGTTAAACTTTAAGGAAAAGCTGTTGTGCTTGTTTGCTTGTTTTTTGGTACCAGGGATTGAAAGAAAAGTTGTTATGTATAGATAAAAAAAAATTATTCAGCTAGATTACCATAGGACTTACTCATTAATAGCCTAATTTGAATAATGACTAAGTTACCCTTGAACATGCTTATTTGAAACAAGAAGATTATTGAAATATCACAGAAAGCTCTTTCTCTAAGATTAAATCAAAATTTCCTACGCTTGATCTTCATGGTTATCAAGAATAATATTCATCTGGCCGGGGATTTAGCTCAGTGGTGGCACGACCTGCCTCAGAAGCGCAAGGTCCTGAGTTCGATCCCAGGTACCAAAAAAAAAAATAGTAATAATATTCATTATTAACATTTTAGGTCTTCTTATTACAGTGTATTTTTATTTCAATAATTATATCAAAATATTTAAATAACTTAAATACTCATTTGCTCAATAAATATCTTTCAGTGTATAAACAACAAGTACATAAATACTGATAAGTGAAAGAATAAATTTTTGGTAAACACAATATGATAATATGATACATATGTATGAGAACATGTGTGTATGTGTGTGTGTGTGTGTGTGTTTAATAATCTGACAGAGAAAGTGGTAGAAGATTCCATAGGTAGAAAATCCCCAAATATAACAGATTTAAAACTATTAAAAAGCAGAAACAAGCTGTATATTTAAGACTTTATGATTGGTTACATAAATTATGGTTTAACCTTGAAAGAAATATTATTCAAGTATTTAAGAAGAGTTTAATTACAGAGAAAAGACTTTTTGTGTAACTAAATTAGAAGGACATGTAACAAAACATTAACTGTATGTGTTCATTTGAAGTGTCAACTGGGAATGTCCTCTTCTGAGTTGGTTAAAAAAAGAATAAAGAGAAAAACAAGGCATATAAATTCTATGAGGATAGTTACTTTTTTTAGTCTGTACCAATAACTGTAATATTCCCTGAAAAAATGGAAAATATACCTTACATGTTTTGAATTTAGCTTCAATAACTAAAAATTTTGCATATAAAATTGGAGTCCCCTATTTTCTCAATTTCTTATGAAGAATAATTGAAAGGCAATGGACCCTAGGTAATGATAAAAGGTTTATTGTATTGTCACCTGCAAGTTTCTGGTAGTAAAATTAAGAATAAATAAATAAAATCCAAAGGCTCCTGCAGAAGTTCAAAGAGTAACCTTGAAAATAGTGAAACAAACTCTTTGGGAGAAACAAGGATTTAGGTAGCTCTTAGTTTTGAGTGCTCTACTCATGTGACACTTCATAGGGAAAAGGGACACAGAGTGATACAATGGAAAAAAAATCAACCTTAAAACACTTCCCTACATTAAATGTCAAGGTGAGATTCCTATGGTGTTTCACTATAGGAATGCTTAATGAAAGCCCAGGAGATCTTACGAAAGTGGCTTGGAGAAAGCAATTGTACGGAAGGCCAAAGCGATGCATTATTTAGGTACTTGGGATGCCTTAATCCAGACATAGTGTTTAACACTTGATAAACAAATTCTAACACTTAAACCTAGACCAGGAGGACCCCAGCTTTCCAGGAATGGATGACGGTACTAACCAGGAATTTGCTTCTGAAAAAAAAATTGTGTATTCAACTGGAGCAGTGAATTAGTGTGGGGGCAATAAGGAAAAAAAATTCTACGGATAGATAAAGGTCTTCATATTGTCTCTAGATAGGTTTCCTTGAGGGTAGAGATTCTTTAATTGGTCTATGTCCATTCCAATGACTTACATGTCACAAGTGATTAATTTTTTTATATAAAAAAAGGGCAAAGAAAGTGCTCATCCATTTAGGACTTCTAGAGGAAATTTCCATTTCACTCTCTGGTTCCTAACACGGACAACCACATTGACAGGGCAGATTGCTCATTTGTCTTATTAAGAAATTGGATTTTAACGTATATTCATCTTTTCACTCATTCACTTACTCTATTCACTCAAAAAAATTTATTGAGTGTCTCTAATGTACAGTCCCCTTTGTAATGCAGTGATTTAGAATATAGTGTCCTTGTCCTCAAGGAATACTTAGTCAAGGACTTCTTCAAGGCTCTGGCAACCCTGCTTAGAATCATTGAAGTCCTGGGCAAGGTTTCTGATGTGATTTGTCAATTTTAAAGGGCTGAAAATAAAGCATAGGAGCTATCAGAGCCATCTTTTCTCAGCAAGAATGTAGCCCAAACCCCAGTCAGAGTAAGTTTCAATATTACTGACAGACTACTTTTCTAAATAGCACATTAGAGTATCCCAAATGGCATTATAATATTTGCACTCAGCAGTCTCCAAAATGGCAGCTTAGAGACTTTGAAATCAATGGAACTCCACTCAGAGGGAATAACACTCATGGTAAGAGTGTAGCTCTGTATATCATCTACTGAATGATACCCAATAGAATCAACTTCATGGGAGTTGTCATTGTGGTTTGTTGTCTTTTTTTTCCTTCCCTTTATAAAAAGCTAAAGGGAAAACAAGATAATGCAACAAACATTTCCCAATAGTGGAAAATTAAGGCCTTTCTTTTTGTTTCTCTTGTCATTTGCATCATCCTTTATCTACAGTTTTACTATTCAATTTTCCCACATAGATACTAAGTAGGTAAACATACTCTTCTGGATGAATTAAACTGGTTTTGAAATGCTTTGGTTAAAATATTATTTTTACTCTATTTCTGGTTTGAAGAGAGGATATAAAAGATAAAGATGCCAATTCATTTTTATTCAAAATACTAGCTATGCATTTTCTTTTTTCCCTTCTGTCCCTCTCTCCCTCTTTCTTTTCCTTCCTTTTAATAAATATTAAAAGAAGCTAGGAAAATAGGCATAAAAAAGATGGTTGTGATTTTTGGTCCTGTGAAATTTATTTTTACCTCAGAATGGCACATTTATAAAAAGATAGTAAGAATGATGCAAAAAAAAACCGAAACAAGATAAAATTATGGAGAGTGACTTGAATGAGCAAGATATACCATCAAGTTTCTGTTGGGAAGGATCTCTTTGATTAAATAATAATATGTAGAACTGAGATCTGGATGAGAGACAAGAAGAAAAGTCATGGAATGATCTGGGGACAAAGATTTCCAAGCAGAGAAACTGCAGTCCAAAGGCTATGCTTAACTTTTTAAAGAATAAGTATCTGGTGAAGCTTACAGTATAAAAGGCAGACTTTTTCTATATCATAAAATAAAAGGGGAGAACTAGGTAAGGAGCAGATACTGTGGTGTCTTGGTGGCCTTGTGTGTCCAGTTTTTATTCAAATGGGAAACAATTGGGGAGTTTAAGTTAAAGTGACCCAATTTGATTATAATTATTATAAAATAATCACCATGGCTGCTGTGGGAGGAACAAATTATTGCCTACTCTAGCAGGTGAGATGTCCATGAAGATGGATTCGATATAAATTTTGATGGTAGTGCTAAAAGGACTTGCCAATGGGTTGATTGGACGTGTGAAGAATGAGGGAGAAGATTCCAGGAAGACCTGTGAGTTTCTGGCTTGAGAAGGTGAGTGGTACTTCATCTCAAGGAACATGGAAGATCAGAAGAAAAATAGGTTGGAGGCAAGTGGGTTCATGTAGGTAGTTATAGAGTTCTGCTTTGGGGTGGGTGAAGTTAGAGATCGTCTTAGATATTTAGGGAGAGATGACAATATGGATTTGACATACCATGTTGCATCTCGGTGACATTAGCAAGGCAAAACCCAAAACTTAGCCATACTGTAGTCATGTTAGGAATAATCATGTAGACTATGAAAATGAATTAAATATTAATGCCATATTTTATGTACCAGGTTATTACTTATTTGTCGTCCTAGTCCTCCTTCCACCTACCACTTGGGGTGATAACATGGCTTGAAGAGCCTGTCTAATCAAATATGAGTTGCAATCATAAACTGCAAGCCCTGTATGGACAGAAGCTGTTTCTGTCTTGTTTACCAGTCTGTATCCAGTTGACCCTGTATACAATGCATTGCCATAGTAGATGTTTAATAACTTTATCAAGAATGAAGTAATCAAGTGTAACTATTAGACTACGGTAGTCATTTTGAAGACCTTCATGTTAATTGTTGTTTGTCATGGAAGCACATATGCTGAAGCCTGACACTGTTTCCCTTGTATCTGTCTCGCACACAGACTCTCAACCAACTGTGCAGAGACCGCCTGCCCATCTTTGGCATCTGCCACAGGCAGATCCAGAGGACTTTCCATGTCAAGGCTTTGAGACACGCTCTTCTTTTCCTTTTTCTCACATTCTCTTCTCTCTTCATGATCCTTAGTCAGCTTTTGGGGACCTTTGGTGTATTTCCCTCCTATCACCTGGCTATTATCCTGGACAGAATTTATGAATTTTTGTGAAAAGATTGTATAATTATTTGATTACTATCCGACTTTCCCATTATAGCTTACGTTGTTCTGTTTTACTCACCATGGTAAATATGTAGACAGTTGTTGGCACTAAAATCAAATAGCTTTGTGATTCCCAAAATGGTTTGGAATCTTTAGAATGCAAGATGGGAAAAACAGTGCAAGATGAAAATAAGGCTATATTATTCTGACTGATTTTCAACTGTACCCATGGAAATTAATTGAACTATCAATGACATGTGCTCCAGAAAGATTCATATATGCTATATTTTTTCAAGAAATGAAGGAACACAAAGGCAGAGTTTCCATAGTTCATGTGTCTGTGTTTGAATTGGGATTATTCAGAGACTCTGACTGAATTTAATGTAGCCAAAATCTAGGACACTATCAGCTTCTGGAGAATCAGGATTCAATGTTTGTGCTTTACCCGGAGCACACAGGGCATGCAGTGGCATCTTTGACTTAGTCATCAAGGCACATTCATTTCAAGAGGGGCAAGGTCACTGCTTTTCCTCCTGCACCTTATTCATATGATGTGGGAAAAATATTCTCATCTCTGCTTAGAAAAAAAGATCTGTGCTTTCCCACATTACTTTGGAAATTCACCCTCTGTCACACAGTTTAAAAACTGTAAAATCTAACCTGTTTCCATAAATTAGCTTTTATGATTATTTTTGAAAGATTATGTTGACAAGGGAATTAAAGGTCTAATTTCCACCCATAGGGGTTGATTCTTAAGGCTAATATTAATAAGTACCTTTTACACTAATATATATTGTCACTTATAGGAAAGCCATTGTTACTCAGCATTTGCTAATTTAGTTTATTACAACTCCCTATTCCTACATCATTGTAATGTTTATCAAGCACTTTCACTTATTTGATTTTTCACAAGAGCATTCTCAGCTATGCAGAGATTAATATCCTCATGTTGTAAATGAATGAATTAAGGAGTTTAGGTAACTTCAGAGGCACAATAGTTTAATGAAAAGGGCATGGACATTAGGAGAGCTGGGTGTGTATACAGGTTTTTTTAGTTACTGGCTATACTGTGGGACCTTAGGCAACTTATTTATTAATCCGCACCAACCTGTTCTCCTCCTTCATTCTCCATCCTAGCCAAGCTTCATTTATTTCACCTGTAAAATGGCTGTGTTGATATTATTTATCTCATATCAGTGTTGTGAAGATTAAATAATAAGATGTGTCTGAAATTTTAAATAATTTTCCCAAATGGTGGTAAGACTATTTTTTTACCAACACCAGTATTTTTTTCATGACATCATCATGGAAATAACTAGTAAAGGAGTGAAGATGGATAAGTTTCATAGATATAGGGCTAGAATGAAAACTTATGTGTTGGGGGTGGAAGGTGTTGCATTTTCAGGCACAGCATGCTTACAACCTAAAAACAGAAGAGAGGATGACTCTAGGAGCTAGATCCCAAAATATTCTTTCCTAGCCTGTGCACATTCATTCTGAGACAAAGGGTAAGGCAAAGCAAGAGGAAAACTAAAGTCTTACTGTGTTTCCCTCGAGCAGAAGGGGAGGAGCTGCCCAGGAAGACCCAGCTTGCTCTGTTTATGCTCTTTCTCGTAAGGCCTTTGTATGTTAGTAGCCATTATCTAGGAATTCCTTGGACAGATGAGCTTTAAGTACATAGTACCTAGATGAAAGCAAATCTGTGACTATTAAGAGGCTTCAAAAGGAAACCATAATGTTCCCCTGAAGACAAACAGAAGCATCCCCCTGAGAAGATGCTCAGAAGGCTTCTATTGGAAGAGACCCCACTATATATCATCCCACAATCCTGAAAAAAACTAGAAATGGAGTCCTTCACAAAACACAGGCTGTGGCTCTCCCCTCTTTCTTCCTTCCTTTCTTTTCTTTTCCCCTCTCTCCTTTCTTTCTTTCCCTTTCTTCTTCTCCTTCCTTCCTTCCTTCCTTCTTTCCTTCCTTCTTTCCTTCCTTCTTTCTTTTTGCTCCCTGCCTCCAACAGTGTATATGTGGGGGAGATCTGGGGATCAAACATAGGATTTCACACAGCACGCTAGGAAACTGCTGTCCCACTGAGGTACACCCACAAGCCCCATCTTACTTCTTTTTCTTTATTCTTTCTAATTTCCTGAGTCTTTCTCTCCCAAAAAATTAGTTTCAGACTTAGTAATGTGACCAAGGTCATGCGGTAATCAGAGAAGACAGAAGTTTAAATTCATGCCTGGCAAAAATCCCACATTGTTTCCATTGATCCACACCATTTTCATGTGATTTGAGAATGCTTCCCCTCCACCCCGAAAGGAGTTAACATTTAGCAAGGTGTAAAGTAAGCCTCAGTGAAATTTTAGGTTGGATTTAGTATCTTTATTTTTTAACATTACTGTTGGAGATGACACCTTTTCCCTTAGTTCATTTTAAATCTAATTGAAGAGAGCAATTGTATAAATAGTAGGAGTGGGAGAACAGGAAGCATTTGAGAATTGTCCTGCACTTGGAGCTCAATTTCTTTCATTTCTGCCCACTGGCAAATCATTGCCTGATAAAATAATTGTATGTCAATTGGTCAGTATTTGGTTAGGGTTCCTAAAACAAATAATGGTTATATTCCACTCAAGATAAAAAGACTATTATCAGACGGGAAAAATATGTAGCAGTGGCAGAAAGAAAACATTTTTTCTTAATTTTGCACAAGATGGCAGTTTTCAGTGTTGTTTTCATAAATGAAGAGCACTGGCCTAATCCAGGTGTTACAAGGGTAGTGACAAGGTCAGGCTGAGAGGCAGTAGGTCTGGTAAGGGCAGATAAAAAGAGGTCCTTGTTGCCCATGGAATGCCTGTGGGGATTAAGAAGCTGCAGTGTGTGTGTGTGTGTGTGTGTGTGTGTGTGTGTGTGTGTGTGTGTGCGCAAAACTGCAGACCCAGGGCGAACCTGCTTCTAACATCTCTTGTCTCCCCACACTGGGTTCTGCATGCTGTACTCTGTAGCATAATTCTTGTACTTTAATGCAGTCTTTCCCAGAAGTCAGCAGACCTTATGTTCCCTTTTGTGGGCAACTATTTTTCACTTTTACCTCATCCAACTGGGCAACTGAATTATTTGGTAAATGATTTTTTGTGCCATTATTCTCAATACCTTATAGATTATAAAAATGCATGCAAGTGTGTGTGTGTGTGTGTGTGGTTTCTGTACCTGCGTGCATGCCTGCAAATATATGAAACTGAAAATCGTATGTCAAGTTTCAAGCAAATATAACTTAAACTTGAAATGCAGAAGACATAAAAGCTAGGAAAATTGGGATTTATTAAAGCAGAGAAAAGGCCTTGTCTGCTGTAATGGTAAGTAGCAAAGAGCTTTACAGAGTAAGCAACTGAATGTCTGTCTGGCACATATGTTTTTTCATATACAGTCTAAAATCTATTTTTAACTAGCTTTGGAAACTTTCTGGAAAATAAGAAGAGAGCATCACTTTCTTCTGATAGAGTCATCGGCTAAGTGCCATTTAATATTCTGATTTTAACCAGTTAATTGGCAAATGATTACTAAGACTTATCCAGTAAAAGATATGAGGCAGATTGACAGGCAAAACACAAAAGCACACCTCTGTCTTTGCAAAGCTTGCTGTCTGCTTGTAATGCAAAATTAAGAGCCTAACAAAGAAATTAATTATATAAGATAAGATAGAATAAATTTGAGGATAGTGGCATGGACAGATGTATGAATACAAGAGGAGGCTTGTCTTTTGATGAGATTGACAATGTCGGCTTTATAATGAGAATGAGTGACTAGAAATGTGTCTGTTTCAACTAAGATTAGTTGGACAGCTTTTTGAGAGTAAGGAGACCGATGTCAAGAAAGATACATTGTTATAACTTCAACTCTCCTTCTTTCTTTCTTTCAGTTAATGAATGTTTATTGAGAACCAGCTCTGTTTTTGCTTGTGTTGTAGGTACATGGAAATACAATGTTCAGCAAGATCCACACGTCCCTGCATTTCGAGTAGGGATTTGCAGAGGCAGTTGGGAATATGAGTAGGAGTTACACTCTGGAGAAGAAACAGCATCCCATTTTCATCATGAGCTTGATAATTGACCTTGAGCAAGTTCCTAAATCTCTCTGAGATTTTCCCCCAATCCCCGAAATGAGACTGATAATTGTAGTTTTTTTCCTAAGGTTATTTGTGAGGCTTAAATGAAACAGTGCTTGTAAATTACTCACACAAAGCCTGGCTGACTGCAATTATCCAGTAAGTTAGAGCCCAAGTCCTTGTCTTGACCCCATGTTAACTTACTTCCCATCATCTCTGACCTCAGTTCTTTGGTGCTGTTGCTTTCCCTTTTCAACCCTACAATTTCTGTTACAAACCTCAGATTTCTCAATTCATATTCGCCCATTAAATGACAATATTTCAAGGTGCATGGCTAGCACTCTGCTTTATGGCACATTTTATACTGGGACACTGCCACCTACTTCCCTGGTTTTAGCTATCATTACCTCATTGGTGGCTGCCTGCTGAGAATCTGTCTCTTCATGCAAGTCTTCTCTTGTGAGCTCCAGAACCAGAGCATTCTGGACACATCCACATCGCCACCTCAGAGCCACATTAAATGCAACATCTTTACCCTTTTTTCCCTCTTCTGCTTTCTAATTACTCAAAAACATTGCTTTTTGATTCCAGGAATCACTTTGGGATCAACCTGAGTTCTTTTCTGTCTTCCTAACCTTTTGACATCCAGTCGATCATCCCATCTTGTAAAATTTTTTTGTTTTTACAAATTTCTCTTCAAATTCATCCATTCCCCATTGTCTAGCCTCTTTGGTATTTCAAAACAGTATAGCTCCTATTAGACCAGGAGTTCTCACTTGCAGGTGTGATGGAAAGCACAAAATCTACATCTTTTCTAAGCTTGGGTGTGTTCTGAGGTCCAGCCATCAGCACCTAGGTTGTGGACCTCCTCTTCCCAGGTCCTTCTGTGCTTACTCATCATTTTGCCTTCGATTCAGATACCAAACAAATCCAGTGCGGCAACCTGCTCAGAAATCTTCATAGGTTCCCTAAGGTCTAAATGAATAAAAGGTCCAACGTGAACTGTTCATCATTCCAAGCTAGGTTCTGGATCTTCTCACCATCCCTGCTAATCCAGCCTCATTTATAGGATTAGGGATGGTGTCTAAGTGCATGGGTCTTTCAGAGGGATGGCCTGTGTGCAAATTCTGGCCAGACAAGCGAGGTCAGCAATAGCACCAAGCTATCATCACCAAGCTGTGATGATTTATTGAGTGGCTATGAACGTGTATATATGTACAGAGAATATTTTCCACTATGGAGCCATCATATGAGTTTTTTATTGCTATTACCAACTCTCTTTGCATCCTGCATGCTGAATTTGTATTCAAATTTTACCATCTCTTTGCTTTCTATTCGTCTTCATAATCCCTACTTTAGGTGCTTGCTTCTGTCCCTATTTCTTTTCTTTTTCATGCTGGGAATTGAACCCATGATTTCATGCATGCTAACCAAGTGCTCTACCACCAAGCTACTCACCTACCCCCTCTCTTCTTTCTTAAAAAATAATGTCAGTGCCATCTTATGTATGAAACTTCTCTTTGTTCAGACAGATTCAAACACTCTTTTCCCCTTTATTTCCAGTGCTATTCTTTTACTTCATCTAGTTGTTTATATGTATTTCTCCTTTCTATCCTGAAAGTGTCTAGGTGACTAAAGAAAGTACCAATGAACTAGTCAGGTGCACACAGTTCACCGAGGGAGGTGATTTTCCTTTCTCACTTGGCATATTTTAAATTGACAGGGAGGCCACATAACACAAAGGCATACTTAACAACCACTCTTAGCTTAAAGAATTTAAGGTAGATCCTTGAGAAACAAAAACATTTCCCAAGTTTTCTAAGATTGTCCTCTCTTCCTCTAGGTTCTTCAGGACCCTCAGAGGTAGTACCATTCTCATCTGAGTGTTGAACGATTCTTTATTCTGTTTGAGCCTCTAGTAGTTGCCGTTAGAGTTTAAGATGCTTGCACCAACTTCTATTTCAAACACACTTAGTGGGGAGGGCCAACTGGAGTATTGTCTGCAGTATTTTCCTAGATTTTGTGTCACTCTAATAGGTACATCAGAAGTCAATAAATTGCAAGAGGATTTCATAAATTAAAATGGGACTGTGATCCAACAGATTGTCCACTATTGTGTTGTGACTTTGTCCATCAGCTTTTTGGGGTGATACAAATTCTGCTCAATACTAGTAACACTTTAACTTTGGTCCCAGGCTCAAGCGTTCAGTTTGGGAAGGCTGTGTGGGTGAACTGGGAGCCAGAACCCACTCATATTCCTAGTCAGATCTTGTCTGAGACTCTTTTGTCTATGCAACCTCTTGGGGCTGTCTCTTTGAGATTGGAAGCAGCACAAGCCTTTGGAAAATACGTGTGTATGTGTATGTGACATCTCTGCTGCCATTCTCTGGCTTTTGTGTTTTGGCTACCTGCCACTGAAATGAATGGCTTTCAAATTGCTTGAAAAGTGAAATGGCACTTTTGTATAATTTTAGAACAAGGGAGCCACTCTTAATCTTTTTAAACTGACTTAGACACTTGTCAGTTATTTGAAGGGGTTTATAACTTTGTCACCTATGTAGTCATTCAAGTTCTTACAAAGCAAGTACAGTCAGTAAAAGAAATACTTTTTCTGACAGAAAGTGTAAGCACTAAAACATTATATAATTTGAACTTGATTCTGAGTATTCAGCACCTCTTCTCTCGGATCTAAGCCTCCTTTTCCTTATTTGCTTTTTATTTTTACCTGCTGGGTAAAAGACATCAAGGACTTTCACACAATTAATCTGGAATCTTTTTTTTTTTTTCTTTGTGCGTTTGCCAAGTAGCTGTTGTATTCGATAGGATTTCTTCCATTTGCTTTACCATTTCCAGATTGCTACTTTTCATTGGATTTTAAAATTCATTTTTATTTATCATCCTTATTAAAACACATGTAAAAGATTGTAGAATTGGTTGACTTATTTTCCTCATGACTGGGGAGTAACTAATTCCTTACACATTATATTTTGCAGTGAAATTATTTATAATCTTGGTATACATGGGGAAAAAAGCTTACAGCCTGTAGTTTTTGTGTACTTTGGAAATTACCCACAGTTTAAGAAACACTTCTGGTAAAACAGAAAAGAGAAAAGAGGATAAAAAAAAGTCTCACATAAATAAATAAAAAACATCTGGGCTGACAACTTGTATAAGTTCCAGATTTCTGCAACTTTAAAAAAAAGGCTAAGCATTAAACCTCTGAACGACAAGATTTGTAATGGAAATGTTAAGTGACCCTTAAAAAGCTTAAGAGGACATTGTCAAATAATTTAAGGTCAAATTTTGACCAAGTTTTAAATTGTCATAATCTGGTAGGAAATATGTTCCAGATTTTAAATAATTTTTATTATGTAACTTTGGATTTATTCATGAGACTCAATGAAAATGTAATAGGCATTGTCTATTTAGAACCATCCCTTTGGTTGGGATGAATAAAACTTTTCTTTCCATGATAAGAACTATGATGACATAAAATCCATGTTGCTGTTCCAAAGTCACCATGTAAATCATACTGTCTAGAACTTCTTTATACTCATACATGTATAAACAAATGCCCACATGTAAAAAAAAGAGAAATTTAAAATTGCAATAAGAAGCATAACATTTATCAACTATCATAGCAGTGCTTTGTTGTCATTCATTTTTGCTACAAATTTTTTGTTTGTTTGTTTTGTTTTGTTTTTGGTAATGGGGAATCGAACTTGGGTCTTTGCACATGGGAGGCAGGCAGTGGAACCACTTAGCTAAATCCCCAGCCCCTGCTACAAATTTTTATAGACTGTGCTTCTGTGCTTTTTCTATCTTCCAGGCAACTTGGGCTCCAAATTCTGCTAATGGAGTCCAAATTGTTCTACAGATAGGAAAAGAATTCTATCTTCAAATCTTTTCATCTGATTTCTCATCAATATCTGATGTCATGTATTGATTTTTTTTCACTGATTATTCCTAGGATTAAATTTCAGCAATTCTTTTCAAATTACTTCCAAGATGATTTTGGATATTTCTTACTAAAATCTTTGAAGATCCAGTTTAATCCTGGGATACAGGAAAAAATGTTTTATAAATATTCACTTGAATTAATCTCACACCTGGGCACATTCTGTACAGATTTGTCATGGCAATAAGCACATGTATTGCTGTCAGAACTTCCTCAGAGGTATGGATTTAGCTCAGTGGTATGGCGCCTGCCTCACAACTGCAAGGTCCTGAATTCGATCCCCAGTACTGAGAAAAAAAAAAAAGAACTTCCTCAACTAGGGTGAATCACTGTATCATGTATTATAATGCAACTTAGGAGAAAGTAGTATTTGGCATAGTTATAGTGATGCACTAATAAAAAAAGATTTATTTATCATATGGTAAGTTTTTGTTGTTTAATTCCTTTAAAAATTCATTCTTAAAATCTTTTCTTTTCTTTTTTTTTGGTACCGGAGTTCGAACTCAGGACCTTGTGCTTGCGAGGCAGGTGGCGGCACCACTGAGCTAAATCCCTGGCCCTCCTTCTTAAAATCATAATCAACTTTTCAGCAGGTAAATCTTTTTTCTTGGTACCGGGGATCGAACTCAGGTCCTTGTGCTTGCGAGGCAGGAGGTGGAACCACTGAGCTAAATCCCTGGCCCAACAGGTAAATGAAAGAAAAATGCCAAAATATTTCACAGAACACACAAATGGCATTTGCAATAATTATTTAAAGTCTGATACAAGTTGAGATGGTGCAAAGGAGAAAAAAAAACATAAAAGAGCATATGGACAGAATATTGTAAAGTCCTTTCCTGATTGGGGAATGAGTATCTAAAGCATATCGAAGGAATTGCTTTTTCTTTTGTTTGATTTTTCCCTACCATCCTATGAAGCATCAGAAACTGGTCACTCCCAGAGGCAAAGTATAGAAATAGATAAATGTGTAGTCTGATCTGATATGGCAAATTGGCTGTTCTTATATTTTTTCTTATATCTGTTTCCAGTCAAGCACAGGCATGCTGATGACAAAAATATTTGGATTTACTGAACCCAATGAAAGAATTCAATGTGTGTGTGTGCGCACGTGTGTGTGTTTGTGTATGTGTGCACGCATGTGTGTGCTACAAAACAGGTCTCTTTTTAACATCTCTCTTTGGATATTTGGAGAGACTGTTGCAAGGTGAAAGGTGGGCTGGGGGTTGGAAGAAGCTTTTAAACACTTCAGAATTCGGAGCACTAACACTGTTGCTGCATTCCTGCTGTTCCTGTCATCACTTAAGAGTCTTAAGTTCCCATTTTTCCTTCTCAAGGTAGCCTGTTTACTAAGGTTTACCGATTCCCAGGTTAAAAGGAATTGAAAACAAACAGGGAAGTTTATACCACAAGACACCATGAACAGAGGGATGAGCTTGTGACCCAACACCATGTAAACAAAGAAATACCCTGATAAGAATGACTACCCATCCCTGAGTTTGTTGAGCAATGCCTGGTAAAAGCAGACACCTCTTTAGTGGCAGGGGGATGAGGTCGGTGCAGAAGCCTGGAGCCGGGATCCTCACCACGTTAATGGCTTTGTTGCATTGATTGAAGGCCAGCCCTAGCTCTTGGGAGGTAATTTTGCTTGGATGTCATGATTCTCTCCGAAACGATCAATAGTTATGAATACACAATCATAAAACTTTTTCAATGAAGAAAAAAATATATATGGTTTAAAGTGTAATCAAAAATCAGTGTGACCACTTGAATCTCTCATAGTATTACTGCAGATTACTTCCAGTTGTGTAGCAAAAGGTCACCTAGTTATATATTATCTCCTAAAATCAGTGAATGCATAATAGCTTCTGCTACTCTGAATAAGAATCATTAAACAAATTCATAAATCAATGAAGCATATAGATGCATTACTTTAATTATCATTTCTGCTCAGATGGTTGGTTTATATAATGTAATTGTTTATTATTTCCCAGTATTACATTGCAAAGACTTGCTTTGGCCATCTCATATTTCATCCTGTCCTAATTTTAAAACATTTTTATGGTTAAATGACAGTAAACAAGAGTAGCCTTTGGAAGCGGTACATTGTGAGATCTTTATTTGTTGTTGTTATTGTGGGGTGGGTTTTCTTTCGATTTTGGACATTTCTGGAACCTATTTCTCAAGCTCCAGGATTATCCTCATGCCTGGTGCAGCAGGCAACCTGGTGACTCCCACTCCTCTGGGGCTCAGACTGAATAGCTACAAACCTGAGGTCAGCATGGGCAACTGAAGGAGACCCTGTTTTAAAACAAAAATAAAAGGTCTGGTGACTCAGATCAGTAGTAAAACACTTGTCTAGATATTCAAGGCCTTGAGTTCAATCCCCAGTGCCACAAAGACAAAGCAAAACAAAAAAAAATGGAACAGAACACCCCAACTCCATTCATGTTTCTCATTAGCCAGGCACAGGGAAATCATCCCCAGCCATCCCAGGCTTAATTAATTTGTCTTTACCAGTCCCTGCCCACCCACCCCCATCTCATAAAATGCTAATTGTACCTTTTATGGTTAGAGAAGTGAAGCAGATTTAAAGGAGAAGGGTTCTTTTAGGTCAGATTCTGCATAACCTTAAGGGCCACTGCAATCTCACAAGGTCAGTTGCCCTGGTCTTGTTTTGAAATACCAGGGGCAGCTGAATTAAATGGGGATGTGTGCTTGCTTGCACACACGTGTGTGTAGTTTTGCGTGTGTGTGGTGCGGAAGGTGTGTTTTCCAATCTTAGATGCAGGAGATGTGAAGATCTGTCCCATCTTTGTGTGGGTGTGAAACTGGGGTTTGAACCCAGTGCTTTTGCCCTGAGCTACAACTCCAGCCCTTTATTTAACTTTTTTTACAATTTTTGAAACAGGGTCTTACTAAGTCGCTAAGTTGTCCAGGTTGCGATCGAATTTGTGACCTTCATGCCTCAGTCCCCCCCTTTAAATCTCCAGGCTTGAGAATGCTCCTCTTGGACCAGATGCCCTACGCTGCAGGCCCTCCTCAGTGGCAGCACCATCCTGGGCTCTGCAGGACACCCCCACACCTTCAACTTTAGAGAGTGGCCCCACTCACTGGGCTTCTGTGGGGGCCTCTTGGTCACCTAATTGGAGGAAGCAGCCTTCCCCTGTGGGCCTGCTCGGGAACTGAAGCCCTGGTGATCTTGGATGAATTTCAGGGTCATTCTGCCCTTTCCCGGAAGGACAGTGAGTTCTTGGGTCTGATCTGGTCTGGTCTGGTTCTGTAGCATCCAGCAAGCCCCACAGCCTACCTTCATTCACTGTGCTTTTTCTGTCCTGTCTCATAAAGACTGGAAGCATCTTTTCGGGTATAATTCCATCTTGACTCTTGGCTTCTGTAGAGATATCTAAGTCCACGTAAGATGCACCCATCCCCTTTTTTCTAATATTCAATCAACCACACTCTTAATGTTCTGTTTACAGCTAAATATCCAGCTTCATTGCTCACAAGTTCTACCTTCCACAAAACAATAGAACACAATTCAGCCAAGCTCTTTGTCACATTCTAACAAGTATCACCTTTCTTTCAATTTCTAATAAACATTCCTCATAGTCTTCTAAGGCCTCATAAAAAAACCTTTTATAATGTCCATATTTCTATGGACGTTGTATTCACGATCATTTATGTATTCTCTAACAAGATGTAAGCTTTCTCTGTAGCTCTCCTCATATCCTTCTTAGGAACTTAGGAACTAGAGTGGTTGTTAGTGTTTATGTTTCTAGCAATAGTCCCTTTAGGGAAATCTAGGCTTTATGACATGCACCTTAAACTGGGTCTAGTCTCTGCCAATACCAAGTTCCAAAGCCACTTCCACAATCTGTATTAATCACCTCAGGGTATCATTATGAAATACCATGGACTGGAGGATCTGAATGATCAGATTTGATTTCTGACAGTCTTACAGTCTAGGAAGACCAAGATAGCAGTGCTGACCAAGCCATTTTCTGGTCCTCATCTGAGTAGAAAATCTTCCTTTCTTATGGATGTCCACCTCTTACCATATCTTCACAGGATGGTGTGGGGACAGGAGAGGAGAGGACAGGATATGACAGGGGAGGGGAGGGGAGGAGAATGGAGAGGAGGAGGAGAATGAAGGGGGGAAGGGAGGGAAAGGGAGGGGAGAAACAAAGAGCAGAGAAAGGAGATCTTTCTTCACAGTCTTATCAGATTAGGGCGCCACACCTATGACCTCATTTAACCTTAATTACCTCCCAGAGATACTGTCTCTAGATACATATAACATTTGAGGAAGCACAATTCAGTCCATACCAGTATCTTATGGTGATGTGATTGAATTTTATATGTGGAGTACTTAGAGTTTGGATAAAGGTCATAACCTTGAGATAAAGATTATTTGCCACATTCTTCTGATTATGAGATTACAATGCCATAACTGTAGAGTGGGTGTTCACATTAGGCAGCATATTATAACAACTGCAAAAATGTGGCTGTGACCTATTTCTACATAAGCGTGATGGATAACTTTTGCTTTGCAAAGATTTTGCAAGCCGATGTAATAAGCATTGTATTTTCTTGTGCTCCCCATCGCTTTTAACTCAACACCCCCCAGACCTGTCATATTTCTCAGCATACATCTTAGCTTTAGGTTAACAGACAATACATTTACAAACTTTCTGTGGCAACTGTTATGGAAAAGCAAATTATTACCATTGCTGTATTATGTCTTGTCACCAAAAATAAAAAGTGAAACAGCAAAGACTAGAAATATAAAAACATTATTTATTCATAAAATTCAAGATCCAAGAGTAGTTCCAATGAGAGCTGAAATCTTTTGAAGTGATACTCAGGTAAGTGAACGGAATATATAATGCATACTTCAAGCTTCATAATCTCAATTGAATATCTAGATTTTTACTAACAAGTTTTATGATACGAATGAAAAAATTTCCTAAGCCTCTAAGTCTTACATGTTTCTATATAGGGATTTTCTTTCCTACCTTCTTTCTGCTCTCTCTCTCTCTCTCTCATTTTTAAAAGATAAATTCTAATTCTTGGAGAGTTATGGTTGTATACCAAAAGCAATTCAACTGAATTTTTTAGGTGCTGTCTAGATTAAAAAGCATTCATATGTATAAAGGGAAAACTATTTTATATTTGTATTTTTCATTTCAGTGTTAATAGATGATACCAATATTAATATTAATAGATATACTATTAATGGTATATTAATACATTAATAGATATTATTATACCATTAACATTAGTATTAATAGATATTACTAATAACTTATTTTTCTGGCATTTTAACAAAAATACGATAATCTTCCAATTCTAGGCAAATATTTTGTTGGGGCAGGAATAATTTTTTTGGACAATGTAGCAGAATGCATGGCTCTCAAAACTTATTGGAGCAGTGGGGTTCTTTAAAAAATAACATGCTCCAATAAAATAATGGCATCTGTTCTTGAAATGAAATGTATGACGATAAGGGATGAGGGTGGGAGACACAGAGAAAGAATAATTATTCACTGAGATCCCTAGATTTAGATTTGTTTCATGAAAGAGATGAATACTATATGAGTTCTAATGCTAGGTCAAGAAAAGTCTATAGTTTCCACCTGGCTCTTCCTCTCTTGCTTTGCTCACTCTAGGGAGAGCCCCATGCATGGTTCTTATAAAGGGTATGAAGCAGAAAATTTACCAACAATAATAAAACAGGCAATTTTTTTTTTTTTTTTTTTTTTTGGTACCAGAGATCAAACTCAGGACCTTGGGTTTGCAGGCAGGTGCGGTGCCACTGAGCTATATCCCCAGCCCTATAGGCAATATTCTTTATTTTAAATTCTGTGAACCTATATTTCAGTCATGACTTTGTTTCTTTAAAAATCCTTTATCAGTTTTTATCACCCACAATGGCATAACAAAGATTTCAAATAAAAGCTTGATTACCAGTGAACTCAGCAAACAAGTCACTCATGTCACTGATGAACTAATGTACTTCTGACATGAATGCTGGTGAATTTTTTTGTTTACCTTAACAAATAGAACAGGAATGAAAAGACAAAGGCATGTGCTGACACCAGACTTGCTGAACAGCAGGAATGACTTCTTGGGTGAGTTGGAAAGTCGATTTGGATACTAGGATATTTCCTCAAAATTTTCTTCTATTTACACTGTGATAGCTATAGACAAAACACATTTTAAAAATCTGCCTTATTGGACTGAAAGGTACAATAGATAATGTGAAATAGGAAGAAAAGGGGCAAAGGGGAAGGGGAAGTGGGAGAGGTGGAGAAAGGAAAGAAAGGAATGGAATTAATATGAGAAAAAGAAAAAAATGGAAACAGTCTTTGTAAGTAGGGAGTGATGGAGGGGTTGAAGGGAGGGCTGGGCAAGGGGGAAAAATAAGAACCAAGAGAGATTATGTAAAGGTGCAAATCTCCAAAGATGAATGTCATTATATTGTATACCTAAAATGTACCAATAAAATTAATTTTGAAAATCTGCCTCATTCAAATTTTCTGTGTCATTCCCTAAGTCTACAGTTTATATCAAATCTGATTTGTGACACTTGATTCTTTCCGTTGTATAAATATTCATGACATGGGCAATTTCAACTGACCAATGAAATGTCACAGAATGAGAGGCAGGAAGAACTGCCTAGAAGGGAAACGCTCTATATTATTTCCATCATGCAGACACAAAGGGAGAAATAATCTCAGAAATATAATTTGCACTAAAACAGAGTAAATCATTAGAAAACTAATTTTGAATGTTTATTTTTTTGATTTTAATATAATTTACTTAATTATAAGTAGACAGTTTAATTTTTAATAGTAGCTATATTGAACAGTCACCATGAAAAGTTCCTGAAGATTTAAGAATCTCTTCTTGCAAGCGAACTCACTCCAACACAATGGAGTTGCCAACTGACATCTCATCTGGTTACCCCCAAGGCAGAAGTGCCCCTCCCAAACTCCTGACCTACCCAGCTGGGAAAGATAATAACGTTTATTCCTGTTTTAGGGCACCACATCTTGATAAAATTTTTATGCAATAGTAGACAGCTAGTGTGCATGCAAACTTTATATTAGCACCTTTCAATAAAACATAAGTTAAAAAAAAAAACCCTACAAATCCTATCAAGAATGATCAAAGCCTAAAACATAATTAGTTTTACATTTAGGAGGAAATTTTTACATGCAAGAAAAAATGATCTTTTTAATGAGAAAATGATTGCAAACATCATTTAGCTATTTTGTAGAAGTGTAGAGTATTAAGGGAAAGAAAATCACTAATTACATGACACACAGTGAACTAAGATGTTTCAAAATTAATTGTTTCGTGCAGAACGAAGCTTTATGATTCTCGAAAACTTAGAGGCTATGTTTACTGATCTTGACTTTGAATTATTCTAATTTGACATATTTGATTTAGACACAGTACTCTTTTTTTGTTTAAAGTGCTATTTCAACTGCAAACTCAGAGAGAAAATTTTTGTTATATAATTAACATGATAAAAATTAACAATTACAACATTATTAATGCTATAAGACTAAATTCATCATATAATCCAAAAATAATTGGCAATTAGGTAGTAAAAGCTGCCTAAGTTTATATATAAAGATTGAGCATTATTCTTTTGTGAATCAAATAATGTCTTATTTGAATATTTGGATTTATCAACATGGAAAACAATTTCTTTCCTCTTCTTCCCTCCACTAGCATCTCACAGGTGCACAAACTGTATTAATTATAAATCACACAAATTGTAGCTCATGACTCACTGACATCACTCTTCTGTGAGTCCTGTTTATTTTTTAAACTTTTTTTGTAATACATATCAATCTACTCCAAACCCAAAACCAGATTAACACTTTCCTGTATTTTATTCTTCTATACTGTCATGTAATTATTTTTTTCTCTGGAAGGGTTATGGAGTGAACATTTGTGTCACTGTAAAGCAGATGTGTTGCTATCCTGTGCCATGTCATGATGCTATTAGGAGGTAGTTAGGTTGAGATGAGGTCATTGAAGTGGAGCCCTGGGATGGGACTGTGACTCTGTAGAATGAAGACCAGCGCTGTTTCTCGTGTGAGGTTGCAGTGGGAGACAGCCCTGTCCCTTGGCGAGGGACCTCGTTCTGTACATAACTTGGTCTAGGACCACAGGGTTCCAACATTCCGTAACATCCGTCTGTTACTTCAGCCACTCAGTCCTTAGCCTTCTCTTATAGCACCCTAAGCTATGACATGAGAAAGCCGGAATTCTAAGTTCTGTTATAGTTTTCCTAAAATTTGTTTTATTTTTTATTATAAATATTTTCTAAAAATTATTTCATAATGATATTTTGACACATGCACTTATCATGTTTTAATTATATCTACCCTCTCTACTACTTTCTCTTGCTCTCTTTTTCTTTCTCTTGTGTTCGTCTTTTGCTGGCCTTTGAAAAACTTTTTTATTGTACATGCACTTATTGCAACTCATTTGTTACTAAAGGGAGATTGTTGTGTAATCATAATAAGCATGGATTTATTAATTTCCCTCCATATACATTGAAAAATTTGCTTTAGGAAAAAGTTGCTTGCCTATTTTTTTCTCAGAATACCTATTGACATCTCTAGAAAAACAGAGAGGACAATCTGGAAAACAATGATATTGTGAAGAGCCAGACTTTGCATACAGAAGTCAGTTGAAATCTAAATTCTATAACTTAATATAACTTAATATCTGTCAGAGGTAAATCTGATTACTATTTTTGGGTCTTGATTTTTTTCATCTATAAAATAGGGAACAATGAGACAAACCACATATCAGTGAGTGGTTA
Source organism: Heterocephalus glaber (assembly GCF_053883595.1). Classification (NCBI taxonomy): domain Eukaryota; kingdom Metazoa; phylum Chordata; class Mammalia; order Rodentia; family Bathyergidae; genus Heterocephalus; species Heterocephalus glaber. The sequence continues at coordinate 16,766,204 of NW_028258296.1, read as the reverse complement.
TAAATGTGAGATAAAATGATAAATATGAAGTACCTAATGTTTGTGTGATGAATTCAACTAAGAAAAATAGTTACTTAGTGGAAAATTGAAATTTATTAGATTGCTTTGATTTTTTTATTTATTTGATTTTGCTGAAGTGGTTGATCCAAATAAATTTGAATTCCAGTGACATTTTAAAATTATAATCAAATTACCAGACTGAATCTATTTCTAGCTATCATTTTAATAGTGAAGGTATAGCTTGGATATTATCTAGCAGCAGAGCCAAATTCAGATAAAAGCAATCAATTTCTTCCAACATCACCAAAAAATGAACAGAAAATTCTTAAAGTTTGTGTGATAAAGTTGGGAGTAGATATTTAAATTGGTTTGATTCATTCCACTGAAAGTCTAATTCCTCAATATTTGTTGTAATTTCTACAGTCTTTCAGCATAGGATTGAAAACATATGAACATTTAAATGATTTTTTACATGTAGATTAACTTGGGCATTTATAATAATGATGTCATGAGAGGGAACAATCATATATGGAATTTAGGTTTGGTTGAAGTAATAACCTATTATTAAATACCTACCCAGGGTACAGTGTAAGTCCAGCCCTGTAACTTTGTTTAAAGCAGTCTTTGTTTCACGGATTCAGTGTATGGGAAACCTGACTGTCACTAACTGAGACGGTTGTGTTCCACTCATACCGATGCCTGTTTCACATCTGTGTTGAACACATTTGCATTAACAATATTAATCACCACTCACCTTCTATTTTTCCTCAGGAAAAAACTAGTGTTTTTTTTTATTAGAATTCATATTTCCTACAGGAAAATATAAAAAGCTTTATAATTTCAATTTATATCTTAGTTTATAGTTCGATCTAAAATAGTGACTGTTTCTAGTTCTTACTATAGTAATTGCTGCTAACTCTCTATTAATGTTGATGGATTTTAGCAGACAGGTACATAATAGCTACCTAAATTTATACAACTTCGAGTGAGCTTCTTAAACATATTTTTTGGAAATACAGAACCACCTGGGAGTATGATCACATGAGTGTAACGTAAGTATCAGTTCTATTAAAATGCTTAAGAAACAGAATAAAATAAATAATAAACTTTTATTTCAAACTTTAAAAGAGCCTGGTTTTATAAGGATAATATAAATGTTCACTAGGTTGAGAAAACTGATATCTGAAGGAAAAACTCCTAAGTGTTTAAGTGGCAGGCAATAAAATAAAAATATAAAAATATCCTCATATAGGAAACAAATCACAATTTTCTAAAAGCTGAATAGCTCAGTGGATAAATCTTTTTTGTTCTGTCTGCCCTGTGTGAAGAGGCCAACGAGATAACCTGGTTTTAAATAAATCTAGAAGCTTTTCTCATTTAAACTATCTTTGCTGCTATACTTATTCCAGGAACTAAATAGTTCCATGGCCTTTCAAAAAAAAAAACAAACCATTTTTTCTCCTAACAGTCAATAATGAATTTCCTTTTTAGATCTAACAATTTAATTTTATTTCCTTTCTAGGCATAGGATTCAGCACAATTTTAAAACCGGGCTGTATAATTTTGAAATGTCTTAAAGCATACATTTTTACCTCAACTCCATGTTACTTCAAGGATATAGTATCATGAAATTATTATCTTTTCGCCATTCATTGTAACTACCCATTACCTTAGAACATGTAAAAGGCTTCTAATATATTACTAGGTCTATGGTAAAATAAAATTAAGCAGAGTTGTACATGCTTATTGACAACATAAAGAATGAGCTTGTTTTACAGTTTCCCCTTGTAAGACTTTTAAGATTCCATTTTAAAAGATCTTTGCTCATGCACAACTTCCCATGAGAGAGTCCATCTAGGAAGCTTGAACTTTTGGGGCATTACCTTAAATACAGTTTATTCTAGAATAAATTTCTTTATAGATCGTCTCACATTCAGCCAGGCACCCATTTCTTCTCCCGCCTCAAGGGGTGAGCCTCTAAATTCTAAAACACCTCAGAGAAAAACCACTCTCTTATCTAGTGTGCCACAGGCCCATACCATGGATTTAATTTGGACTTCACAGTTTTATTGTCATAGAAGTGCTGCCAAACTGCTGCCTCTTTCTTACTTTTAATTTTAATCATAAATGAGTGTCAGAGATGGTTTTGGCCATAGATAATATATGACTGCTTCTGAGAATGAGTAATTTCCTTTGACACTGCAATTTAATTCCTTTCTCATTCAGCCAGGACCATGGAAAGCCCAATCAGATGACCCTGCTACCCCAGTAGGAAGAGAAAAATTGCTTCTGTACCAGGAGCACTGATGTAGACTCATGACCCGGAGCAAGCGCAAGTTTGGCAAAGGATTGTGACTCTTCAAAAAGCTGGGTCTTGGATATTAGTGATAAAGTTAATGTGTCCTGCTATTTTTAATTACAAATTGAAAAAGCATAAAAAAGACAGAATAAAGTATCAGCCTCCTTACATTAAATCTATATTTTGATGTAAAGAGTTAACATATTGTTTGTTTATGACATCTCTGAATTATTTGCATTATAAAAGGACAGAACGTTAACACATAGCTTCCCAATAAAATCATACTTCTGGTGGTTCTGTATTTCAAAAAAAATATGTTTAAGGAGCTCACTGGAAGTTATATCAATTTATGCATCTTCTTATAAATACAGAGTTACTCAAAATATATTCTTCAGAGTTTTCATTTGAAGGTTTACTAAATGATACTCTTGTGATTCTTGCAGAGTGGGAGACTGAAATGAATAGAGCAGCACTTTGTGAGGGTCTCCTAGTGGGAAGAGGTACAGGTAAATACATAAGCCTGCTAGGACACAAATCACAACAGCACTACCAAAGAAGTGTGGCTAACAAATACAGAGGCAGGGGCATAGGAACTCAGCAAAGCTCACAGAGCACTGAATAAAACAGAGTAATTTAGAGTCTACAGGTCAAAGAAACAAAAGAAACACATTCCAGTCAGAAGGGTTCTTAGGCACAAAGGCAGGGAGAAGGAAAATTCCAGAAATGTCAGTACAGCTAATTAGAATTTGGAAGTTACAAGGCTCTCAGGAGCTTGCTAGTGCCCTGCCAATGAATCTTACAAGAATAAGAACACGTAAGATTTGAAAACCTGGGAAACACCATGCAATAATTATTGTGTAAAAGACTTAAGGACAGGAAAAAAAGGAAGACACCAATGAGAAATCATAAGAAGGACTTATTTTCATTTATTTATTTTTTGGTACCAGGGATCGAACTTGGGACCTTGCACTTAAGCAGGACTTATAACAGCTACAGTTTCAAAATTTCACACCCTTGATTTGCTAGGAACTGTGTTAGGGTCTGGGGGTTTAGCCATGGACTTGACTATCTAGGTGCCTTCAGTGGAGTGAGATACACAGATAGCACATATTAGACATGTGAAATAAAACACATGGATTTGATGATTCAGAGCAAAAGAGTGTCCGAGTTTTAGTCTTGCCTTTGCTAGTTAGCATGAAGTAAATAATTCTGATGGTAAGCAAATTCTTTAGTTATCGCAACGGCTGAACATTTTTCCATGAACGCAGGCAGAGGAGGGAACATCTGTATCAGACTCAGATTCAAGGGTGGGAGCAGACCATGATCTGAGATTTTGGAATGAGTAACAGGCAACGCTGCAGGGAGGCTGAGACAAGAGCATTCCAAACAATTAGAACTAATTAATACAGTTATGACATTTCCAGGTTTAGGGTAAACTTAGTCCAAAGTAACCTCTGCAGTTGTGAAGGAGCTTTGTGGAGCCCTTTATCTTTTTAATTAAATCACTTAATTTCTATCACCGTGGACTCCAACTCAATCATTCATCCTTATAGTCACTCTTAATATCTTAGTGTTTACCACATACCATGTCAAGAAAATATTTGTTGACTGTATTTTCTTTTTTTTTTTTTTTGGTACTGGGGATCGAACTCAGGACCTTGTGCTTGCAAGGCAGGCGGCAGAATCACTGAGCTAAATCCCTGGCCCCTGTTGATTGTATATTAATAGGAGTGTGAATTGTGTAAGTTAATTCTACCTTCATGTTAGAAAACTTCTAAACTATTCATACACATTAACATGCACATTATTTTTAAGGAAGATAAAAAATAAGGGAAAAATAACTGTGAAAAAATAAGTAAAATCTGAGAGTAATGCTTCACAGAGCTAAGGACACTGATCCAGTTTGGATCTCCATTTGCAAATTATCTGACTGAGGATTTCAGCAGATTCACAGAATTCATAATGCCATGGAACAGAACTTCAAATAACTAGACCTGATCATTTGATAAAATCCAATGCTGAGGAATCCATTAAAAAAATAATATGCCAGCATTTGAAGTATGTGACAAGTCTCTTTAGCAAGTTTCTGTTGCCTGCCAAGTCCTGTAGATTAATGGGAACCTTAAAAGAAAATAGATCTCAAGTGGGATAACTTAGTGATGAATTTAAGACCATGTATTTGTAATCTTGAAAACACATGGAGGGTTTGGTCTCTTCTAGTATAAAAGAAATGATTATTTTTCTGTGCAATCTCAAAATATCACTGTAACACATGCAAAAATTCTTTCCAGAAGAGGATTAAATCACCCAGGCACCCAGGTAAATATGAGTCTCCCCTCCACTCATCTGGACTATGGTGCTAACAAAATAACTCTGTGTGTTGACAGCCATGCATATTTAGGGGCAGCTACACTTCCCATTAACATGCCTCAGGGATCTGCACAATGAGCACAGATAATTGCTAAGGCAATTAAGAAATCGTCTCAACTCTGAAGGAAGATCAAGGAAATGGACATAATTCATTGGCTCCATCAAGCCTGGGTGTCTTGCTTCAGTCTGTACTTAGTCATCATTTGAAACTAGAAAACTATTCCTAATCAACATGAAGATTGAAAGGAAAAATTACAATGAGCTATGGTGGAAATATTCCCTTTCTAATCCCTGATTAGTAGCACCATCAGCCACATTCATATTTTCCTCTGTATGTTTAGAAAAAGCAGCATTATTACTGCTTGTGCAAAAGGTTTTCAGAAATCCCGCATGGTGCAGCAAGAGAGGTGACACAGGTCTGGGAGCGGCAGATTGGCACAGTGGAGGAGAATTTGTGACAAGGCCACTGAAAGTTAATCAGGAACAAAAGAATGATAAAGCGAAGGTCATCACAGTGGGGCTTTGATAATGATCTCCCCTGTCTTACAAACAGCCACACTTCAGGCAGCCCTGCACTTAAAACAAGGGCTTGCTGAGGAGAAGGACGCTTTAGAGAATTTGGCAATCTAGATTCCAACTAATTTTGCGACTGCTCCAACTACATGTTTTCCACTAAACACTGCAAAAATTGGTAAATTTCCAGAAGGAGAGGTAGTGATCCTTATTAACATACAGCCCTAGTGCTCTGTACAGGAGTTTGTTAGTAGGGTTAAAGAATTATGCAATACAGGAGGAAGAAATCTCAAAATCAGTGAGAAATGAGAGCAGTGATGGAAGAAATTCTTGCATTACATTTCTCCTTCCAAAGCTGACTTAGAATGACAAGTGTTAGGAGAAAAAGAGGTAGGGGAAATGTGAGGGGCAGGTAGAATTATACATGCAAATTATGTTCAATGTTACATTTGTTCATCTGTCCTCTGAAAGGGATCTTGAATTCTTCTAGGCGTTACATTTTATTTCTCACACTAAATTCTGTGTTTTTGTGAAAAAAGAATCACAGCTTTGCTTTAGAGGGTGAGGGCTTGGTGCTTTCATTTTGACATTTTCTATGCGCCATCGATTAATGAAGGAAAACAGTCTGTTGTATTGGGAAGATCCTGGACAGAGTGAGAAACCATGGATGAAGCTCCTGCTCTGAGGATAGGACTTTAAGTAATTAGCACACTTGGAGGTTTAAAATTGCATCTGTAAATGGAGATAATGAGATTCAACAGTGTGAGAGTGTGTGTGGTGTATGCTCACGAATACAAGGATCAGGTGAAATAATTCTCACATATCTTGTAAAACAGAGAAGCGTATGCAAATATCCAAAACCCATACGTCTATGGTATTATTATCCAAGTATTCATAAGGGTGTGGGTTCAAACCCGTGCATTGTCTCTTCCATGTGTGCAAACTTGAACAAGTTCCTTAACCTAAAAGCAGGGATTCGCAGTGGTTGGTCATGAGTAAGGGAGGTTCACTAGTGGTAATAGAAAATATACTGAGAGCCGAGGAACAAGTGAATCCCCTGATATACTCACTTCATTTAATCATCACCACGGGCATTGTTCATTTCCTTTCCCTGGAAACATTCTCCCTTGCTTCTCACCTTCTTCTGTCCTCAGCCCATTCATCCTGTGAGGATTCTTTCTGTCTGACTGGCAACTAATTCCTCCAAGGTACTGACTGATAATCAATGTGTGATAATGACTTCAGGCAGAGGTGAACAGCCATTTTTTACAAGTGCCAATTCTGAGAAAATAAAGGTGTTAATAGGCCACGTTAAAAAAGTACAGTAAAAGTCAAGACATCTCACTACTTGTGGATGCTGCATGTAAATAACACAGCACGTTTTTTATGTTTTGCTTTATTTTGTTTAGGTCTTTGGATACATGTGCAATCATGTAAATGATTGGTTTTAATGGCTAGAAAATAATAACTATAAAATTGACATTTGTTTGAAGGCACTAAAATACAGTAATTGTATCTGGACATACTTGGACCATTATTTTTTAAAATTTTATCTTGAAATTAGAGAAATGTCTTAAAGAAATGAAACTAACATTTCACAAAAGGATTACTTATAGGTTTTAATTATAGTTATTATTAATTAGAGTTTTGAGAATTTAATTTTTGTAAAAACTTGTAATGTGCACTTCACAAGCATTATCCAGCTGATGCTCACCAAACAGCTGAACCCTAAACATGGGTACCTACTTACTTATTTAGTTAGTGGAACTGGAGCACGAGCACTGTGTCTTTGCACTACGCTATATCCTCAGCCCCTTTAAAATTTTTTATTATGAGACGGAGTTTCACTAAGTTGCCTGGGCTAGGCTTGCACCTGTGTTCCTTCTGTCTCAGCCTCCCAGAGTGCTGAGATTACAGGTGTGCCCCACCAGTCCTGGATAGGTATGGTTTTAGAGATGAGGAAATTGAGGAAAAGATAAGATGAGCTATCCGCCCAGCTCAAGAGAGGCAGAGCCCAGTGAAATCCAGAATGGCTAATTTCAGAGCATGTTTGTCACAATCATGCTGTTTTGGGGATACAAGGAAAGTTCCTGTTTTCATCTCCTTGCTTTTTTGCTTTAAGAAAAATCAGTAACATGGGTGGCTTATAAATAAGAAATCTTTGTTTCTCAAGCTCAGGTGGCTTGGAAGGCCAAGGTGCCAGGAGATTCCAGGCCTGGTTACGGTGCTTCACAGATGGCGCCCTCTAGCTGTGTGCCCACATAGCCCATGGGTGAACCAACTCCCTTAGGACTCTCTTAAAAGGGCACTGACATCATTCAGGAGGCCGAAACTCACCTGGCCCACTCACTCAAAAGCCCTTGTCTCTGTCACCTTCCGGGTTAGATTTCTATCCATGATATTTTGGGAGGAGGTGCACAACTTTTAAACCATAGCAGGTCCCTTACTTGCTGCTATCATAAAAGTTGGATCTGGAGGTTGAGTCTGCAAACAAACTCATATCCAGGTACATTGGATGGGGTTACTAACAATATGTGGTATACTCTTCTAGTGACCAGAATGTAGTTAATGTATAAGCAGTTTATTTTTCATATTTGAAAATATATAAGAAAATCCATTGAAGTAACTTTGTAGGATGGTTATATTGCCATGAAAATTTTACCTTATTTCATTAAAATATGTATTAAACTGAAAAAAAAGAAAATATCTCACTATTATGGCAATATCATTCCAATAAACATTTTGAAGATATGGTCCCAAAATTGTTAAGTAATCATTGTAGAGAGGATTGGACTCTACATTTCTAATTTCATTCAACACTTCCAAGAATTGTGAGGAGAAATAGTTATCATCACTTCCATTCTACTGAAGAAAATGAAAGATTGGAGAGTTTGAGCAACTTGTCTGAGGACTCAACATAGCAAAGGAGTGTAACCAACTCTGCAAAGCTGTATAACTGCCAAAAGTGGCGTTAGACACTTTGTTCAACCCAATCTTTGTCTTTTCTCTGCTTCCCACTCCCGCCACTACTGGGTAGGTCTTGCCCCACCCTCTGGTCTGCTGTCATTGGTGACACCTGCCCTCCTTGTATCTCTGACCACCTGCCATGTGGATCTTTTCGTTCTCCCAGTCATCTCTCTCTTGGGTCCTCGGGATGTGATGTTCCATCCTGAGATCTTCCTACACCTGTTCCTTCATGTCATGGAGATCTCAGTTGAAAGTCACCTCCTCGGGGAGACCTTCCAGAGTCCTTGAAATAGCCCTCTATTCTACCCTGGTGGCTTTCTGCCACATTGTCCCTTAAAAATTCTCTTTTAAGCAATGACTATTCAATGTTAACTATTTTATTTGTTTGCTTCTTTATTTTGCTTCTCCCCTGATTAGAATGTCTATCAAAGCAAATTATTGTTTGTTCACTGTCCTATAATAATATCACCATAAATATCTATTTCATGAATTCTAGAAGCCAATGTCTTTAACAGGTCTACCTTACTGCATTCCTGCCTGTGTGAGTGGCCAACCTATCTGGTGCAGAAGTGATCCTTGCAAGCCATTGTGGTTAGGGCCAGCATCTAGACATGCATTGTATGTGACTTAAAAGAAAATAAGTAAAGATCTTATTTATTGGCTTAGAGAAATCAAGTGACATGCTTGGTTACAGAGCTAATACATGGCCAAGATGAGACAAGGACACAGGCTAACTCTAGAGCTGTGTATTTAATCATTGTTTTAATTTTGGTATGTATGAAAATGCCATTGGAGTTGTAAATATTGAGAAACTCATATCCAAATTTAAATAACTCCAATAGGCCTTGGTAATAGTAAAGATTCCTGATAGGTTTCAGAGTTAAAACATCCCAAAGGGATGGTAGACCAGAGAACAATATCTTATTTAATACTTCCCAATAGATTTGTAAGCGACTTGTATTGTCTTAGAGGACCCTGGTCTGTGAACTGCTAAGAAGGTGAGATAAGCTCCCAGGGTAAAGAAGGCTAAAGGGCTTGAGTCTGCACCAAAAAAAAAAAAAAACAAACAAACCTGTCTCTGATATGTCTACATTGTTTGAGACTATTTGTTCTTAAGTAGAAGAGCAGATTCTGGGTGGAAAGCCAGGTTGGTAAGGAAAACTATGTGTCGGGAATCTTTCTCTGCAGTTAAATGCTAGCTGGTGCAAAGGCAAACACCTTTGAAATGGTTTATTCACAAATTGTCACTTTCCATCACTACGGACAGCGTCTATAAGGCCTAAAGAGGCTTCCTGATTTGCACATCAAAGTTACACTGCTGGAGAGGGGTGTTCACGTCACAATCTTGACTCTTAATTCTCAGACCACTTGTCTTGCTAGTATATGAGCTTTAAGCTCACTTAACTATAGAATACAATCCCATAATGCTACATTTTCCTCTAAGAGAAAAATAGAGCAAGACAAACATATACTTTTAAAACATAAAAAATACATCCACGAAAACTCCTGAACTCAGGTGTTTCCAAATTTCATATGAAATTCCACCTCCTTCCCTTTTTTTAAAAAAAACCATCTCTCTTGCTTTGATGTATTACTAGAGAAAATAAGGTGAAAGACACGTTCGTTACGGGTATTTGGTTCAATTTCATATAAAAGTATTATCGTTATACATTTAAATATATGTTTCCTCAGAAAAGTCCAACACTTTGGGTATATTTCAAGCTTGTATAAGTTTCAAAGTCCACTTAATCATTCACGTAATGGCAAACAAGAGCATTTACCTGGAATTACACTGTATTTCCATGAAGAGTTTGAACTTAATGTTTCTAAAACTCTTAAAACATGGATATCACTAAGTCTGATGAGTATAAATTAGTTTGCCTGCATAAAGAATTCACCCAATTAGAATAGTTTATGAAAAACATTATGAAAGTTCTATAAAATTTATTTTGTTTTTAAATTGCTGAAAAAGAAATTGTAACATTACGATTCTTACAGTGATAGTTTTTAAATTATCAAATTTACTGAAAATAAAATAGTGGACTCCAGAATTGAGAGCAGAAATTGTGGAATTATCAGAGGAGAAAAATGAGGTCGTGAGAGTACATATTCTAGAACCTGAGTGCATATATTTATTTAGACTGTTCCCAAGGTAGTTTTCAATATAAATCCAATATTGTGACATTGTATTTCAATAAAACTCATAGAATTGTGCTACAAGATCTTCCCTCTTGGAAAGTTACTTCTATGACAGCAAGAAGCATCCTTGTGAATTGCAGAATCTGTTTGTCACGTTAAAAAAACAAACACAACTTGGGCCCCTGGAAAGAGTTTGTGTTGGTTGTATGTGGGTGTAATATAGATTTCACTTATATATAAGTCAACAGACACAACTTCACCAACATACGTATCTTAAATTTCCTGTGCTTTAAAAGTTAAATACCTTTGTTTAACTTGTATTCCAAGCTAATGTCTAATCAATTAGATGACTTTACTCTAATCAAAATGCTCTCATATAATCTTCAGGGAAGTGATATTAGGTTTTACATCATAATGCATATTAAGCATGCACAGTTTTAACTTTTTTATGTTTAGTAAATGTCAATAAATCTATGACATGTAAAAGGGCACTGCTAACGTGGTAGCTATTTGATTTCTATACTTTGTCAAATATATGTACCTCTTAATTCATAATCCATAAAGGCAATGCACATTGTGGTTTCCTACTCACGATACCTGACCTTTCTTTAATGTCAAACATCATTTTCCACTAGCAAGGGAATAAAGTGTATTATTTATATGAAGCTAATAATTATTTGGGGAAAATAAATATAGAGGCAGTAATCATGAAAAAGATGACCACTTACTCATTGTTTTATCATGCCTGGACTTGATATAAAATTTTCTGTAGTTCTACTGCCTCGATACAAGGGTCCCCCCAAAAAAATTTACTCCCAAAGGGTTAAAATTTACCTAATCATTGTTTCAAAGCTTAAGTAGTAACACGAAGTATTTCCAAAGCTATGGATTTTACTTGCAAATGTGAAATCATTCTCTAAGTTATCTCTTGTCCTTGGGGTTCACACATATTTCTCATTATTCAAGGCAGTTCCATACTACTTGCTTTTCATTAAAGCAGCTAAATGGAGTAAGAGTATAAGGAAGTAAAGGGATCTAAAAGTGAAAAATCCTCCCCCTTTTATCAGCTTGATACTTTGCTTTGATGTAGAAGTGAAGTAAAACACTCATTATCATCAAATATTTATTGAGAGCATAAAATAAACCAGGCAAGGTGCCAGGCACTATGGGCATGCAAATATGTTTAAGAAGTGGTTCCAGCACTCATGCAATTTATGATTCAGTCACGTATGTTGTCTTTATGAACCAAATGAATCTGCTGTTCAATTTTAAAATGTTAGCAGTGACAGTTATTAATATGTGCTCTGAGCTCCTCAGAAACATCCTTTGAGCAACACTTACATGTTTTCTCAAGTGCACATAGCAGATGTCAATAAATGCAGACTTTAAACACTTTTTTGCACTTCTACAAGGTGCAGATGTCAGCCTCGGAAGGTGTGAAACGGTTCTTTCCAGGACACGATTAGAATACATTTGTTGTTGACTGATGCATCTGTTGGCAGCTGGTAGTAATGGTGATTAGGCATGCCATGTGTTAACAGCTTTTGTGTACTTAGATGATGATGGCATGGTATAAAAGGAATGATCCATTCATTTCACTGAATTTTAAAGGTGTTCCAGTGTAAAATAATAATTCCTGATCTAAGAACATCCCAATTCTCCAGATGACTAACCCCTGCAGTGCACTTTGACTCTGACCAAGTGAGATGTGTTAGATATTTTTGGATTGTAGCTAAATAAATTAAAGTTTCATGCCTTGTATCTTCCCTAGCAGCAGAACATTTCTCAGGGAAGCTTGCATATATGTGAATATAAAAATTTGTGGCCTCCTTTTTCTTTAATCAAACATAACCCATAGATATCAGGAGCCATGCAGTATATCACATGTGTTCCATTCGGCAACATGTGACAGTTTTAGGAACCTGTTTGAATTAATCCCAATTGGGTCAGTATTTGAGATTATCTTCTTACTCCATTTTTCTGTAAAACATCAACATATTTCAGATATTTTTGGTCATCCTCATCATGCTGATGAGATGCTAAGTCAGGAGAACTCGTATCTTAATAGATTTTAATCTCACAATGATCTAGTTGATTAGCATATGGCGCATACCGACTAGAAATGAAAAAGCCTCTTAAATGATCAAAATATTGTTATTTAGGCACAATTTGATCAAAGTAACAGTTTTAATTCTATTTTACTTTGACTCAAATTAAAAACTGATCCTCAATTGCTGCCTAACAGCAGAAAGGACAACCTTGGCTTGTTCAACTTCAGTGGCACCCTGAAAGCCACTCCCTAAGCTGGTACCAGTGAATCTTTTCCCTTGAACTGTGCAGAATCACTGGATTTTGAGGAATAGCAAGTAAAATGGTATAATGACTGCAGAGAAAGTAATCTTGCAATACAGCAAGAAACAAATTTTCTTCCTCCTCTTTAATGTCAGGGTAATTAGGTGAAGAATTGCTATAACATGTAGATCTCTTTGTGCCAGGACTGGCTAGGACTGGCCAGGACTGGCCAACCGAAAATTCTCCAAGAGTTTAAATACATAGATTGTGTTTGGGTGCCTTTCCCCACTCTGTCCATTTTAATACCCCTTTTACTTCTGAAATAATTAATGTGTTCTGCTTTATGGCCAGTTTTAATTCCAATTAAAGAATAGTAGGAGGGCCGGGAATTTAGCTCAGTGGTTCTGCTGCTTGCCTCTCAAGTACAAGGTCCAGAATTCGATCCCTGCTACAAAAAAAAAAAAAAAAAAAAAAAAGAGTAGCAACCCTAGTGACTAGCAGGCAAGAGCACTGAAACACACTGAACAAAAACGCCTAATCGCATCTACCCAGCTTAGGGTTGGACTGATTTCTAGAAAATAAATTTATTGTTTTAAATGCTAAGGATGCTCAACTACTTAACTCTAAAAACTGTGTCTTAAGTTTCAGAAGTTTCGCTTTTGGAAGATACTCCTAAAAAGGCATTTTGAATATAGGTGGGAAAGTATAAAATATTTCTGACAAAATTATTCAGTTTTATTCAACATTTAAATTCATATTTGTTATTGTTCCACAAGTATGGTGTCATTGTTGGATTCAGATGTTTCATGTTTTTGTTAATATACTTCCAACTGCAACCAGTGAATAACAGCGTTAGTATTTTCTATTATAGATTACATTTTATTTCAATAAACTTTGATATTTAGACCAAAAAAAAAAAAAAACAACAACAAAAAACTGATCTTCAAAACACACAAAGCAAAAGAAAAATATCTGCATTGGCTGAATTGTCAGATAACAATTAGCCCATAAAAATCCCAATTGCCACAGAACTACATTAATGTACTAGTGACTACAGTATTTCTGGTGAGGCGGAACAGGAGCATTTGATGATAGGAACCAGTAATTTTTCTCTCTGATTCTCTTAAGCTTTGAAAATAATAGTTGCTTAAACCTTAAATCCCTATCATCTCAAAGTTACAGGAGGGAAAAATAAATTGACACCTAAAAAACCAGTTGGTGGTTTGAAGCAGTTCTTATTAAATCAAATTATATTAAAATTACACTTTATATTTTGAGCTTTACTTCTAAAACATGAAGCTGTTCAGGAAATCATATGAAATCAAAAGATCGTAGCTAACAAAGTCTCCATTTATGTTTTAGGGAAAATATTCTGCATTCAATGTGAAGTTACAGATACCCAAAATATGGCACCCTGGAAGCATATTAAGGAGCAAATTTAAAGGCCACGTGGCAGAGATTATTAATTGTTCACAGTATATACTCTATTTTTCTTTTCTTCTTAAGTAACAGATTTCCTATGTTGTTAGAAACAGCAATATGTTAGTCTACAAAACTATCTCTCAGCCTCTTTTCAAAGGGAAGTGAGTAGACAAGGAGACATAAATTGAAGTCTTTGGGTCTGCAGGGTGGGAGTTTTCCCAGAACACAGTATGATGAGTCTGCAGGCTGTTTTCCCCTTACCCTGTCTATTGTTTGGCAAAATGAACATGACGGCTCCAGCTTTGTGCTATCTTGCAAAGAGGAGGCAACCTTAAAGAAATAAACTGCTCATGTCCAGTGGCAGAGCAGAGAGACAGAAGGAACCCAGGTAGCTCACAGTATGACTCTGACAGAGTGTCCTGGACTGGACTCCTTCAGGCTTCTTTTGCATGAAAGAGAAAATATACTAACTGGTTAAAAGTATTGTTGATTGGGTCTTACACCCAAAGCAGGCAAACCCAACCCTAAACAAGCAGATAAATCCTCTGCAGATCAGGTAAAATATCCTTTACTAGCAATATAACAATAGAAATGAAAAATTCTCGTAAATAGTCCAGGTAAGGGGCAGACTACAAAGTATAATGAAGTACCTCTGTGCCCTTTGATGTTTTGAGTCGATGTACTGTCAAGTAACATCGTGTGTGTGTGTGTGTGTGTGTGTGTGTGTGCGGGGTACAATACGTGGAGGTAGCTTACTGTTGTATTAGGTAAATAAAGAATTTGAAATTGAGGTGATCTTTAGCTGAGAGTGGTTAGCCATGTTAAAGTAACTGAATATTGTTCTCTTCACAGTCTTCATTGACCAAATAGAGAAAGGCACTATTTATTTCGGCTAACTACATTATCTTTTTAAGGTATGATTAATCAGTGCTGTTCAGTTTTGCTCTTATGATTAATTTTACAATTTTCCTAGAATATTGCAAAAATTTTTATTGCATAAAAACTATTAATTCAAGCATCTAGACATCATGGGGTCAGGGTAGAAACAAAAACAGAGAACTTGTCCTTGTTTTCAGAAAACTTCTAGTACTGAGTCTTCTATTTGACCTTATTATTATTTTTTAATGGATGGGGGTTGGCTTGACATTTACATTTACAAAGGAGATTAACACTAATTCCAGTTTGGTTTTTAAAGGGTAACAAAATTTGATGTTCTCTGTGTTTTACTGGGAGAATTTCTCTGGTATGAATGAAGATCTTAAAATCTGACTATCTCAAAGCTCCTTCTTCCAACAAAAATTATAAATTCATTGCATCTTGGATTGGAGGTGCCTTGTCTCCCAAAGGCTCATGTGCTGGAAGCTTAGTTCCTCTAATGGAATGGAAGCCAGGAAGGTTGCATCTTTTAGGAGCTGGGGACCCTGTGGGGGGTTATTGGGCAGGGGACACGACATTAGGAAAGGATCAGTGCCCTTTCTTGGGATTGAGTTATGTCTCTGGAGACTGCATTAGTTACTGTGAGAGCAAACTTGTCACACAGCCAGTTCAAACATGGGTTTGGCTGTTCTCTAGGACCACTCTGACATGTGTCCCCACCACAGGACGCCAGCTGCCGTGTTATGATGCAGTGTGAAGCCCTCACCAGATGTGAACGCCTGGGATTGGACTTTTAAGCCTCCAAAATTGTGAGCCAAAAGAAACCATTTTTCTTTATAAAGCACCCAGTAATAGGTGTGGACAAAATGGACTAAGACAGCGGCTCCCTGGCTTCAGATTGTAACCTGTTCACAGTAAGCCACTGAGTGTGGGTAGTTGGCAGGGATTCCTTCCCTTTGAAGCTCACCGTAAAGAAATTGTGGCGCTCAGCCTCCTCCAAAAACAAAAAAGGTTGAAATTTGTGGTATCCTATAAATAAATGCTCCTTACTGCCTTTGAATGAAAGGTAGTAGTCTTATTCTTTAAAAATCTCTTTGTTTTTTGTCCCCTGATCCTGTAGGTTGTTTCAAAGAAGGGAGTTTTGCCACCACAGGGCAAGGTCAGCTGAAAGCTGTCAAACTACTTCCCTTGCTTATTCAAATCTAACACTGAGCAAGATAATAGCCCAAGAAGCAACTAATGAGCCTCATCTGAGTGGTTGAGATCATGTATCAAGATGACCCACACATTCTAAACAGTCTTTAGTATCGATTTGCAACTCTTTGAAAGTTTGGAATGGGGCTAAGTTGTATACAAGAGCAAAGTCATAGAACAATGATCATGTAATGTACAGAGGCATGACATTTGATTACATCTAAGCTTCTTCAAATGCCAAGAGGAATCCGGAGAAAGATATTGGATATTGACTTTTAAAAGGTCCACATAGATAAAATTAATAAATCTTATTAAAGTTTATCTTAGGGATATTGATTTTAAAGTTGAAATGCACCCACAAAGAAAGTCCCATGATAAAGGCTAATGTGTAAATTCCTTTAAAACCCGTAGTTACTGTAATTATATGGAGCATTTTACAAGCAACCAGGGACTGCTTTGGATAGATGACTGAAATTTAATCAGTTTCTGGCATAGGCTGCCTTTCTTTCCCACCTCAAATTTCCAAAGCACGATTTCTAGGGCAGACGTGTTCAGAGAGTGAACCTTTATTATCACATTTGATCTGTCTTTGAGCACTTTCTAAAGGAAAGGCTTCCCTGGATCTCCTAGAAGATAAAGGAATGGGATGATTTTTCTTAGCACCTCATATCCTTCCTCCCATCCCATTCCATTCTCAGCAAACATAATTCAGCTCTACAGCCTGGATTTTACAATCTCATTATGTATGAAATGCGTAAAACATCAGAGTGCTAATGTTGCCACCAGAGACTATCAGATAAAGAAATAGCCATCTCCTTTGTACTCCTGGGACATAAGTGTTTGCCCTGAACCTCCTTAAAAACAACTCATTTCATTTCTAAGTAGCCTGGATTTTATTTGTATTAAGTGGCCGGGGCCTGCCAGTTGCTAAAGGGAAGTCTGAATTTGATCTAGTTTTTAACGCAAGGAAGAAATGGAAAAATAATCACAAATGATAAATGTAGAAATTAAGCTACCTCTAGAGTTTATGTTTTACAAGTTCGAAATCGATCAGTTTATCTCCCAGATGATTTAAAACATATCTGATTATTTCTGATGGTTCAAGATGTAATTGTCTGAAAGTCTGAATAGAATTCTTGGACTTACCTTTATTAAAAACCTTAGGAACCGATGACATAACTGTCTGGATTGATTACAGTATTTCTCTTGTGCAGAAAAATCACAGCCCCGAGTAACTGCTTTTTGTTCACATCTTCATTATGGTACCTAATATATTTCTGTCTCTAGAGCGAATTAATAGTTTTTTCTTCTTTTATGTTCTAGTTCACTTACATGTAGGTTCTTTGAACAAAGCTGCACTGCAGTGCGACATCTGAGTCCCAGAGATCAATTGATAGTTGTTAAAGATCATGAAGAATGGCCCATTAAAACAGTTAGTATATGACAAATAACAACGTTTGTGTTCAGTGTGGAAATTCATCAACTAGACAGAGCATTTATTCCTGAGACCCACATGAAAGTCTACTTGAACCAACTTATTAATCAGTCAGTGCCCTGGTCTTAACATACTATCTTATTAAAGAGCTCTAGATATATTAAAATTGAACTCTGATATGATAGGCACGATCCCTGAACCACGATCACAAAGCACACAATTATTACCGGAGACTAATATCTATGGAAAGAAAAATAAGCCTTTTCTTTGTTTGCTTTTTGTTTCTTGAGGACTGGGTCTGATCCAGCACAGTGTGTGCCTTGGCCCATCTGATTAGGTGGCTAATTCATTCTCCATTCTCCATAAGGTGCAATCCAACACCAAGGTATTACAATAAACTTTCTACCTGCATATATCAGCATAGACCACACTAAAGGCTCTTACTAAATTTACAAAGCTTTTTTAAGGAGGGAAATGAAGTACTATCAATGAGAGGAAAAAACAGATTTCTCTGGGTGGCAAGTGGTGTGAATCCTCAGTTAAGCCTTTCTGAGCCTGGCAGGAGCCATCACAGATCCAGATTCCCAGGAGAGTCTGGGATGGTAGAGGGCCTTAAGAGCTGTGAGTCATGGGGTTGAACAGGGATGATGGCTAGGCTGAAAGTATCATCTCAAATGACAGTGCCAATCAGTGGGTATTGATTGTCTGGAGTGCTGGGTTGAGAAGCAAGCTGGAGGCTATGTTTA
Source organism: Heterocephalus glaber (assembly GCF_053883595.1). Classification (NCBI taxonomy): domain Eukaryota; kingdom Metazoa; phylum Chordata; class Mammalia; order Rodentia; family Bathyergidae; genus Heterocephalus; species Heterocephalus glaber. The sequence continues at coordinate 16,747,951 of NW_028258296.1, read as the reverse complement.
AGCACAGCAAGAAAGCAGGCCGTAGTAAATTAGCGACTTGCATGAGACTATTGCAAGAGAACTCTTAGTTTCTGACTTTGGCAGCCCACTTCTGCTGTGGGGTTGACCTTCACTTGCCTGGGAGAGAAAGCATGTGCATATCAGAAAACAGCCAATAGCTCCCTGATGCAATCAATAACCCTTCTTCTAAGAAGGCAATAGTTACTTGCCCAGTAGCAATCAGCTATTAAATGGTTTATCAAACACCTGCAGTGACTAAGTGAGAATCTTTTTGTTTCCTCCTCAAGGTTTTGAAGCTTGGTATCTGTAATTAAACACAATAATGTTGAAAAGAAAAAAAAAATACTGTTGAAGGGAGTCCAGTCTTTCCCAAGGCACAGACATCTTAAAAACGTTTCTGGCCAGGCACTCTTGTGCATACCTGTGACCCCAGAACTCAGGAAGCTGAGGTGGAAGGATCACTGTGAGTTCGAGGCCAGCTCGGGCTACATAGTGAGTTTAAGGTCAACCTGAACTATGCAGCAAGACCCTGTCTCACAAACAAAATATTTCTGATAGACTTATCTCTGCCAGCAGAACTGCTAGGAGGGGAAACTTCTCTCCAAGACAGTGTAATGGAGCATAGTCCTTTCATTGACCAAGTTGGAGTTGTCCCTCCCACACACAAATTTGACCTTCATGGTTCTAGATCTGCTCTCTGCAAGAACACAGGGAAATTCTGGTCTCTTCTGCCCAATACTTCACCAAATATTCACCCAGATAATGTGAACATGGTCTTCACAGTTTTTGTCTTTAAAAAAAATAATTGATCCACCTCAAATATACTGTAACTAAAACAATTGCTTCAACACCTCTCTTCCCTATGAAGTGATTAATGTAGTTACTCCTCATTTTAGTCTCTTGATATGACTTCTAAAATATGTTTTTGAGTCTTTTTCATTCCATTTCCATGTCTTCCACTGGAGATGAAATGGCCATTATATCTTGCCTCTTCTAAGGCAGTGGCTCTGGAAGGGATCCCTAACTTCCTCTAGCTCCTCCTTTCCAATACATTATTCAAGGAGAGCCAGGATGTTCTTTGCAAAAGGTGAGTTTCTCTGCCTTACTCCTCTGTTTACTGCTTCAGCAGCTTTTCCTCGCCCTTGGATTTGAAGCCTTAGAGTGGCTCCAAAGAGCTACAACAATGTGGTCTTGTTTTCTTCTTACACCTCATTTTTTGTTATGCTCTATTATTCTGTCCTCTTTCTGTTCCTCAATGTCACCAAACTCTTTTCCATCTTTAGGACTTTGAGGATGAGATTTTGCATGAGCTGTGCTCTTTGCTTGGGATGAGCCTCTTTCCCATCCGCCTTTATTTGATTTAAATGTCACTTTCAGAGAAGACTTCCAGTTAAATCCGATCCTTTTTATTTATTTTTTTCACAGTGGCCTGTTCTAGTAATTATTTGCTATCAAGCGTTTATTTGTGTCGTTATTTACTTATTGTTTATCTCCTTCTCTTGAATATAAACATTAATGAAAGAGCAAAGGATGAATTTCTCATTTTTCTGTGTTGTACATAAAGTGCTTGTCACAGAGTAATTAATAATAAATATTTGCTGAAAGAGATCTGTAGTGATCATACCAATTGTTTAATATTTCTCCATGTACTTTTCTTTTTTTCTAGGACAATCACTTTGGTTCCTTTTCTGTTCTTCATTGGACAGGGCTTTTAAACAGATCATCAATGTGGCTTCAATTTTTTTCACATACTCTGTTTTCCAGTGTTCTCCTTTAATTGCAGTATGCCAGATGTGATCTAATAATTGGAGAAAGTAATGGGACCTTTCTTTCCACTCTTCTTTTCGCAGTGTCTATTAATTTAGCCTAAGGTGGTGGTATTCTTTTTTAGCAGCCATATCTCACCATTGGAATATATTAAACTTATGATTAACCGAAAGCCCATAAATCTTTTTCTCCCATACTAAATTTCTTGCTAGAAAATCCCACTTAAAGTTGTGAATGTCATATTTTTTAATTAGGAACAAGATTATCCACTCGTGTTCTAGGTTGTGCTTATTGCTAATTGTCATCTGTGGTATTGATTATCTTTTCCAGGTTATCTCATGTGTAATTTCTGTACACATATTTAATTTATGCACATATAGTGTAGAAAAGACAGGGGCCAAAGACAGAAATTTATATTTCATCCCATGGTAGGAGTAAGTATACGCACTCTTTTGTTTACAACACATATATACACAAAGTATACACATAAAATATGTATTTATTTAAATAAGCTTGAGTGATTTAAAAAAATTTCAACATTTGCAGTTTTTTGTTGGTAAACCATGGTGATCTATTAAAATACATAGGAAGCTTTTCCTTAAAGTTTGAAATATTGTGCTTCATTTATTTATCTTAAAATTAATGAAAATTAATTTTAAAATCACTGAAGTCTTATAATAGAATTATAGAAATATCATATAAAGATAAAAAAATTCAAGCATTGGCTCAGAAGGCCTCAAAGACAAAATGATGCATGAGTCTTATGTTCTTCTACAATTATTGCCTTATTCTAAGAAATAAATTCAGTGAAAACAACTTAAACTCATGATAATTTGACTTTTGACAACTTAGCCTTTGTATAAACATTGACTAGAAATGTTCATTACCCAAGTTTTATTCAGAAAGTATTTCTGGAGCCCCCTCCTTTATGGTCAGCTTTGCAGAAATGGCATTCTCAAAGACAGCTTTGTCACACTGACTTTCTGGGATCAGTGGGCAAGGCAGAACGATATGGAATTCTCCTGGTTTAATGGGAAATTTGGATGTCCCATAGCCTCTCTTATCTAAGATGCATCCTGTTAAAAAAATCAGCACCTGTATTTAAGGTTATGTTGTGATGGTGAATCATGGCAGGACATGGAGAAGTGGGAAAAACATTGGATTTACTAAGCAAGTATAAATCTGAGACCCAATCTTAAATTCTTTCAAACAGAAATGCAGGCAGCATCACCGTATGGGTGGCCCATAAAATGAATGTTACATGCTGTAGAAGAATGGAGGTAGAAGAAAGAAGGCAGAGAAGATTAAAGCAGTTGAAAGGGTCCATTGAAGAGAAATGAATTGGGGGCTGGGGATTTAGCTCAGTGGTTTTGCCACCTGCTGCGCAAGTGCAAGGATCCGAGTTCGATCCCCGGTACCAAAAAAAAAAAGAGAAATGAGTTGATTCATAGAGTGTGAATAATGCTGAATATTATGACTGCAGAAGAAGAAATGTACCTCCTATAAAATTTTTCCAATATAAATCTAATTTCAAGGTATAGAAATATGCCTATTTCCCAAATTATAATAGAGACACTGGATTCATATTTCCCTACCACTGCTGCTATTAGTACCTCACTTAGTTCTGTAACTACTCCTATATTAGCAATAGGCACCACTTATAGCCTTAATTCATGTGTCCAGGTATGAATTCATTGTATCTATCCTTTCATTTATCTATACATTGATGATGTAATGTAGTTTTAGTTGATATCAGTATTGTCCCCATTTTATAGATGAACATGAGGTTTAGAGAATTAAATAACTTGTTTAAAATTGCATAACTTTTAACTGGCCAAGGATGAAACAATATAAATCTTTCTGGTTCTGAAGCTATATTCTTAACTCCTATGCTGTGATGAAGTAAATTTTTGTTTTTCTGGCAATTTAGCTGCTTATGTTGGCCTTTGTTAACCAGAATCACGCCAGATTTGGAATTTTCTTTTTCTTTATGATATTATAAAGGGGAATAATAATGCTAGACAGCAGAGTTATGAATTATTACTTTCAACAATGTAACGAGAGATATATAAAGAAGATTTACATTGATTAACAGCAATCAAAAAGTTAATCTATTATTATTCAATTGTAAGATAGATCTTCATAATCTGATACAATTATTGACCATAAGTATAATGCAAAACATAGAAATCAAGAAAACATAAAATATAGAAGTAACATTAATTTCATTAAAGACATCTATGTTCTTTAAAGGTGAAGAGTGCTATTTTCTGTTTTATTACAAATGTTATATTTGGTACATTAAATATAAGCAGCCATTAGAGTTTGGAAAATCAGTAATGTAGATATGAAAATATGCTCCATAATGGTGTATGTGTATATTTATGATACTATCAAGGAGTATCTTCATTAAAATATATCTTACTGAAATTATATATATATATTTATATATATACACACACACATACATAATCATGTCACATTTCATAAACACATAATTATGTTTTAAAAAATATTCAGTTGTATAGAGATCAATAAATATGCAGGCGGACTCCAAAATATGTAAGCAGACTCCCTACTTAGAAATGGTAGTATTTGAATTTTTTTTAGAAAGAGTTATGCTTTCAAGCCAACAACTATAATTTACGTATTTAATCAACAATGCCTGAAACAATATCTCGAGTGTTATTTAAGCTAGTCTAAACCTTGTATACTGTTGTTCCTAGAGATAAACTTGACTTCACTCAACAGCAAATCTTAGTAGAATAGTTGTTACATATATCATTAGAAACTATTTGAGATGTTAGCAATACAAAGCACAGTTCCCAGGAGATTTACAGGCTAGTGTGAGATACAGAAAAACAGATAAATCATTAGAGCTCAGAAGGATGCAATGGTGTCATGACTCAAAGGAGTGGGGTCACCCTCAGAAGACTTGTCAGAAGAGCTTTCCCAAATGAGGGTTCTGAGGGATGAAGAGGAGTCAGCCGCAGGCAAATGGGCTGATATGGGGCTGAGGTAGAGGGAGAGGGAGTACAGAATTGATTGAGGATGAAGAAATATCTATACTCCTGCTCTAAAAGCCAGGTTTGGTTTTTTCCTCAATCCTACTGACATTTTTTGCACAGGAGAAATCCTTGTTGTGGGGCTGTTCAGGGAATTTCAGAATGTTGAGCGGCCTGCTGGCCCTCATCCACTATATGTCTACAGCACAGGCACCATCTATCCCCAATCCAAGCCCAAAATGTTTCTAAACATTATCAAATGTCCCCTGGAAGGAAAAGTCTACCCTACCTGGCCATAAGCAAAAAGACAGATACCAGTGGGCACTGGAACAATATGCTGACTCTATACCACCACCACCAACACAAAAGGGGCAAATTATATTTGCACCATCTCAACATTGCCTTTTAGATGCCTGAAGTTGGGGCAAGGGAGAGACAGTGATGTTGTTTTCTTATGTATCACCTAATTACCTGGGAACTGGTGTTTGTAATTCAGATATTGCTTACTTATAGTATACACACACACACACACACACACACACACACACACCCCACCCCACCCCCCACACACAGTATAGGGACATAAATCAGAATGTCTCTGACTTGGCCATGATGGGCAATAATTGCCTAGCTTAATTCCTACGTCTTGTCAGAAAAAAAAAACTTCATGAACTTACCAGAATACAATATATGTCTTCTGGCAGAAATAAAAGCTGAATTAATCTTACTGCATGAATTCCAAGAGTCTCCTTAAAGGAAGAACATCTGTCTAGTGAAGTTTCATTATTTTCCACTTTAAAGAAAGAATAAGCTATGAAAATGGTAAAATATGATTGGCTTAAAACACAATGTATCCAACTTTAATCATTTTCTAAATCCAAAGATATTTTTAGATGAAAGCAAAGGAGGTCATTTCCAAATCATTTTGTGAAACTTAAGCCTACCCAGAGGAAAGGTAATTGTGTTTGATCCTGAACATCAAGTGAATTTGTTCACCAAACCATTTATTCTGAAAAGTAATTAAAATAATGTAAAATTGATCCAGTATATGTTGAACAAAATTAACTAATTATAATCTCCTTAAACCATTTAACCTTTATAGTCCCTTTAAAAATGTTTGATTTTCTTTGGAAAAATAAACAATCTACCCTAAAAAGCTAATGCTTCCGTGTCGAACTTTGTCTATCTGTCTGTCTGTCTGTCTCTCTCTCGCTCTCTCTCTGTGTCTCTCTCTCTGGTAGTTGATCCGATGCTAAGATTCCAACAAATAAAAGAAACAAACAACTAAGGGGAAAAAATTAGATTTCCCCTTATGAAACAAAGCATTTGTGAAAAAAGAAAAAAAATTAGAATATTAGGAATCAGACTACATTTTGGCAACAACAGTGTAATGATTGTTAAAATAAGTACTGATGATTAATACATCAGTACATATGCCAGATCTCCACATATAAATAAAAATGACACCAATTATCTTCCTTAGATATTCAAATTAATTTATAGACAAAATGAATGTATACTGCAACTTAGGAATTGTTTATTTTTAACTGCTTTCCATTTATTCAAGTCATTGTCGAACATACCTTAAGAAGTTCAACAAATGGAAAAATCCAATTGCCTGCTACTAGCCACAATTATTTTAGACTTTTCTATTTCTAATCATAGACAGAAATTCAGAGTAGATGTCGAGATTCTGAAGATTTATAGGAGCTTATAAGTGTCCATGAGAAGTATAAAATACTTATGTAAGGGGCTGGAGATCTAGCTCAGTGGTTTTGCCGCCTGCTGCACAAGCGCAAGGACCCGAGTTTGATCCCCGGTACCAAAATAAAAAAATACTTATGTAAGGAAGAAATCTGCTGTGACAGCTCCACTCTTTAAAAGGAATGGGAGAACTGGGGACTTCCTCAGGAAACAAAAGAATGCTCAACATAACCATACGCCTTAGGGACGTGGCAGTCCACATCTGTCCATTATTGATTCATTATCACTTCCTACTTTATTTTGGAGATAAAATTGTCATTTATGTCATTCTGAAAATTAAATTACATTATAAAAGACACCCAATGGGAAAAGTGCTCACTGAAGTAACTGTCACTTCTACATAGAGACAAACATGTTATACATTGAGGGGAAAATGTGTGAATTTGATTTCTGATCACGGTCATGTGAGTCACCCTTTCTACTGAGGTTAATTTGTTGACTCACGATTTCCACTTATCCAATGATATTGAATCACATGAACAAAGCTTTACATCTAATCAGTTTTTTAAGTTGAATTGTGACCTTTAATCCACCTTCTTCTTGATTATGAATGACAGTGACCTTTTCCTAATTTAAAGCAGAGGCTCTGATGCGAAATTATGCAAACTACACATGTAAATTCTGAATCAAACTAAAGATGTGCATAATCTACTGGTGAGAAATTATTTCAAAAGACATTTATATTAGGGCTGAGTGAGGTACTTGAGATTAGGTGAGTTAGTCAGCATATGAATGGTTTGGTCGGAAGAGTTGCAAAGACCAAATGATGTTTATATTTTCTTGGTTTCTATTTAGAAAACTGAAATGTCAATATCCATATCAATTTTCATTATTCTGCTCAGCATTTTATGGCATTCAGGAAATGATCACAATGTAATAAAGTCAGATAAAATTATTTTTCAGAGGACTTGGAAAACTGTGCCTGAATATTCAATGCATTTTCATTTCAAACCATTTTCTGCTGCAAAGAAACCTGGTGAAATTCAGCCACAGCACGTGTAGCAAGTTGACTTCCCGATACTGTTTTATCTCATTAAAGAGGAACTTCATGCCCAATAGCAGCTGGCAGTTAGCAGTGTTTCTGGGATATATTTAGAAACTACTACCTCAAGGAAAAATAGTCAGAAGTGTGTTTGCAAGGAGAATCAGGTGACCATGCAGTACCAGCCCTACTCCCTGATTCTCTTTTTCCCCATTGACTCTTTTCTTTTTTCTGTGAAATAGCACAAATGGTTCTGAGTAGGCCGAGAGGGCTAACCCAGTCCTGGACATCCTATAATCCATTCTCTCCTTTCTGAAACCATTCCAAATTTCATCGAGCTGTTTCCACAAAATGGAAGGACATTGTTGCTTTTGAAATTTTACTTCGTTTCCTTTATGTGTAAAGCTACCAAAATATAAGTATGTCATACACGTTCAGAGCACATATCCACAGTCTGTATATTATTACATAGGTACAGGTGTGTGAGCTATAAATGACAGAGATTGTGACAAATCAGGAAGCCGTCGAGGACATTTCCCTTCCAGAATTCACCTGGCACAAGCTTGTACTTTCACGATTAATGTCAGAGGTTGTCAAATTGCTCTATCTGAAATAAACAGATTTACCCTGACAGATAATCAGCACTTCACACTGACTAATACATGTTTATCTTCCACCATTGACATAATTACACTAAAAGTTCACTTAATGTAATCTTTCATAGGAAATTAAACATATTTCAATGATATAAAGGATATGGGACAGGGTTTGAAGGAGAGAAATAGAATACATGTGTTTTGGGAGAACACATACATGAAGCAATAATGAGGGGATCAATGAACATCAGGAGAAATCAATGGCAGTCTGTGTTTAAGGGGCTCATTTACATAGTTTCCAAAGAAATCAGAAGCACGCTACTACAAAGCTGTGAAATGCCCTCCTGGTTTTCTCAGGCCTTGATACTTCTATTTTTCTGATATATGCTCTGCTCATCACACACATACACACACACACAGAAAACTGAAGCTGAAGAGTCCTCTTAGGATGAATTTTACAAGTGAGTGATTTGTGGTCAAGTTTTTCAAAAGTTATCAGCCTGGGTTTTGAATTTGTGTCCTGGAAACTCGTCATGGCCAGCACATATATAACTCTCAGAAGCAGCCTGAGCTCCCCGAGGAGCCTGTGCAGATCCCCCAGTGGCTTGGAGCAGGGCCGGCATGCTATTTTAAGAGCCATAGAAATTAACAGATGCTGGTCCATCCTAGACCTCAGGCCTTCAGGATATTAAAGCAAAACTGGAGGAGCAGAGTTAGATGAAAAATATTAATTTTAATAAAAATTATGAATTTGACCCCCCAGTGTAGGAAGCACTTTTCTTTAAGGTTATGTTATTCATGGCCACCAGCCACCTCACTGCCCAGGAGAAGAATGAGAAGACCTAGGAATTTTAAGTCTAACTGTTTTCAGATTCTGTGGTAGTTAACATGTCAGGATCACTGCTTTGTTGTCTCATAAATGTCTTAGGTACAAATAAAATGAAGCCCTAAAACATCTAAATTTATATGCCTATGAGTGGGGTTGGGGGGTAATATAAATTTAATTTTGGGCAGAAACCAAAATGAGGGAAGAAGAGTACTGTAAGTAAAATGTCTCCCTGAAGCTCAGCACTGGTTTGGGTATATAGCAGACATTTCATTTCTTTTCTTTTTTTTTTTTTTGGTGCCAGGGATTGAACTCGTGACTTTGCGTTTGCAAGGCAGGAGGTGGAAACAATGAGCTAAATCCCAGGCCCAGATATTTCATTTTTTTGCTGAACAACCGAGAAGTGAGTATTTTTAATTTCCATTTTACAGAGAAGGAAGCTAAGGCTCAAAGACGTGAAATAATATTCCTAATAGCTACACCTCCAATTCAGGTCTTTGTCTGAAGCTAGCGCCCCGGTCCTTCCTTAGGCTTCCTTTGCAAACCCAGTTCGCGTGATTTTAAATGCCCCCTCCCCCATCAAGGATGTGCAACTTCAAACTGTGGTCATGTATCCCTTACATTAATTAGAAATAAGCATCCAGTCACCTGCAGGCTGCTGTACCACTCTCAGAATCCAATAAAACCCCAGTAGCCAGTATGTAATGGCTTTTTGCTGGCTAATCAAAAGGATTTCACAAATAGTTCTTAACATCTCCATAGCTAAAGGCTGAAAAATGAAATGACTTAGAGCTGAGAAAACAAAATGCCCGGAACACGAGGTTAGAGTACCGCAGTGGGTAGGGAAATCCAGTCACATCCTTTACCTGCTCTGAATCTTTTGGGGGAGCTGGGAGCTTTTTCTTTCCCCTGGGCTGTGGCTCCCAGACCAGGAAAGGGAGGCCTGCTCTGCCCAGGTTTGCGGACTCCAACTGCCTGTCTTGGCTGCTCTTGCCCGGCTGCTTCCCAAGGCCGTGTTTCCTTCCACACAGCTCAGCCGTTTCCAGGAGGCCATGGGCCGACAGTCCTTCCAACCCTTGACGCTGCCCCATGGACTGTCCTCCTCCATCTCCGCTCTGCTTGGGAGATGCTGCCGGGTAAGACTGGGTTTGCCAACCTTCTCTTAGAACTTACTAAGCTCTCTCTGTGGGAATTCTATAGGGCTGACTCTTCCATAGTTGGTTTGAGAAGCTACCTTATATTTCCTTTGCTTTCATTTTTATTTGAGGACCTCAAGTCACCATATTCAATCCCAGGGAGCTAAAGCTTCAAGAAGACAAAGAATAATTTCTCTGTAAGATGAATTACTATTTCTATTCTATTTAAAAGTATATGAAGAAGGGCTGGGGATTTAGCTCAGGGGTGCTGCTGCCTGCCTTGCAAGCGCAAGGTCCCGTGTTCGATCCCCAGTACCAAAAAAAAATAGGTATGTGAAGATTTTGTGATAGATGTTAAAAAGCTATAAACTGTGGTTATTAAATGTCAAGGTCTGAATTTTTAAAAAATTTCTAAACCCATCTCCTCTCGTCTCCCAAACTCTCCTTCTCACTCCTCTTTCTTCCACATTTCTACATTTTTCTTTGTTCTTTCATGTTTTCCTCTTCTAACTTTTTTTTCTTAATGTTCTCAGCATTGCTTCTCCCTTTAACTTCCAAAATGAGAAGCTATCATATCCATCATTTTATGCATCGGTATGATCTCTTTTCCTTTTGCTATTTTTTTTCAAGTTGAGCACATGTAAACTTTCACATTATTTCAGAGTAATAAGGCCAAGTGTTGGAGAACAGCTAGATCTCAAGGAGCGGGTTGAACTGTTGAGTATTGTTCTCATTGCTACTGAAACAAATTTTTTAAATTATATAACCTAATCTAACCACATGTAGAATTCAATCAATCAATCAATCAATCATTCAAATATTAGTCAGATACAGGCTCGTATTTTAGCACAAAAACCAGACAGAAAAAGTATGATTTTTATCCTCAAGCAGTTTACAAGCTACTTGGGATTCAAGATATGACACATAAAACTGAAAAAAAATAATACAATTAGAGGCTGACTTGTGTAATATAAGCTACGATGGTGAATAAGCAAGAAAGAGGTCTCAATTGTGGAAAAGCTCTTGATATTCTGCCAGAAAATGGATAGGATACACATAATGTAATAGCCATAGGACCACCACCACCACCACTACAAAGATAGTAGCCATAGCAACAACCAATCCTGGTTTAAGGATTACTATAAATTTGGGCTTTTCCCCCCAAAAACTGTAGATTACATTAGAGAATGGAGTTTTGAGCTTAGATGTATGGGTAACTGTCACTTTGACCTGATGGCTAATACATTTGAGAATTAGGTTGTCTGAAGATTTTTGTAAAGCATCCTCAGTGAGAAAAATCATCAGACTTTATTTTTTAAATTGAAGAAATGGACATCTTTTTATTAGGTAGGTAATTTAATGACGGGCTGAATTTAGCAATAAGAGGCACATTCTTCAAATAGTTTTTGGTCAGTTTTAAATCCTTTCTATCATCACACAGCCCCTATCCATCGCCCTGTCCCCACCTCCCCCTTTCCTGTTAAGGTAGTCATATCTGCCAAGGAATGGTGAAATAAAATCTAAGAGGACTGTCCCGCAGGCTGAGGAACTCAGCAAGAGATGATGGCAGGGGGAGCTCAATTGAAACCAATTCCCAACCTTTCCTGTACCAATGGTCAACATTTAACTTCTCTACTCCCCGCAAAATGGATGAGTTAAAATAACTATAAAGATAGACTCTTGGGCTTTCTGCCTGCCAACAGATAGAGGCTTTGGATATATAGGGCAGTCCATCTGCTTGATACTTCGAATAAGATCTAAAAAGAATGCTGGTATCACAGAAAGCCATCAAAATTGTTTTCCATTCGTTACTCGGGAAATGTGTAGCTTGGTCAATTGCCACTGACCCATGCTCTCCACATTTCTGCCACTTGATGATGTGTCTATGCTGTTCAGATGTTTGTTTACATTGGCCATCTGATATCCACAGGTCAAACAAACACAATCTTTGAATCTGATTCCTATGGGTTACATGTATAATAGTTCATCTTCTCACACTGGGAGGAAAAACAGCAGGAGATTGTCCAAGCTACCTTTAATAAACAGACAGAAGTAAGGCCACCAACGTGTCCCCGTAGGGACCTGTTCTTCTGTACTGCTCCTGGAGAGATAACACCCCCTGATGCAAGGACAGATGATTATGTTCAGCGTTTCAGACACACCATTCAAAGATGTACGGCCACTGTGTTCATTATCTACTTTTCTAACATGCTAGTATATTTCATCTGGGGAAATTTTCATACAGCTGTGCCCAGTAGGAAGAAAGGTAAGGAAGGGGGTCACCTTTCGCCTTCCAAGGGATTTTAAAGGAAGGTACCACAAGATAGAAGAATATATTTTTTGGGGGGACCAGCGATTTAGCTCACTAGTTTAGCTGCCTACCTTCCAAGTGCAAGGTCCAGAGTTCGATCTCCTGTACCAAAAAAAAAAAAAAAAAAAAAAAAAGAAAAAAAAATTTTTTTCTGATGCTATGTGTTTGCATCAAAATTTTAATTGTTATCAGAACTTCAATGGAGTTGATAGGAAAGGTAGTTAGATAAAGCCTCAGGTTAATTTCTGTCATTACCAAGCACTTTACACCACCGAAGAATTCCAAACATATAAAGAGATGTCAATCTTGTTCTTTAGACAGAAAAAAATCTTGGGGGTGGTGGTGTTTCAAAGGCTGTCAGTAGACAAGTCAGTCAATTACAGAGCTGATTTAGTTAACTCCTTGAGGTAAAAGACAAATGTTCTGCAGGAGTAACCATTCCCGGCATGCCTTAAATGAAACAACTTTAAAAAAGTGTGCTCCCATAGTAATACAGATTGAGGTGAAGAGCTATGAAAGTAAAAATCAGATATCTGAATCAAGGTAACAAATGGGTAAATGCAATCATTTGCTATGGCAGGACTGAGGGAAATGTCCTTACTGTACTTAGTCATTGAGCTAATTAGCTAGGAAGGCCTTATTGCATGATATTTCAAAGCCAGTAATCAACTAACTGGCTCAAATTCGAGTTCTGACACAACTATGTGGCCAAGGCTGAGTTAATTAACTTCTCTGTACCTCACTGTTATTATCTAAGAAATGTGGATGATGGTCCCTTTGACCTCATGGTGCTGTTGTACGGGTTCAAGTTAATACAGACAAAGCTGGAAGTGTCTGATGAGTTTTCAGCGTCCCAGCAGTGCCATCCATGCACATCAGCTCCCATATTCATGGTGTGGGAGAGCCCTTCCTGAGACACTGTGAAAGTCTCTAGATGATGTGGACATTGAATGTCTGCCACCACGAAGCACATCGGTTTCCCTCCAGAGGGTCGCAAGGTCCTATGACCCCACTGAACACCCCTGAAATTACAGACAACTTATTAACAACCTCCGTATCACCCTTTTAAGATGATAATTTATCTTTTTAACTGTACTCAGTAAAACCAACAGAAAAGAGCCAGGTGGGAATAACAACCTGGTATTATAGATAGCCACAAGGTTTACCTGTTCTACAGGCTCTGCTGTGGGGCACAGTAAAATGGAGTAAATGTAACTTATCTTGAACGGTTGCTTGAATGAGTTACCAGAGGAGTAGCAAGTTTATACATGGAGCAAAAAAACCAAGGGGACTTGAAGGCCGTGACCATTTTATTTAGATGCACAGTAAAACCTAATTAAAGGCTTGCAGCTTAGGTCTTTGGAGAGTTTTCTGAGGTTTGCAAACAAACGTGAGCATCTATAGAATGTGTGCTTTGGAAATAACCCTGTGAAATGACCGCTGGGCGTTCCGGGGGCGTGTCTGCATGCCTGTCACATCCTGGTAATTTAGTTGACAAGAGAATACTTGGTCGTCTGCATTTTCTCTGTCCCCAGAAGATCTTCTTGGCCACTTTTTCTACCTGCTCTCAGCTTGCCTGTTGACAGAGTACTGCATGGCCTCCCTTCGTTCTGAAAGGGCATCCTTTAGTTCTGCACTAGTCTCAAGTTCACCCAGACGGGCAGTCCTTTACACCTTTCCCTCTGTTGAGGTTTTTCCTGTTTACAGTACTCTCCTGAAACTCGTTTTGAATATAAAAGAATTACCCTTTACCATTAGTGAGGAGTCCTTTCTGTTCCTGTAAAGCTGAATGAGATATTCATGAGCAACTACATGGCTCAAATAGATAAATTCGATTAGTTCCTCCCGGTGATCCTCAGTTTACTTTACAACCCAGTATTTCGAAGAGTTTTAAAGAAATTCTAATTACTGCATAAGAAATAAGTCAAATTCTTCTTCTCTCACCGTGAAGGGCTTTTATTACTCACTGCTTTAAAACATATATATTTTTTTCCTGTTGCTATCTTAGCAGAGTAGCCTGCATACCAATAGGATCACTAAAATGCCACGAAGCAGAACATATTTATCTGTTAAATTCTATGTACAGTAACCTAACAAATGCCAGAGACGGAAAGATCGCCCTCTACACAGTAATACTTGTGTAGATGTCTTCTTTATCTTAACAATGACAGGGCTCCATGCCTTGTGCTGTACTCAAAAATCACAGTGCATTTTTTTTCCAATAGAAGACTTTGTATCAAAAGGAAAAAGCACTGCACATTTTTGCCACTGAGATATTTTATGTGGATAATAAATTTTTCCCCTCAAACTCCACTAACTACAAGTATCTACCTAGAAGATGAAATGGAAGATTTATGACATCAGAACTATTCTGGAGACATGAGGATCATTTTTTCTTCTTTTCAGGACTGTCAACTTTGTTTACTGTTTATGTTCAATTCTGTCTTAGACAAGAGCTTAAATAGCCTTGTCATAGCTGCATGTCAAAACCTTAGAAAAATGAGGTAATAAATGCAAAATGATATTAATAAGGAGTACTTTCAAAGACACATGACATTTATGGAAATCTAAATTTTAACTAGAATGTTCTAATTATATTTGTACTAATCAAAAAGATTATTGAGTCTGTAATTTTGTGACATTTTAGTATGTTTTAAAATTGCAATGATTCAAATATTACTATAAGTAATTTCAGAATAACACAGATGAAATAATGTAAGCCCAGGAATTGCTTTCATAAATCAGCATGTACATTGTCAAACTTGTTAGCCTCTGGCATGCATTTTTAATCCAAACTTAACCATTTGACTATTGAAATCATTCTTAAACAGTAATCTCAAGCAATGCTGCACAAACAGAAGGGTTTTGTTTAAGCTTTGTTTCATTAAACTTTTTATAATACAATTTTAATTTCCACCCAATACATAGTAGCATGTATAATGACAGTAACTAAATCCTAGCTAATTGTAATACTTCTGCAGAGCCTAGTAACAATTTATGAATTGTGAAGAATAAATCTATTTGACAGGCCAGTTAGCAATAAGGCCTTCAGCTTTTGCTTTGCAGCAGAATGAACTAAAATCTATCCTTTCCTTGCTGTTGTAGAAATATTTCAACAGTTAGTTCTTTTTCACAGAAAATGCGGCAAGAAGGTTGCGGGTTAAAAAAAAAAATCTTCACAGGGTTGAATTTTACACTTGGCTATTATTGGCTAGGATACACGATAAGTTAAAACATACAACAGAGAGGTTGTTATTTTTTAAGAGGGTAAACTTGATAGAGAATGGTATCCTACATTAGAGAGTAGATGGTCTATAATCTTCCTGGCATTGTAAAACTGAAGCTAGCTGCAGGGAAAATAAACATTATAATACCCGGCACTTAAACAATTGCACCTATACGGTTAAGTAACAAAAGCGTGAGGCACCTGAAATCACAGCATTTGTTCCTAATGCCAGCAACAATATAACGCATTCAAGTGACATTTGATAATGAGCAGACAGTGGAGGCATTACACACGTCTTTAGAAGAATCAGACTTCCTACCTTGAAAAGACAGATGGAGGTAAGTTCCTTTATAACAAAAAGTTGTAAGTAAAGCCAGGCAGCAGTTGCAGTAAATTGAGTCCTTTCAGTCACTGTATACATACAGCAGTTCTGCAATAAGGGGAAAAATATAATGGGAGGAGCGGCAGTGAACGAGTGACCTCCTCAAGCTGAGTCCTCTCTCTGAACCAAGCACTGAAAGGCACTGCTCCTGATTTGCATGGATTATCTCCACTTGAACAGATACAGAGCAGATACATTTAAATTGAGCTGGCACAATGGCAAAAAGATGGAAGAGTGAATGAATGAGGGACAGCGCAAGAGAGGAGAGAGAGAGAGAGAGAGGGAGAGAGAGAGAGAGAAGCAAACGCCAGACCGGAGAGCGTGGATAAACTGGTTCTTGCAGAACTGTGTCTCAGAAGAGCTACAGCTCCCTCTTCATGTCACAGTTGTAAGATAAGAAATGTTGTCATTAAGAACTGGTTAATCATAGGGAAAAATATACCCAGATCAGCCGATGCTCCATCCGATCCGAATTTTATGGAGAAGTTAGGATTCTTCCCGTTTTGTCATTAGGATTTTAGACAGCACATCAAAACATCTTTTATGAGTAGATAGGTAAACAAATGTGGATAAAACTGAGCTTTGAAGGTGATCAGTGCTTTGACTTGAATGGCATAGATGTGAGTGAAAGAACACAGCAAATTTGTTAAGTAGAATATTTACTTTGAAAGAAAATTGATCCCTGTTAACTTTTAAATAGTGCTATGTTCTGCCATGTAAATAGAAAATAATAGAAAATAATACTTGATTATTTATTAATGTTTAATTACCTGAAAGGACTGAAATATACTATGAAAGTAAGATTATTTTTAAAGAAATTTCTTTAAATTGCTATTTTTTCCATATTACTTCTTGCTGGAATTTCAGAGTAAAAGAATTTTTTTTTTTTTACAATGCAGAGGTATCGTTAAACACACAATTATTATTTACTTCTCCATTTAATATCTTCAGAGCATTTCTGGGCTGTTATATATTAGTATTCTCATTTGAAAAATGGGAAAAGGGAGAAGGGACTATAACTGTAACTTTTGCTAACAGCCACTCAAAAAGCCCATAGCTGCTCTCAGCAGACTAGAATGACCCTTTTTAGGAAGTTAACCAGAAGCCTTATTTCCCCTTGGGTAGAGGTGTCTGCAGACACCCCAACAGCCAGGCAATTAGGTCAATTCAAATGAAAAATCAGTCAAACCAGCTGGTTGATTGAACTGATCATAGCATTGGAAGCCAGCTTCGACATGGTGTGAACCAAATGACTCTGGTTAAATATGTTACAGCAAATGGCATTAAAACTCTCAGCATACACGTGAGTCAAATTTGCAGAGAGTAGCAAAGAATACAGTTAGATTTCCACTGCTGTTGGGACTCACATGCTGTCAGGAAAGATAAAGAATTTAAACACACTGCACTTACAGAAACTCCAGCTTGATGGACAGAATGATATTTTAAAAGAAATCTCAAGGAAAATGCTAACACATTTCCAAGAGATTTTTTGAAGATCTGGAATTCCTGAGGTAGGCAGACACAGTGACTCTAGCAGTGTTTAGGAAACATTTGCTTGAAAGTAAAAGGGTGAAGACAATAGTTATTTTACATCTGTGACATCCAATAGTCTCATTGCTATTAGCGTGGATGATGGAGTTCTCAGCTTTTAAAAAATATATCAATTTACACACAGTTTGTACACAGGTCAGACTTGTAATGTTATTGAGGTCTTCATACTATTTTTAGGTTACAAATTCTTTCAAGTCAGGGACTGTACAATATCCTTTAAAACATTTCCCTGAATAGCTTGAAAGTGTCCTTTGCATGTTTCAGACATTTTTTGCAGAAAAGATATTGAAAACAACAGCACATATTGTCTATTTTCTATATTGTTTCATGCAAAACTTGGATTCAGAAATTGTCTTTTGTGCCCTCATGAAATAAAAAGAAAAAAAATATAAAGTGTCTTACCACAGATAGAATTGTGATAACAGTCTCAGTAGTGCTAGACTATGTATTGACCTGTATGGAGTTCCTTCTAATACCAGGAGTGCTTAAGAGACAGTAAGGATTTGAGTTTAGGATTTTGTTTAGGATTTGAGTCATACTTTCTGGGCACCAGTGCTGACTTAGATATTTATCAGCTTTTGTGACCCTAGGCCAGTTACTCAATTTGTTTATAACCAGGGGATAAGAAATTGACCTCCATTATATGGTTTGTATAAAGAATAAAGGTAAGGCTTAGAATTGCATCTAGGTAAACACTTATGTTGTAATTATTTCAAATCCATTTCCATTGAATGTGAATGCATCTCTCTGGACTGGGAAGTGTTATTATGTGGGCCATTGGATATTTAAAAAGATAATTTCTCTGTCTGTTCTTGGCCTTTTCTGGAAATTGCTAGAGGAGGGCTCCTTCCTGGACCCTGCCAACCAGAGGGAATGATGTTGGTACCTTTTTATAAAAGACAGAAATAGAAATAGTGTTCTCAGGAGAGCTAGAGAGTGTTGTGGCAGCAGATCCATCCTTCTGCACAGGAATAGGAAATGGCTTGTGTGGCACAACGTGAAGGACACCCAGAAGTTCCCGGTCCAGAAATATCTCCCCATCTGTCCTCTCCTAGGCCCTGAAATGCCACCATTAGGGGCTCATTTCTGTGCTTCACCGGCTTTCCATTCTCTCTTTCAATGCACATCCTACTGGCAGAATTAACACATTAACAAGTTTACACTTACAGGAATGCATGAATTTATAGTAGTTTTAATGATTCCATCAGAGTTAATTTTCTAGTAACTAGCTGAAGATCAGCATGCCAGAATGAAGTCAGACTTCAGTTCAGGTAGAGAAGCTTACTTGGTGTGTGGTACACTGGGTGGGTGGGAGGAAGCCCCAAACAGAAGGGCTTGCTATCTGTGCTTGTACGCACTTGTGCCTGGGAGCATGGAGAGACCCTGCAGCTGGTCCCCGGGGAAGGACAGTGGAGGTTCTGGCCCCTTAGTGTATGCAGTGAAGCTCAAGGCTTCATTCAATCACTCAACAAAGTGCACTGAGGGTTTTGTTAGCAAGAACCTAGGCCACATAGGTGAAAATAAATGCTGTTCCTCCTCGCATTTTAGCAGAATTGTTGGAAACAGACAGATTCAAATATCAGAAAACTGTACAAAGGAAAAGAAGTCAAAGCACAGTTGGGGTAAATAATAAGGCTCTTGGAGATGAGGTGGTGCTCTACATGGCTCTTGCAGACAGAATAGAGCTGTCTGGACAAGTCAGGGATGTGGGAACAGAAGGCTGTAGCATGTTCGTGTCTGAGAGGAGATTGTACGGGGGAGTCAGGGCAGCAGTAGCAATCACCAGGAGCTGGGGCTGTCATTCATTTGTGCTTAAAGCACAAAGTAGAAGATGAGCAAAACATTGAGGGAGATGCGCTGGGCATGCTGCCAGCACATAGAGGACGGGTTGCTGGAAGGAGATGTGGGATGGCAGCATAACAGGTGCTCTGCACTTCCAGGGACTGTGCCTTGCTCCTCTGACCTTCCTCTCTCTGCACACCTAGCATGTGAGTTCACCGGGGCTCCCTGGCCCAGGGAACAAGCATGCACATCAGTGTCTGAGTGGCAAGGATCACTCTTCCTGGTGAGAAGGGGGTTCCAATGCCAATTAGATTAGAGATGTAGGTCTTCAGGGAGTGGAAATATTTCAAAATTGTTTTGAAAACCAATTCACCAACCCAAAGTGCTGTATGGCTTATTTATATATAAATTAAAATTAATTGTGTTTAGAGACTTTGGGTGGAGCAAATCAGGATAGGAATCACTGATGTAGCCCTGGAACTCATTTAGCATTGAAAAATACAGCACTTTGAAATCCTTAGTGAGACGGATTACCAGCATTAATGCCATTAATACTAATGATGGTTAATAATTGGAAAATCATATTTATAAAAACAATAATGAAATGGAGTTAACTCCAGATAGCAAAACTCCCAGTTCTATTATAAAATGCTATATTATAAGCTTCCCACTCTCTTCTGTTGCTTGAATCTTAGCTATTTTGACATATTTATCCAGAAAATATTGAAGCTGCTATACTTAACCCAGGAATGACAAATTGCTTCTTGTAACTATTACGCTTACAGTAAAATTCACTATAAGATAAATGATTACATAGATATTTGACCCAGTAGTGGGAAATATATTTGAATTCTAATAAGGACTGATTTAAGCTTAAAAACAATTAGTAACTGTCAATTTCCCATAAACACAATGACAAGTAAAACCTCCAAAAAGGGCACCCATACTACAAATGATTAGAAATTATATTCATCAACGGAATGAGTGAATACATTAGGATTCTTTCAAATTATCTTCTGACTGTAGTTCTCTCCACTGCTGTTGTGCTACAGTGCCTCAATGGAGGGACCAAGACTGGTTTCATCCAAGATTGAACCCTTTCTCCAGTATTTTAAAATTACTTAACTGGGCATTCCATCGCAGCCATGGGAGTGTGGCTTTTGCTTCTCTCTTCAAAAAAACTTAGTGGTTCTGTGTCAAGAAGTGCATCTGGCTAACAGACTTCAGCTAGTAGCACCCTCAGAATTTATCTTCTCAGCCAGCACATAGACAATGACTAAGCACCATGGGGCTCTGTCCTTTTCTGCTAGGAGCAGAACTCCTCCAAGGCACAAGCTTTGCTTTGAGTTCCATTTGAACTGGTCAAGACTGTTAGCTCTGCATGGTGGCCTAAGGTTTAAACTCTCCAAACTCTTAGCTTTTCCATCTTTCTCTTTCATAGACTTGGTTCTCAGGGAAAGCTCCTGGGCTCCATGCCTTTACCTCCTCTCGGTGCCTATTTCACAGCAGACACAAGTTCCTAAACATTTACAATTTTTACTTGAAATAGAAGAAATTCTTCCTTTCTTGTTCTTCTCCTTCATTAAAAAAAGAACTGGTCTTATGTTCTCATATAGCCATAGGACTCCTAGATAGTGCCTTACTACATTTTTAACTCCCAGATTTTTTTATTCTGGGAATAATATTATTTGAAGAGCTAAAGGTTCTATAGGAGTTGCTCTCACTGAACTGTTTCACTGATTACTCCTTTGTTTCCACTTCTCTGGTGTACTGACTACAAAACATAGGCACACTACCAACACAGAATTGAGTAGTCCAATAGACTTATTAGACTAACTGCAGCAGACAGACAAGCAGCACAAACAACACGTTGATGCACTTAGATCAATAAAGCTCTGGAAGACGTTCAGGTTCATTGCTGAAAAGAAGTTCACATTAAGGAGAATTTGAAAGATGTAAGAGTCTGAAAGGAGCTTGCTGCTAGGTAGTATGAATTCCTTGTGATACATGGAAAAACAAAGAAAAAGAGATGGAGCTTTAGGAATGAAGTTATTAGTGAAAATGTTTAGGCACAGAGATTTTATATTCAGTTCTTATCTTTATCACCAAGACACTTATACATTTCCACTGCAAAAAGGATAATAACAAGCCACTGCAGTCTGTTTCTAAACACTCCAAATTTTCCAGAAAAATGGCAGTTTCACAATAGAAGTGTATTTTCAGTAATGAATACTTTAGTTCTATTATGAATATCACTAAATAAGTAAAAAATCTACTTGAAAAACACAGGCTTCTGGAAGGCATTCCTAAAGAGATCCAAAATGATTTATGCATAGAAGATATTTGTCAAAACTCTGAACCATAATGGAAAATAAGTTTATATATATATATATAGTGTACATACAGACTTATATGTGTATACTATATGTAACATAAGTCTATATATAATATATACATGATTCCAAAGAAAATGAATTCTTTGTCTAAGCTAATGTAAAGCAAATGAGTTACTCTGTCTCCCCCAAATTATCTCAAATATTTGTAATTTTAAAAAAATTAAGAAATAATGCTCATTTTGACCATTTTCTGCATATGACCATTTTAATTCTGATCTTTCATTCAAACCAATAGTTGACCCATCTACAAATACAAGTTATAGTTACTGGGTTTATAAGGATTATGATGCATAAGTCCAGAAAACAGAGGCACATCGAGAGATTATGATATTTATAGACTGAAGTGGATTTTATTTTGTTTTCTAATTAATTTTTTCCTGTCATTTTAATCATTTATTTCTTTGACTTTTCTTTTGTTTTTAAGATGAGATTTTCCTATGTCATCCAGGCTGGCTTTGAACTCTTGAATTCTTGGACTCAACGAATCCTTGTGCCTCAGACTTCCAAATAGCAGCTGGTACTACAGGTATGCACAGCCACGCCTGGCATTTTTCATTCACTTTAGCAGATACATATTCTGTGACTGCTAATTGAGGTTACAATAGTGGATAAAAAAGTCTTATTTTCTTCTCTCATGGGGTTTCTTACCTAACAGGGAATAAGGAATTATATTGATTTAGTAGACTGCAAAATTTGCAGTAATACTTAGTAACTTCTACTGTAGATGGAAGGAATCTCTTTCCTCATCTCCTGATTCTGGACTGGTTTTGCCACTTGTTTTGGCCAAAAGAATTTGATGGAATTTAAATTGTACCACCTAAATAAGGAGGCTTCAGGGGGCCTTGCAGGTTCCACTTTTACGCTCTTGGAAACTTGATGCTATGGAAACAGTTCTAAAATCCTTAGAATGACATTTGAGTCTATTCTTACATTATCAAAAATCTGTGAATTTTATTATCTTTGCCTTTAAAGTATATTTAGAATCTGGCCATTTCTCATCATCTCTACTACTGTTGTTCAGGTATAAGCCACATAGTCACCTGAGATACTTGTGTCCTATGGTGATTCTACTGTGTGATTCTACTGTGCAACCTGCTTTCCTAAAGCTTTATTTTTACAAGAGGAATGAGAGTGGGCTTAATTCAGACCTTGCCACTCTGCTTGAACTCTAGGGGTTGCATGGCAGCTCCCCAAAAGGTAGTCCATGTTCTAACCCATGAGAATGCACCTTTATTTTGACAAAAAAAAAAAAGGATCTTCGAAGGAGCAATTAAGGATCCCAAAATGAGATCGTCCTGTATTATCTAGATGAGCTTTAAGTCCAATGACAAGTTTCCTTGTTGGAAAAAGAAGGAAGCACACAGTGACGTTGAAGAGACCCCAGAACACAGACGCAGTTACTGGAGTAGTATGGTATGAGGCCATGCTATGCCTGGAGCCACTACACCCAGCACAAGGCAAGAAGGCGAGGACAGAACCCTCCTTTGAGCCTCTGGAAGAAGCACCATTGCTGCTAATAACTTGATTTTGGACACTGTCCTCTAGAATTGTGAGAGAATTAATTTTTATTATTTATTTTTTTAATTGATTAAGTTTATTGGTACTATATATATAAAATAATCACATTCATCATAGGAAATTTGTACCTGTACACGATATATCTTGATTCTTTTTTTTCCCATTCCCCTAACCTCCCTTCAACTCCTTGGTTTATAGCAATTTGTTACAGAAGCCCTAGGAAATTAATACAGCTTCCAAAGACTTCTTATCTCAGTTGTAGTAAAACGTAACTGCTAAAGTCCTTAAATTGCCTCTAAGGCCCTATGGCGACTTCCTGCCCACGACACTCCCTTCTCAGTTGCCATATCTAACATTCCTCTTTGGCCTTCACATTGTCCCTCCAACACACAAGGCACATATTTTTTTCAGAGTCCTTGTGTTTACCATTCCCCCTGCTTAGCTTGCTCTTCTCTGTATCCCAAACATATGATGGTCTCCAGGATTTTTCCAAAATGTCTTTCGTGCATGAAAATTTCCCTGAATCTTCTATTAAAATCCCACTCATCACCCAAAGCTCTGCCCTCCCTGCCCAGTCCTGTTTACATTCTTCTCTCTAAAACACCATTTCTAACCTCATGTATATTCTTCTCTCTCATTTGCCTGTTAACTGTCTTCCAGCTACAATGTGAACCCTATGACAGAGGTTTTTTTTTTACTTTTTTCACTATTTTATGCCTAGAATTTTGGATAGATCCCCACTAAATAATTATTAAATTTAGTAAATTATAGGTTTATAATTTAAAGAAAGTAGTATTTATGTAGGGAATCTGGAAACTCTCTACTTCCCCTATTTCTTCTGGGAATCTTCCCTGAATCTCTCTGGAATTGCCATTAGCTACTGAATTAAATCCAACATTGCTAATTCTCTGAAGTAGAAGATGCTCTAATTTTACAGGACAATGACACTATTCTGTTATGGTGAGAAGATCATACACAATTTGTACTTTGAAGCCCCTTGGTTTTCACTTGCCATTTCACATTCGATTTCATAGAAGGCTCCAGAACTTTGACTGAAATAGTACTGAGGGCATAGCAGGAGCTCTAGCAACAGGTGATGCAAGTTGAAATTTGGGGTTTTTTAAAGAAGGTTTGAAGGCAAAAGGATCAAAAGTGGATACCCATGTAAAGCAGTCTTGGCATGAAGGACAGGGAACATGTGTCCTTTGCTGATATTCTTTGATGGGATTTCAAAGAAATTATGCCATATTCTTACAAATTGGTAGTTTGGTGATAAAAATCTGCACACCAGATTTGCACTAGTCTCATAGTTTGTGATTGCTATAGGGGACTATGAACTCAAATGCCAACATCAGATGCATTAACAATTAAAATGTATATATTTACTTATATATGTATGCTTGCCTGTGTGGATACATAGTCTTCTTTTCTCCAAAATCCATGAGATCATTTTAAAAAAGCATCATATGGCATTTTTTTGTACCGCTCTTAGTCATCAGAGGGAAAATGGATAAAACAGAAAACTTCAGATGCTCCTGTCACCACATCTGTGTTATTTGGCTTTGGTAATTTTGCTTTCTTTATGCAACTCCAAAAATGTCTGCATAGCAACAAAAGTGGGACAATACTTCTATCCTTTGAAAAGCAAGAGGAAAGCTGAAATAAAAATATAAGCAATCAGCAGGAACATAAATAAGAGGCTATATTCCAGAAGTGGAATTAGTTCAACTAAACCAATGTCTAACATAGTCAAGGAGTTAACAATGTTGTGGTATTTTAATTACAGTAAGAGTTGGGGTTTGATTTAGATAAAAATCCTCCACTGCTTATCCCCAGCATACTAGGACTGCCCAAACATCTTGGTCTGTGAAATTAGGCTGGGAATGGAGCCCAAACAGGATTTCTGAAAAGATTCTTGGGACTTTCTTCTTTGACTAAGGTTGGAAATTCTGCAATGATTGCAAGAACAGCCTTTTTTTTAAGAACTGCTTTGGCTGGAAGCTGGGGTGAAATAACATAAGAAAAATGCTTATGTATACTCACAATGAAAAGTTACCTACTCTATATTAAACAAAGATTGAGTGAAATTATTATATGTTTTGTTTTTTCAAGACACAAACTATACAAAGCAGACTTAAATATGTGCTTCAGTTTGATGACAAAAGATAATATATACACATCTATATTTAAATGGGAATTTCACTAAATCTGGAATATGTGGGAATATAAGAAATTTAATGGTCAATGGGAATTAAAAAAATTCATTGTAACATTTAAAAATATCCTCTAATAATTTTCTCTTAGTGCTTTGCCACGAGAACAGGGTGGATAGAGTGTTACCTGCTATCTGCTTTTTGCGCCTGATAGAAAGTGGTCAGCACAGGGAAGTTATAGACATCTAAGTAAAATAACTTGGAAAAATATATGCAAATTAGTACATAGTTTCAAAGTTAAGTAGTTAAAAGAGAGAAATGTATATTTTATTCATTCAACAAAAGCATACAGAGTCCTTTGATGTTGAAAATGCAGTGGGCAAAACACACTCGGAGGTGAAAGGGTTGGTGGGAATGCAAAAGTTCAATAAGTAAAAGCTTTTATCTGCCTGTCTGTCTGTCCTGTATCATCATCTTCTATTTAATTAGAAACTGCAGTATGATTCCGTGAAGGATATATATTAGAAATGAGTAGGATGCCAGACAGTGTCACAGAGAGAGCTTGAGTAAGATTTAAGATTTAATATTTAAGCAGAAACTAGAAGAAATAGTCATCATAGGACAGATATGGAAGAGAACATTGCAGGAAGAAGTATTACATATGGTGCTTTGGTACGGGCACATATGTGGCATGTTTAGGAGTAAAGAGATGGTTGGGGCTGGAACTTAGAGAGTGTGGAAAGGAGTGTCAGGAGGTGTAATGGGAGAGCATGTTGGGACACAACACTGAGGTGAAGATTCTGTCTTTTCTCCTAACCATGATATTAGAGGCCTTGGCCTCTAAGGAAGGCCTTAGAGGGTTTGCATATTACTCCCGGATGACATGGGGGTGACTTCATCCACTTTCCACTTTGACACAACTCTGAGCTGCTGTAGAAGGTGGCTCAGGACAAAGAACAGTTGTAGGAAGTCATTGACACACTAAAGGTGCAGGAGGAGGGCGGCTGGGCCTGGGGTGGTAGCAATGGAAATGAGTCGGAGTGAACAGATCAGATTTGAAATACAACCTGGAAGCAGAAAATTTAAAAAAAGACTTGCTGAGAGAGGAGGATAAAGGAAGTCTCCAGGATGACTTTGACATTTCTGACTTTTACTGTTGGTAAATGTTCCAGTCACTTTCAGAGATGGAAAGCTAGATAAGAAGGAAGGATTTTGAACACATTATGTTTGCAAGAACCATGATACGTCCAAGTGGAGACATGAAGAACCCAGGCTGTCAAATATCTAAATTAAGTGCTCATGGAAGAAGCCCAGCCTCGTGATACAGACGAGGAAATGCAATTATGATGAGTGGCTTCTCTGCTTAAACAGCCTCAGTGGATTTCCTTTGCTATAGCCTGCGGTTTGGGGTCTTTAAGACACCAGGAAAGCCCCTCTGTTATCTTATCTATGCCTTATAGAATTAGTAATATGCAAAATTATTTTTCCCAGATTCTAATATGAATTAAAATGTAAAGCAATAAACAAAAAAGTGAAGTGCTCCATCCTGCATGTGATTCTTTCCCTTCTGTAAGATAGTATCTTCTATGCATTCACACTTCTTTTTACCTTTTTCACATTTATGTATTTATAGCTCTGCCTGCTTTACGAGAACATGCACTCATCAGGCCTAGGAGAGTTCTTATTAATCTCATGATACCCACAGCCTAATACCCCAGACCCAGCGTGCTTTACACATAGTACATACTTAATAAATCTAACTGGTAATGCATACTAAGCAGAGGAAATATGATTTAAATTTGCTTGGAGGAACATTAGGAACACAGTTCTGGAGCATTGTTGAGGAGGAGCTGGGAATTTCCTAAGACAGCAAGCTAGATGTCAGAATATGCCAGACTTGATCTTCCATGCAGGGTTAAAATGGGGTGTCTAAGAGGTCCTGTGTTTGATAAGTGACCGTTCTGAGCCACTCTGCCATGCTTGAACTCAAGGAGCCAACTGAAGGAAGGGAATACTGTAAGAAAGTGAAACCTGAGGTCCTTTGTCCCCTTCTTAAATTAGTCCTCAGATGTGCCATTACCAGAACAAATGGATACTATTTTCTTTCCACTTCTAAACATATTTAGGCTGCTCCTTGGAGATTTCTTTCCCTCTTAAAGTCTGTCTTGGAAGTGAATTTTCCACTGACTTTATTTCTGTAACACTACATTGTGGAGTCAGGGAGTGCATTTGATGATGTATTGTGGCTGTGGTCCTCTGTCCCTAGAGATGACCTTGTCTAAACATGAGTCCTGTTCCCTGGCTCTTCTTCAAGAGAAATTAAAAAGTTCTCAAGAACCAATGTTGTTTCTATCTGTTGCTAAATTCAAGACCTCTGGAACACCTAGTTTCTTGGGTCTAAAGTGTTCTGAGAGGCACCACAAGTCCCAGAAGTCTGAGTTTAGGACTGCTTTACAATTCAGAATGTGAAGAGGGCAAAGTCTGGAGAGACTGGATGCATCAAAAGGAAAGAAAGAATCATGTAGGGTAGCAGCTTGAACTTGTATTTTAAGAGTGTTTTCTTATTCTGTGTAAAAGGCAGACGTTATGAGTTTAGAATAAAGGTGGCAAATTTAAGAGTTGTCGAGGGCCAAGAGGGTAAAGTGAATGGCTAAAGTAGGCCTGTCATAGACAATGGAGCAAACACAGCGAGCCATGGCAACTGGACAGTGTACACATGCCCTGCTTGCCTGAGAAATGTACACAGTACCCAACAACAAGATGTGAAATCAAGCCTTTAGGAATGCACATCAGCTCATGCTCCTCTGTGTAGAAACTTCCAGGACCCTGGCTGTCTCGAAGAAGAATGCAGAGCTCTCCGGTTGCCTGTGCAGCCCCTACTCGACCTGCTGCTGCTTCCCTCTCCCTATTTTAGCACCGTCTTCTGTTTCCAGCCATTCCAGCCCCTGGCCTTCTCACTGTTCCTTGACTCTAACTCTCGTGTTCTCATCCCAGGCTTTTGTTCTTGTTGTGCCCTTTGCTTGCAGTAGTCTTCCTCCAAACTGAATGCGAACTTTTATCAGTTCTGGCATGGGGGGCAGTGTTTCAGAAGCTTCCCCTGACACCGCTCTGTCTCCCTCCCTTATTCTGTCTTTTCTTTATTATAGTTATTACAACCACACTTCTTAATATTTATGAAAACACTTGAAGCAGATATGCAGTATTACTTCATTATAGTTATTCTCTCACTCGTGTGTGTGTGTGTGTGTGTTTGTGTGTCTGTGTGTTTTACCAGAGACACTTGGTTTAATCTTTATTAGAAGGGTGTGTACCGAAGGACCTGGGGTTTGTAGGTTTTTTTTTTGGTACCGGGGATCAAACTCAGGTCCTTGTGCTTGCGAGGCAGGCGGCGGAACCACTGAGCTAAATCCCTGGTCCATTTGTAGGGTTTTAAGTGTGAAACAGTATTGCCACCTTCAACTCCCTTTTAAACAAAACCTGTTGAACTGTTGTTCCTTCACTCAATATGAATTCTTGGGGATATTTCCTTATATTTCAGGCCACTGGCTTCAAATAACATAATATTCTTCCGGATAGAACCTAGTTTTATTTTCCACTCTAATGTACACATTGTTCTGAACCATTAGTTTGGGCTCGCTCAGTTGAGTAAACTGAAGAATGGAAGAGGATCCTGGCCAACCTATTTCTTCTTTCCCTATCTCCCCAGTCTACACATCTTCTCAGCTCTCCTGACCCAGAATTCCATTCCTCCCTTTTCAGGTGCGACTGTAATCCAGAACAGGTGCTCCCTGGGTATGATGAATGCCTAGGTATTAACTATGTCTTTAATGGAGTTTTATAGGTTCTTCAGCAATCCTCTATCTGGATGGCTCCTGTTGGACTGTCAGCTCTGAGCAAATGCCTAAAATTCCCCAGTGGCCTCTGCATATGGTGATTCAGTTCCACTTTTTTTCCTTAGGTCCTCCTTAAACTGACTTAAGACTAGGTACCCTCTATGGGTCTGCTTGGCACTACTACTCTTCCTGCTCTGCCAACCCAGCCTCTTTTTTTATGCTTCCTGTACCTGTTCTGAACGTCTAAAAGACATGTGTCAGGCACTTTTCATTTTAATAGTATCAAGAAGTTCTTTCATTTGGCTCCAGAAAAATCCTTTTTCTATAAATCTCTTGACTTATTATTATTATTATATTTTTAGTTTTACAACTTTTTACTGTGTCCTGTGTAGAGGATCTAGCATCTATTGATCTTGGCCTTTGCAAACTTGGACAAAACTCTAAGGAAAAAGAGAATGTTATATTCGGCATTATACCAGAGGTATATTCAATGTATAATTAATACATTATATTTGTATCATATTAAGAAGGTAGCCTATTTTTTCTATTTGGCACAGGAAAAGCTCTACAATTCAAGTAATGCAAAATGAATGCATTAATCCTTAAAAATATGTTATAGAAATGAGTAGAGTCATGTAACATGTAAAAGTATGTAAACTTAAATGGTGTTTACATATTTTACTTATAAGAAGGCAACATATAGATTTAATAGCTATTCAAAATGAAGAAAGATCAATTGTAGTATCTGTTAATACATTTGAAATTCCTTTATAGTGAAGGCATTATTCAAAGAGAAAAATACAGGAGAATATGTTTAAAGCAATTGAGACAAGATTATCTGTAAATCTTTTCAACAATTTCTCTATAATGACACAGAATTTGTGAACAATATCAAAGTAAATTAAGGAGTCTTTATATTTTTGCAATAAATAACCTTTTCTGCCCCTCCCCTTTAAAAACAAAGAGAAACAATTTTAAGGAAAATGATGAAGAAGCATTATGAAAGTAATTGAAAATGCAAAAGAACTATTTCTGTGCCTCATTATACATTTTAAATTGCTGTTCCAGTATCCTAGATTTGCTTAAACAGTTAACTACCTCCCAACATATCAGTAGCATATTCTCTGGAAAAGAAGCATTGATTGTGCATACTGGCTGCTTGAGGAATGTGGAACACACTGAAGGCTGATGGATGTGCAAACAGTAGAGGAGCCAGGTCTAGACTAAGCCACACCACCAGAGACTGGACCATTGGAGATTTGGAACTTTGGGAAAATGGGAGAAGTGGGCAAGTGGAAATTTGAATTTGCCAATTTAGCAATGGAGTTAAGTTCTTACACTAAAACAAAGGCTGGGAAAATAATGCACAGGGCCCTGATATGTACAAAACAGATAAGCTGTAAAATGATATCAAATTTTATTCTCCTTTCAATAGGTCTTCTATATAAGAAAGCAGCAATCCTGAGAAATTTGGGGCTACTCTTCATCTTTGTAGGCCTTGGGAAGGGAAGGTTTGGTCCAATTCTCTCAATGCTTTGTCCTTAGAATTGGAGTTCAACTAGTCATTAAAGTGTGGGAAATGAACCAGCTCTGCTGTTCATGAATGCAGATTTGTATGGGATTGAAGTATTATAATGAGCAGAAGACATAAGTGACCTAGTTATTTGAAAAAGATTCAAAATGTCACAAATGAAAATGATTCTGAAGGGAAGAAATACATATATTCTTAAATATCATGACCATTATTAATAATCAATAAGCCTTACCTGATTTAGTCTTGGGTGTTCCTTATAAACAGAAAAGTAAGAAATTATTTTAAAGAAACCAAAATTTCACATTTAGTCACAGTCAGTAGATACTTAGAAGACCACACGGAGGCTAAGGTCAAATCTGTGAAGTCAATGTGAATTATTAAATGTTGAGAGGAATGTCTGAAGAAATCGAGAAAAATGTTACCTTTTCTTAATTATCTCACAATGTCTATTATCATTGATACTACCTACTGTCCTGAAGACATGGTGGGTTTGTGAGGCTCTGAAGACAAAAATCAGCGAACATTTAGACCTGCGGAAACCACAGCTCAGCAGTGCAAAGAAGAGAGTCCCCGCTCTGGCCTGCGGAGTGCAGTCATCTCCTTTTCTATCTGCTTTGCTCCTCTTTCCCCCACGTCTCTCTTAGGTTTCCAACTCTATAGCTGATTAATTACGAGGAAGTTCAGCAGGATGGAGTCTTAAGTTCTTCCTTCATTTTATATCTGTATGATAAGATTGCCTCGAATTTTAGATTTTTCATCCGATGTACAGGAATAATAACAGCGTTTACCAAGAATGTTAATATGAGGTTTAAAATAAATAGCAGGTAATGTCTAGCACATAGAAATTATTCCATATGTTATTCATTATTGCGTTACCTTTTCTGTCATCTCTTTTTTGGCCTGTATTAGTTTCCCAGTCATGGAGAGATAACTTCTAGGCTTACCCTTCCATAGCTGACTAAATCGATGTGCTAGATTCTCAATTCCAAATTTCAAAAGGTGGAATTGCGTTGGCTCTGGCCAAAGTCCTAAGGCATTACAATGCCTGTTAAGCTGCAACCTTTCCACCAGGTGTCTTTCCCTAGTAGAATCCATTCTCCCTGGAGAGAGAAAATAATGGTGTCAAAGTTCACAGTTCACTTAGCAGCAACTAGGAAGTCTGTTTGCATTAGGATATATGTATAGGTACAGAAATCCCTACTCATGTTAGAAATCTCTATTAAACTTAGGTGCCAGATTTTACTGATATGATATAGATGTACTCTCAGTATTGGTATGTCATGGGGGTAATTAGTTCTTTAAATCTAGTTTAAGGATTTTGTGAATTTTTAGGTTTCCACTGTTGACTAAGTGTTTTGGAAGAGTTCCAGCCCCTTCCTTCCCTCAATGACATGAAGTAGAGTCTGTATCTAAACATGAGAAATAACTTGTTGTCAACATGACTGAATTGGTCAGTATTGTCTGTCACAGCAGGACTTCACAATCAATCTGGAAATGCCACAGCTCTTCTGCAATCAGGATTGATTATTATGAAAGCCAGCTGTGGCTCATCTATTTCATTGCAGATGGCCACAGCCTTTGACTCCATTGAGAAAAGTAATTTGTCACCAAAAACTCAAATGCAGCCTTCACAGTATTTTACTTTCTAAGACGTAGGGAGGATAAATGACCATACAGAGCTGAATGTGGATTTGTCAGACCTGTTACGGAGAGTCTTTTCTGTACAGCAAGTGATGAAATGAGGGCTATTAGTTTCCAATTCTAAAGTTCTTTTGCATAAACAAATTTCATTGCATTTGATTGGACATAATTTTTAGTCCTTTTGTCTTGCACACATATAACCTATGCCTAGGTTCACAGCTTCAGAAATCCATGTAACTCCCCATGACAAGACAAATGGATCACCCCAGTCATAATAATGTAATATAATAATATATTAAGCTTCTAACAAATGGTCTTATTGTTATACTTATTGCTTCTCAATTTGATAAGCATTTAAGTTACCATGCAAAATTACTTTATTCATATCAGTAATAAAGAAAGAAATAGATGAAATAGAAGTTTGATTTAAAAGTCTCTGTTTTGCTCAAGATAAGCTGGTAAAAAGACATTTGTTGAAGGTACTAAGGGCTGTATTTTTAAAAGCTCATTGCTAATTTGAACCCTATCAAAGAAACACACACATGTGTGCACCCATTTTTCAGTACATATCAGGAAACATGAATAATTGAAGTGCTTTTGTATTCCTGATTTTCATTAAATATAACCCTAATGCTGGTTCTAGGCTTCGGTCCTGTGTCAGGTTTACTTTAGCAAAGTGAATTAAAGAAATAATGGATCAAATAAAGCTTTCTATCAAGAAATCCACACAATCTGAGTAAAAATAGTATAAAAAAAGTAATGTGTTTCTTAGAATCCTCTGAGTATATTCTTTTATTATTATTATACATAGGAATATATAGAAAGATCAAATAACTGATTTTCACGACCTAAATTAAATCAGATTAGTAGTCACTGTAAGAAACTCCCAAAAGAATGAAAAGACATATTTTCTGGGAAAAATTCAGGAAATCCTGTTTATTAAATTACTATAGCTAAAATGTGAAAAGTAAAATAAATGGGACTGGGTTGTTGTGAAATAAACCAAGTCCACTTTAGCATGCTATTTGATAATTTGTAAAGCATATGCAAGTTACAATGCTGGGTAAAAATATATATGTTATGTTATTATATTCATTCTACTGTACATTTTAATTTAAAAGAGAACATATTATCTGTTTAGAATTTACAAATAAGCTGGATGTAAACTTGTAGAAAAGCTCGAAGGATTTGTGTGGTTAGACAACCTTGGATTCTGAACTTCCCATAATCATGGGCCATCATCAGACAACTAGAGGTCTGTTTTATTGTCTTGTCCTTCACCTACAAAAAATGGAAGGGATGATGTTTATCAGAAACTCTTGTGGTGGAAGGAGGAGCAGCAGAGATCAATAGGTTAATATTTATAAACCACAACTCAGGTGATACAAAGTCTGCAAATGCATAAAATAAACATTATGCTAATGATAGGCTATTGATCATAAAAAAATTACTTTGCTCTAAGGTACCACCTTTCATTTGTTCTGTAGGTTGTATGTATGTTAGTCTTGGATAGATATTAAGCCATAGTCATAATTATCACTTTATCGCCTCAAGACTGATGTGGAGAGCAGAAAGCTTTCTGTGGGATAATGATTCTTTATTATCAAAGTTTTGTACTTGAAACATGAAAAATAAGAAAACCATCATTGATGATCTGTCAAATAAAGCTAAGCATTATCCAAGATGGCATAAATATCCTCCTATTGTAGGTTTTTCTACTTAGAAATCTTAAAAGTAACATTCATTTTGAAATTAATTTACATATTATCTAATATTTTTAATTTTTTCAAAGGGTTTTCTATGCTTACACTTCATTTACTGCTTATGAAAACCAAATGAAATACATGATATATAGAAAGGCCAGAGAAGAACTGCAAATTTCTCATTCCACTTAATGGTATGGTGTTCATGTGCTTTTAGTCAGCCAGATTCATAATCTCAGTTTATTCACTATTTTTTTCCTTCTTGTTTGCTACCTGGAATCAGTGGTTGGTCCTATGTATCCCAAGATCAAACTCTTATCTCTCACAACTATCTATTTCTTTCTCTTCCCACTATGGCCACATCATCATCATAATCTTCAAAGTGGCCTTCCTAGCACTGTATCTGCTCTCCTTCCTATGTTTTCATACTTAAACAGCCATTCTCATAACTATTCCTGGTTCAAATCTCATGATTCCCTTTTGCAGTCACACTACCTACAAACTCAGTATTCCAACTTCCTTTTTCAGTTTTAAATGGTGGTTAAATACCCAAAAATGAAATGGATTGAATTGAATTTGACTTGTGGTTCTGACTCTGACTTTTTCTCTTTTCTTTGTTCTTTCTTCCTTCCTTCCTTTTTTTTTTTTTTGGCAGAGTTTGGAACTGAACCTAGGGACTTACACATGACAGGTCAGTGCTCTATCACTGAGCTATAGTTTAGCCTTGCTCTTTCTGTCACCTACCAAATGTCATTTAAAATCTTGGAACCCATCATAGGGTTCTTGTGAGGTGTAACTAACACAATTAATTAATTAAGCAAATATGTATTAAGTGTTGTATGTCAGACATTGTTCTAAGATTGGTAATAAAATAGAAAAGGAGTTCCTAGGGAGATGGATAATAATCAAGCAGTACACACACGTACACATACACAGCTTCACAAACTTGTCCTTTTAGATTAGTTCGATTTTGCAGAAAAATTATGAAGTTGGTGCAGAGAATTTCTTCACTTGAAGTTTTGCCTATCATAAATACTTTGTTTGAGATGTTATTATTAACTAAACCTTACAGTTTATTCAGATTTCTTTATTTCTTATCTGGAGTCTTTTTCCAGTCTAAAGCTCCTATAAAGGATATGATAGTATATTCACTGGTCATGTTTCTTGGACATGATAGTCTCAAAATGCAACTCTTGGAATTTCTCAGATGTTCTTTTTTTGATGTCACTGATAGTTGTTGAATGTAGGATATGGACAAGCAATATGAAGAAAATAAGGCTGGATAAAGAGAGAGAGAGTAAAAAGGAGGGTATTATTTCAGATAGGATGGCTAAGCAAGCTATTTTTTGAGATGACATTTGAATTGAAACCAGAATATACTGAGAGATCAAGCCATAAAACTAGCTATGAAAGGAGATTTCTAGAGCTAAGAAATGCCAGTGTTGAGGTCCTGAAGAGGGACCCTGGTGATTTTAACAAGTATCAAGGAGGATTGACAGTCATAGATTTTAGCCTGAATTAAATGGGAAGTTCTTGATGCGTCATTATAGAAATGAGATGTATAAATAATTCCATATCATGTTATTATCATAACATTTTTATTACTGTTCATATACCATAACCTACAGCTGATCTGTATTGCTCTTTTTCCATTCAAATTTCAAGCTCCCAAACTGTGGCATTTATTAATATTTCCTTTGCAGGATATGTTTCTGTTACTTCTGTCATTATCCTTTCTAATATAAAAAAATCTACCACAAGGATCACTTTTAAGAAAACTTTTCCAAACTTCCTATCTAGGATACATTTTTTTAATCAGTGTAATATGCTAGAAAATATGATTAAATGGAAATACAGAATTTAGAATTGGATGGTTCATGTTTGAATCTAGGCTTCCATGACACATTTATTAGATTTATTGTGTTATTTTAGTCAAATACCTGAGGCAGGATATTTTATAAAGAAAAAAGTTTATAGTTTATAGTTTTGGAGGCTGAGAGTCCAAGGTGCCAGCTGTGGTGAGAGCCCTGATGGATACACCACATGATGGCAGGAGCATGGGTTTGAGGGACAACTCAGGATGAGGCAGGAAACCAGACTGGAGAGAGGCCACTCTTGCTTTTGCTAGAAAACCCCTCTCTGAACTGCAAACTCAGTGTCCCATGAGAAGTACATTAATTCCATCTTAGGGGAGCACCCCCAGATGACCTAGCCGTGTCTCACTGGACCCCACCTCTCCAAGGTCCCAGCACCTGTTATCATCATCACACTGAGGATAAAATTTCAAACACAGATCTTTAATATTTCCAACCTAGGACCTAGGTTCAAACACATGAATAAGATAATATCCAGAGAAAAGGAGGGAGAGAGAGAGAGAGAGAAGGAGAGAGGGAGAGAGAGAGAGAGTACTAAAAGTAGAAGAGGGGCTTCTTTTGGGGAAGGGGGAATAGATATCAGGGCCAGGAGGTCAAGAGGGCAGAGCAAGGGAAGGCAGAAGAAAAGTTGGATATGACCATGGCACGCTGTATGGAAGGGTCAGCATGAAACCCATTAATATGCGCTTATAATTGAAATAATAATAAAAACAAGTCTAAATCATAGCTTCAGGTTACTTTGAGTTTTTAATTTCAAAATGGGAGCAATTAGTTGCCTCATGAGTTTCTTTGTGAGATAATACATTAGAAAGTAAAAGAAAAACAAGTGGTTTGAAGTCAATTCTTTCAACTTTTGTTATGACATTTACCAGACCCCTCCTTTCATAGTAGCTATTAATAATTTTATATACATTAAATTTCATCCAGTGTCTTCTATATGTCACTAGAATGCTATGGGTCATGAGAGAGGGTTAGAAGAGTACAAAGATCATAATAGAGACCCTGCACTACAAGGGGCTGTGACTTGAGGGGGAGACAAAACACATATACATACTCACATCCAAGGGAGTGAAGGGAAGAAGGAGAAATTCAGACAATGTGCAGAGTGAGTAGCATCCCAGTTGCAGAAATGGAGCACAGGGGCCAGGGATTTAGCTCAGTGGTTTCACCTCCTGCTGAGCAAGCACGAGGGCCCGAGTTCGATCCCTGGTACCAAAAGAAAAAAAAAAAGAAATGGAGCACAGGTTGTTCCATGCTCCTGTCCAAAGTCATCCTGGAAGCTGGGCCCTGCAGCCCAAGCCTGTAATCCCCATGTTCAGGAGGCTGAGGCAGAAAGATCCCAAGTTTGAGGCCAGCCTGGTAAAGCTGTTCTAGAATCACCTCCTGTGCCCTGCATGGCATTTTGATTGTGGTAAATGGTCAATAAATGTTAGTGGGAATTTTAAATTCTATATGTGTGATCACAGGTCTGGATTGCTGGGTGGCTGCTCAGATTCACAGTACATTCAGCATTCAGAGCTGGGCTGCAAGAGAACTTTGCTGTAACCTGGGCTGTGATTCAGTCTTCCTGTCAGGAAGGAGGAGGGTTCCTCGTGATTGCACAATGGCACAAAAGATTCCTTTAGCAGAAACTTAATCAGAGCTGTTAACCTTAAATTTCCTATTAAATAGATGACATACAAATATTGATTATATTTGAATATTAAAAACACTAAAACCAGAAGTTGAGTTGGAGGGGAAGGAGTCAGGGTGAACTCTTCCTTGTGTACCGTAAACAGTTATGGCAGACACCTCTGTGACAAAAGACGAGTTAGCAATAAAAGAGCAGAATGCATTTATAATGTATACATTATAACGTAATACATCTGATCTTAGAGAGCCGCTATGATTATCTACTATTATGCTTAGTATCAGGCAAGCAGGGACAACTGCCTAGCACTCTGATTATTCCAAAAGGGTGTGATCTAAGGTAAGTAGACTGAGTACCAAGCACTCGAGATCCATCTGTTCCAATTCTCCCTGATTCCTCAGTTGTAGAATTTCTACCTCCTTGGTATGGGCAGGAACTTTCCACAGGGTTCCTAATTTCCTGATCGACAACTCTTACACAGAAAGGTGGGGAAAATTAGTAATATTAATAGGTCGTGTGTCTAAATATGCAGTGAGGGCTGGAGAAACTGATTACAGGAGGCACTGTAAGTGATATTTAATAATGATCTGGATTTTGCATCTGTGTGTTTATTTTAATCATTTTGTTACTAAATTTTAATTAGTACTTATTTGGAGTATGTAATGATCACATTCCTTTTGGGGAATTGATACGCGTACATAATACATCTTAATCCTTTTTACTTCCCTTCCTTCTCCTCTATCTGCCCCTCCCCCATCTCTTCATTCTTTTCCCATTTGCAAAAGAGCCATCTCCTCATTTCCTGTTACCTATCTTTTATTTTGCTGTTTAAATTATATATACTTTGGGTTTTTCATATAAGAGAAACCATGAGATATTTAAGCTTGTGTGTTTGATTTATTTCACTTATGATAACTTTATGATCTCAAAGTGCATCTATTTTTCTGTAAATGACTAAAATCTATCCTTCTTTATAGCACAGCAGTACTCCATCATGTATAAATACTACATTTTCTTATTCAGTCATCTGTTGATGGACATATGGGTCATTTCTAAGATTTAGCCATTCTAAGTTATGGTGCTATTAACCTGGGTGGCAATGTATCATTATAATATGATGCCCTTAATTCTTTTGGGAAGATAACTAGAAGGGGGATATTGAGGTGGAATGAAATTTTTATTCTTAGCTTTTTGAGGAATTACCATACTAATTTCCATAGTTCTGCTAGTCTACAACAACAAAAATTCCTCCAAAATTTCTGATCCAATCTCCACATTATGGAAATCTGATCTAATTCACATCAATGAGTTAGCAGGTAGTTATTAGATAAAAGCCTGCACTCGTACCCTGCTAATACAAGGTACTCATCTAAAGCACATTTTTTACTTAAAGTATTTCTTTCAATTATGATGTACTTTTCACCTGACTTTCACCTACCTCATATACAGCTTTGGCAACAAGAAGCCCACAGTCATATTAATAAGTGCGAGAGAACCTTCTTTATCGAGCATGGCCTATCAGCTAGTCATGGGGGATGATTTACTGCACAGAAAGTATTGATTTCTCACTTCCTCCCTTATAACAACTCTGGTGGAGCTTTTCCTGTTACCTTGGTTTTATAAATGAGGAAAACTGAGTGATCTCACCACGTGATCTTTCAAATACAGCTCATTTGATACGTGGTTTAGATAGAATCTGCAATGATATAATGTGATGCCAAAGCTCAGCATCTATCATAAGTTAGAATAGTACTAAAATAAAGTCACAACTATTTGCACGTTGACATGTGAAAAGTGTGCTCATCTAAATATAAGTGTATATAATAAGCCCACCGTGATAGGAAACTGATGAGATGGCAAAAGAGGGCTTGTGTGCTTTCCTTCCTTCTGAGCCCTCTGCTCAAGAACTTTGACAGTGAAGAGCTGTAGGAATGTTCTTCTTCTTTGCCTTGGTTTCTAAAAGCACAGCGAGTTGGCTTGTATATGAGGGTCTGGATGGCCAAAATGCAATGCCCTGACCATTGGTGAGGGACCAGGCCAACTGGTAAACAAGATAAAAGTTTGGCTTCAACACTAATGTTTTCTTCCCTAGAACTCTCCTTTGTAGAATGAGAAGGGCCACTTTATCCTATCATGAACCCCAGGGGCTGAAAGTCCTCACATGTCTTCCCAATGAATGGTTATCCTTTTTGCAGTCTTCCACTGGACTTTGACTAGTCTTTCAGGACTTTGATCCTCCCATTGCCTTATAGACATAGCCCCTTGGTGCGCTGGATCCTGGCAACATCTTTAGGAGGAAAGCATGGTTAAGGACTAATTCATGGTCCTGGTGAATGACTGTTGATTTCCAATCTTTTCCAAGTGACTTTTATCCTAAAGTGGATTCTCATCTCTGATCAGTAATTCATCCATCTTTTCACTCAACTATGTACTAGTCATTTACCAGCAACTGGCATTGTGGTCATTTGTGCAAATAAACTTGTGAAAAGGGACACCTAGAACTTGTCTTCATGAATATTTATTCTTAACCATAAAGTTCTGTTAAACAATTAGTTCTGTGATAAATTAAGTATAATTGTAATGAATGCAATGATAGAGAAGTATAAGGTGTAATGAACATCTGTAATCTTCCTGAGTCTGGGAGGTTAGGAAAGCTTTCTTAAAGAAATAATTTGTAAGCTGAGATCTGAAGATGAATAGAAGTTTTCAAGATAAAACAAATATTGATTGCACAATGAGGCGGTACAGAAATAGCACTGGTAAGGCTCTCAAAGAAAAGTCAGACACAAATTAATCACTCAAGGAATTTTAAATATATCAGGAAAGATTAGAATTATTGATCAATGTACTAGAAGATGGTGTTACAAGAAAGGTAGAGCAAAGTTTTCTATGACTTTCGAGAGAAAATGAGAATATTCCCAGCCTGGAAGAAGAGGGTGAAATTTGATGTGGGCTTTAATAAGTGGGAAAGAATATTATGTTTTACCACCCAAAACTCCCTTCAAGATACTATTTCTGAGTATTAAGGTTGATTGAGATATTCATTTCTCCAGTGCCTGTGAGCGTCAGGCATTGGAGCGGCAGTGATTGGCTTGGACTGAAAGGACCATACTGCATCATGTTTATGCCTCCTCCCTAGTAGTCCTGAGAAACTAGTTAACATGGCAATGCAAAATCTGGCTACCTCTCTTGATTGAGGTCATTGCTGAAGGATTATTTCACTATTGGAGCTTCTAGGCCATGCTTATAATTTTTATTATAAATGTATATTTCAAATAATAATTTTATTATAAATATATTACTTATAAGACCATATTTAGAATTTTTAAGATACATTATAATTTGTGGGGCCACTATTATATATGTGTTCTATTACTGACTGAAATATCATGGTGAATGCATAATTATTCTTTATTCCTTTTTGTTCCACTGTATGCATATGTCAAATTTTATTTATCCCTCTGTTAGCTGATGGATATTGAGATTGTTTCTATTGTATGGCTATTATATACCTTTTTCCAAATTTTAAAATCTATACATAAAAAGTATACATTGATATGGGCTATCATGTGATGTTTCACTGCGTGTGTACATTATACAGCACTAAGATCAGAGTAGGCTTATCTAATTCCTCAAGCATTTATGTTTTTTGTGTGGTGAAAGCAGGCAGTGTCCTTTCTTCTTGCTTTCTTGGAATATACTGTATATTATTCTAACCTAGAGTCACCCTACTTTGCAATAGAACTCCAGAACTTATTTCTCTTCTCTTACTATAACTAGTACTCATTGACCAACTTTTCCCTATTCCCCTCCTCCACACTTATAAGATTTATATATCTCATTTGAATCTTTTCCCTTTGCCACCCACTCTATCTAATCTTGCTTCTTTTCCTTCTTGACAGGTGTTCCCAACACCGCTGCCCAATAAAACTCTGCATACAAATCTCACAATCTCAGTGTCTATTTCCTTTCATAGTCCAACATGAATCAGCACTGGGAGTTGCAGTAGAAAACAGACTGTAAAATGGGGTCTTTGGAACTGACTATGAGAATTCCAGTACTGGTGGTGATTAGCAGGTGGATAGCTCTTGACCTGCCATGCGGTAGCAAGCAATTGTTAAAACTTTCACCAGTGGTAAATTGGACTTGGAATTGTATATGGTGGAAGAGAATGTTCTGATGGATGCTTTGCCCCGGGTTTGAGATGTTGGAGGGAAATTATAAGAAGGGTCATGGCCTTGGATGTCTGTTGGAGGGAATCTATATGTTTTAGTTACTTTTCTTGTTGCTGAGTTAAAATACCTGACATGACATCCAAAGTTAGAGGGGGAAGGAGTTTATTTGGCTTACAGTTGGTAGAGATTTTAGTCCATAATCAGCTGGCTCTAAGGCAGGGATGGCAAACAGGAATCACAGAGGAGAAACAACATGGCATATACAAGGTAGCAAAGGGAAGAAGAAACCTTCACTGCATCTTTCTGTTTTTTTTATCCCATCCAGTCTACCTGAATTAGGGTGGTGCTAAACCAATCAGTCACAAGTAGTGGTTTAGTAATCAATGCCCTTAATCCCATTATCACACATTCCAGATTCAGCCACCTCTGAGCCAGTGAGGCTTTGGGGAGACATCCAGACCCAAACCATTACACTATACATGGGAGAAAGCCAATAGAAGACTGAGAGTAACCACCAATTTGAAAGCTAAGTGAGAAAGCTAGAGGGCCTACTAGTAGCAGGAAAGAATGGACTCTCATCTCTTTTGTCTGGAAGGCAGAAGAACCTGAGGTCATCGCAGAGCTTAATTATATAAATAACACATCTCCAGAAGAAGTTGAATTCTTCATCTTAGCAAGCTCACTATGTTCAGGTGAAAAATGAATAGGTCAAGAACATCTGAATTTACGTGTTAAAATTTTTGAGTCCTTAAATTCCCTAAATTTTCGGTGATTGTAGAAGCAAGTATTTTACCCCTTCTAGTCAAAGGCTACTGAGTAAGGATGATGCCTAGGTCTCTGCTTCACAAGGGAATATACATGATTTTGATATTTATTAACCCTAACTTTTCTTCTCACAAATAGACCAATTCACAATAAATAGAATCACTTCACAACAATAAGCCGGGCAGATAAGGGTTCAACTAAAAGGAGGAAAATAATGTGCACAAGGAAAATAATAGAATATGTTATTTATTGAAGCCAAAGGCAGCTGCCATAAATAAATCATATCACTTGCACTATTTCTTTAATTGAGTATGTTTCCAGATTATTTCTGGAGCCATAATTGGCTGAAGAAGAGGCCCCAGGAATAAGACCCTCAACAACACAGGAAGTACAGTAAATACATTAAGAAATACCAGAGTTCTTCCCTCCAGCTTACCTATGGCCACTGTACGGTAAGAAAATGAGATTGTCCAGATACCTGTGAAGACACGTGGAATCAGATTCTTCATGGACCTTGGTATTTAGGGCACCTGCTAGATTGGGAGTGGATAAAACATCCACATAGGTTCTTTTATTGTCTGCAGAAGAGCCATCACAAGGAAGGCCAAGCAGAAGCCTCTGAAGTATTTCTTTCCTCAAACTTCTGGCCAAGACAGTTAATTAAAAACAATACCTCATTCTGGAAGAAAGGGCAGATATTAGTGCCACTGTTAGAATCACCACAGATGGGGGTAATAGGGCCCATAGTATTTTCCATTTAACACACCAGCATAGTTTCTATGGAAACACAGATGGAATCTAGAAGATGAAAACAGACGTCCGCAGATTCAGCCAAGGAGTCAAACCAATGGAACCTGCCATACCAAGTATGCTGTTTTTGCTAAAAACTAGCATAGCCTAAGGCACATGGAATATTACCACTGAGTTGGAGCATACATTCTTTTTCCATCCCCAACAATAAGGAAGACCAAAAGGAAATTGAATTCTCACAAGGTAGGCAAGAGTATATATTTACTGTCTTGCTCCATATATATGTTCTTTATTAAAATACAAACTAAGGGATTTAGACCATTTATATCTGCACACATAATATCATAACAGACGACTAATTGGAGCAAATGAGCAAAAAGGGACAAGCGTACTGAAAGCCTTCATACGTATGCAGACTCCAAAGAGTTGAAGATAAATGTTTCCAAGATTCAGGAACCAGACTCATCAATGACCTTTTGAAGGGCCTAGTGCACAAATTATGGCCACAGTGCACATTTATGGCCCAGTGCACAAATGATTGCATTTCATAGTACTAATGCTGGGATAAAAATACAGTACTTGGCAGATCTCAGGTTCTGGTGGTAGCTTAGGGTACATTTAGGATTATTTCTTCTATTCACTTATTGGGTGATTTAGAAGGCTGCTAATTTTAGGGAATATGTTCTTGCATAATCCAGGCTGCAATTCAGTGAACTTTGTTCTTGGATTATGTAATACTCTGTGGTATTATATGTATCTGGGGTTGGTACCCCCTCTTCTACCACAGAGAATTTGCAAAATAGAGAATTCTGAGGGAAGAGGGGAGCTCTGGAGGTGAAAAAGGACTTGGAATTTGATGTGATGTGAAGACATGTGAGAACT
The DNA here is from genome assembly GCF_053883595.1 of Heterocephalus glaber. Classification (NCBI taxonomy): domain Eukaryota; kingdom Metazoa; phylum Chordata; class Mammalia; order Rodentia; family Bathyergidae; genus Heterocephalus; species Heterocephalus glaber. The sequence continues at coordinate 16,703,769 of NW_028258296.1, read as the reverse complement.
GACAATGTCAACATTTGTGGAAGTTTCAGCAAGCTATTCTGGGGTCTTTATTATAGAGTTCTTTACAAGATGCAGGGCAGTGGACTGAGTTTCCTGAGAGGTATTCTTCTAGAAGACTTCAAAGGCATAGGGAAGGTTTTTGCGAGGCAGTTCCCTACTGTAATCTTCCCAGCTGACTTCAGAAACTTCTCCTAATCTTTCTCCCAATCATTGTGAGGCCATTTTCTCTCCAGGTTCAGCCATTTCCATTCATTTCAGGGCTTTGTTCTCTTAGGGATTAGCTGTGACAAACTGTGACTAGGCCAAATAGCTGCTTCTCCGTGCTGCACAACTGCATAGGACCCTTTTAAGAGCAAAGTTTTTTAATGAGCCTTAACTTTGACTTAATTATTCTTATTATAGTATTACTTAAATACGTTTAAACATAAAAATATGTATAAACTATATGCTTATCGGCTTTAAATAATTATGTATAAGAAAAAACATTTTATAAGTTCAAGTCAATAAAAACTGGAAAACTAATAAAAACCTAAATTGACATCATTAATTTCATGGACAGATGAAGTTGTTTTGTGAAAATTAAGTTTCTGTTCACATCCTAAATGACAGTCAGCCTCTTTTGAGTTTAGAATGCCAAAGCTATCTTGCCACTTGCTATGACTTAATTCTCTTAGAATTTTCTGTATTCAAACTATAAAGAAGCGATCAAGATTTCAAACAACCACAGTTTGCGTTTGGTTAGGAGGTATTCTCATTTATATATAAATAAACTTCTCATTCTCTTTAGGAATAAAAGGGATGCAGACTGACCCAGTGATGTCTGGACACAAATATGAATTTGGAACCAAATGGGAGTTATAGCATTTGAGATAATCCATAGTATGATTATTGACAAACTCTTAGCTTACCACACCAGACATCAAAGTTTTTAGTAGCTCTGGGCTCAAGTAGATTTTTAAAAAATTAATTTCCGTGGTCCACTGATAGGTTTTGAATTGCTGAAATGATGTTAAATTCTTTCTTTGATTCTTTTGGAGCAGTGATAAGTAATTGCAGAGGATTTCATCCTAATATACCATTAAGACCTACTTTCCAGTTCAATATCATGTTATTGATTCAGCTACTGCTATGGTTTAGATCTAGAATCTCCAACCGAAGTCTCATGTGTTCAGAGATGGGGCTTTTGGAAGGTGATTGGATCATGGAAGCAACACAGTGAATGTGTTAGGTGACAGGGCTTGGTTGGAGGAGATCACAAGAGGTACGAGCTAGAAGGGTATAATCTGAGTCCGTGGCTCTTCCTCTCTCTCTCTGCTTCCTTCCTGTCATGGGTTAAGCACTTCTTCCTCCACCATGTCCTTCTGCCATTTCATTTCTCCCTTTGAGCCAGGTGGCCAGGCTGAAACTGTGAGCTAAAATAAATCTCTTCTTCTTCAAATTGTGGCTGTCCCTTATTGTGTCCTAGCAACAGAAAAGTGACTAGGATAGATACCATGATTCCCTGTGCAATAAGCCAAAATTTACAGAATCCTAGATTTGCTGGATTTTATATTTTTCTTTACTACATGGTCTTGTCTGGCTGTTATATAGTGCTTGGCAATCCTGAAAAGCTCATAGATCTGAATGGCACTTCCACCATCCTCAAGGAAGCTGCTAGTTTGAACTCTGTGGAGACTTCCTTGTGTTGGCAACAATTGTCAATTTTTACTATTCTTGACTTTGATTTACAAATTCCTCTAGTTTGGTTTCATCAGCATCCGTTCTGTTGAGTGTTGTCTATTTACTCCTCTAATGGGTGGCAATGCTTACTTTCATCAATAATATTCCATCCTCTAGTCTCATAAAAATTAGACTGATAGATGTGTATTGTGAATCATCCATTTTCCATAGTCCTACCCTCCTGCCCAAATTTAATTGTATAATGTGCGACACTTCCTTGCTATCATGGAGAAATCTTTCCGATGGAAATCAAGAACAAGCCAAGTAAGTGAATGTCATGGTGTTCACTGTGTTTAAAAATGAATACTGATTAAAGTCCCTTGAGAGGTACAATTCCCATTAGCAGGAGATTTGGATTCCAAATCTGGCTATTTGTCCTTATCCCTAGCTTTCCCCTCAAAAAGCTATACCTAATAACATGTTCTTTAACTAAGTTTTCTTCATGTAAACTTAGTTTTCATAGTTTGCTCCTTAAAAGCCTGGGATGACAGCTCATAATTTAGAAAAGAAAGAATGTGGAAATGGAACCCTACTGTAATTCTAGTCATAATAGGTCATATTTGGTATAAAACTAGCTCATATTGAATCAAATCCAGATGGGTGAATAACCAAATGTACCAGAAGGATCTAATTATAACACTATCACATCGAACATGGTCCCATAGAATGGATTTCAAGGATGGCATGGTGAAAATACAGCACAAATAAGAACTAGATGGATAGCTCTTTTGACAGATGAAGGATGTAGGTGGAATGGAGGATAGCAGAAACGTCTTGGGGAACACAGATGAAGATGATATAGGGAACTTGAGTCTGGAATTATTTTAAGCATTGGCCTTGGGGTACAAAAGGCAAATGAAACAAAAAGGAAAGTCTATCAAATTTAGTTGAATGTCAGAAAAGTCCCTGGCTGAAAATATTTGAAACTGTTATACTAAAATCGGTTCAATATGTTCAATATTACTATTATTTTTATAACTAAGTTATTTATGTTAATAATATTGAGACCTACCATAAACCACTTTTCTCAGAAATTTTCCAGTATCTCTCAAGAATATTGTTCTCACATATTTTCTGCTCCCTGTGTTATGTAAGAAATTCAATTATTTACTAATTTCCCTAGGTGTATAAGCTCAAAAATAAGTTTTTAACACAATAAGGAAAACGTTAATTTTTTCAAGTAACAAAGTTGCTGAGTAAAAATTAGCCCAAAAGATTTTGTCTTATATTTTATTTCATACACCTAAACTGTTTTTTATTATTTACATACAATTAAAGGTCTTGTCCATAATATATGATAGACTCTAGAAAGTACCAATCAGTAAAAGTACTTGTGGAAAAAGGTTCTTGCCTAGTGGCGGGAGTTGTAGCTGCTCTGGTTTTTAAAAGATGACTTTCATTTCTCAGCTCTTTCTGCAGAGTGAAACGGATGAGGAGAACAGTGACATGATGCAATGGCAACGTTCTTCTTTGGAAAACAGAAATTACCAAGATAGTCTATCTATTCAAATCTGTTTCTAAACCTAATCTCTCAAATTCTGCTGAAGACACACTGATGAGTTTCTCTCTCCAGCTACTTATCTTCCTGTCTAAATCTACGCATGTATAAAAATTACAATATGAATATCTAGGGTTGCATTAAAATAGTTTTTTGACTGTGTACCTTAACCAAGATTTTCCTTTTCCACTTCAGCTTTCACCTAAGACATGCATCCGAAACAACAGCTTCTTAACTTTTTAATGGTATTTAGACAAAAGTTTGTATTAATTCAGCAAACGGAATTCACACTTTACCTCTCTGTGCTTTCCAGAGCAGCACAGTAACAGCTGTCTGGAATATTGAAATTCCAGGGCCACAGGACCAGTGAGCATACGGAGCAGCGATCTGAGAACTAGATGTGGTCTGGCTTCAGTGCAGTCCTGTCTTCTCCGAGTCCGTACACTACCCACACAGCTTTTCACCCACGACTGGCTCTTCCCACCCACTTCTTGCCTCTGGGATCTCCTCTGTTTATGCCTTGTCAACCACCTCTTTTCTTGCTTGCCAGCAGTGTACTCGTGTTGGTCTGTTTTTTCCACTCCGAGACATTTTCTACTCTTTTTCCAGTAACCACATATACTGAAAGAAAGGAGACAGTTTTGAACAAAAATGTGCTTATCCATTTGATCCCTGAAAATTAGAAAACATTTTAATTTCTCCTAGACTTAAATTCTTCACATGTGGTAACCAAGTCATATACAACTGCATTATCTTTGTGCATATAAATAACTTCCAGGAACTTTAGCTAGGTTTTTAAACATACTGCACACTAATTAGCTGGTTTTGTGTACATAACACACAAACATTCTGCTGGAAAATCCAGTCAGTTTTTCAGTTATTTGGTCAACAAGACACCAAACATTTGGATTGTTTAATTGGAAAATATCAAACAACTGTTTCTTAGTATCTGAATGAATAGGTATTGTTAAGAAAATGATATGTATATATTTTTTTCATTTGGCTGTTCTTTTTTCAGTAGATACAGATTTGTGAATGCTATTACCACCTACAATGCTATTAACACTCTAAGCGTATTGCTGATCTATCCTGTAGCTAGATTCTAAAAAAATTAAAATGATACTGTCATTGGATCACACGAATTCATTTTGTTCTGTGTTACAAAATCAATAAGCCTTTACACGAATGTATATAAATACAAATATAAAGTGATTACCAACAATTCACAAAATTCAGTTTTTACCAACTAACAAAATATTTTATTTTACTATGCAGTAATAGATGAAGATAGTAACTGAAGCATTACTATTTTATCTTCTCCAGAAATTTGCAAAGCAAAGGGTTAAAGCAGGAAGCAGGAAGAACAAAAGAAACATTTACCTAATCTTATACCTATGCGAATCTAAGAACTGTTTATCATGAAAAGCTGTCATTTATTATATCATTAATATCAAGACACTACTTTTGGCATGTGGATATTCATTTATACCTTTAATCAATTTTTAAATTTATTCTTTTTTTCTTTCCTTCCTTCCTTCCTTCCTTCCTTCCTTCCTTCCTTCCTTCCTTCTACATGTATTTGTATGGTCCTTAATTTGACCAAATAATTTGCACTAAATTGATCTGGAAATATCCCATGTTACAAAGTGGATCTTGTATGATATTTGGACTTTGTTCTGATACTAAGTTTTCTAAAATTTTCTGTACTTTTGCTATACACATTCACACACATAGAATTATATTTGAATTAAGAAATAGTAGTAAAACAATCTATTTGATTAACTGAGCAGCTTATTCTGTTGTAATAATGAAATTTCTTGGTCACAGTAATTTAAACGATTCTTTGAAATTTTACCTTAGTATAATTTAACCAGTTTTATTAAGTACTTAATTTATGTTTAAAATGTTATGTATCCATAATAGCTATTTGATCAAAATAAATCACTTTAGTCAAAATACATGTCTGAGTTGATTTAAAAATTCAGAAATGACACCTAGTTTTTTTTTTGTGATCTAGTACTTCTTCAATCATCTAAGATAAACTTTTATGTAAAATACCACATTTGTTGAAAATAATTTAACTAGTTATCATTAGCTGTTATCTGGATAACTCAAACAACTTGAAATTGTGATTTAAGTATGATTTCAAATACAGTGGTACCTTGATTCATGGACTTAAATTATTCTACGATTTTGGAAAAGATGGCCACATTTGTGTTTGTGTGGAAAAGATGGCCATAGTTGTGTTTGTCACCTGATGCAGAGTTTGCACACAAGACAAAATTTTGCCAAATGCTTCTGTTTGTGAAGCAAATTGTTTGCAAAAAAAAAGAAAACCATTTGTGAACTGAAGTACCATTGTAATTCAATAAGCTAACATTTCATACATTTAGATACCCACTCTATAAATCAAACAAAATTATTTCCATAGAAAATAATTAGAAAATTGATATTAGTTATTTTCAAAAATTATTTTCTAGTTTCTATTTGTTGTTCAGGTAGTATTGCACAGCAGTATACTTGGCAGTCACTTCATTAAAATCTACTCTAAATTGTTATACTACAGTGTTTATTCTCTTATTTCTTTATAGACACACAACAACTTATAAATTCTGTAAAATATATTTGCAACTTTGTACAATTTCCATAATGTTATTGGCTGAAATTCTAACAAGTTTTTGAAAGCAGAGGAAGTATTGTGTAGAATCTACAATAGCAATAATTCACAAGATATTTATTGAAGAGTTAGATTTATGTTAGCATTAGATATCAAAATATGTGTATATGTTATTTGCATATACATCCATCCATACATCCATATATTCTTTCTTTCTTTCTTTCTTTCTTTCTTTCTTTCTTTCTTTCTTTTTTTTTTGTACCAGGGATCGAACTCAGGACCTTGTGCTTGCAAGGCAGGCAGCAGAACCACTGAGCTAAATCCCTGGCCCACATCCATATATTCTTATATATGAGTACTTAACATTTTGGGACATTTCATTTTGATAAACAATGACAAAATAGAAAAATACTTAAACCAAATTACATAGAAATAATTTCTTAAAGTTTCTAAAATAACATGGGTAACAACAAAATATTACTGTGACCAATCAGCATTGAAAAGTTTCTTTCTTTTATAGCAAAACTAATGATATTTGTTTTTAATGAAAAAAAAAGAAATGGGAAATGAGCCAGTATTATAAGCCTAACCAAGCAAATAACTTAAGTGAACACGTTTTGACTAATAAAATTGAAATAAAGATTTCACCAAAATAAAATTTCACTATTCCTGAGAAAGAACATTTCATGACCTTTTCCTTTTCTGGGTTTCCATCAGAAGGAGCCTGAGTTAGGCTTCCTACTGTCTGTACTAAAGAGATTAGCAATGTAATTGTCATAGAATCTGATTTCCTTTTCAAAAAAAAAGTTGAATTTGAAATGCAAATCAGAATTTACTGAATATTTTACTACATAGTGGAAGAATTAAAAACTCTGTTTTATGATGAAGAGGAAAGAATGGTAACTAGAGAAGACTTTGATTTTTTTAGAAAATTAACAACAACAATAACAAAACTAAGTCAGATTTTTGAGGTTTCATTTTAATATATAAGTGAATTTTTTTAAACAAGAATGTGGTAATTTAAAAATCTCCTTTTAGACATGTAATCATTTAAACAGCTACCTTCCCTTCACGCAAGCCATTTATTTATGGGTTTAAATGAAATCCACACATAGATCTTAAATACTTGAAATTCTCATTGTTAACAATGAGAATTACACACACACACACACACACACACACACACACACGCCAAAGATTATAACCTTTAATTCTTTAATTCTTTCAATAATAGTTGCTGTATCATATTGGCTGTAGAGAATTAAAGTCTTATAGACATATCCAAGATTCTATATTCAGGTTCTGTAGTACAACATCAAAATATAAAACTGTTTATGGAAACTGGATTATAAAGAGAAGCAATATATAATCCTGGATTTGCTTGACCTCAATCCAAGAATTTTAGTATGTAAGAATATATTTTAAAGTCAGTATTACATAGAGTCACTATTAAAGGAAATAATTTTTTTTCTGGTACCAAAGATTGAATTCAGGACCTTGTACTTGTGAGGCAGGTGTAAAGGAAATAATTTTTAAGGCAAAAACAAGAGCAAAAACAAAACTCAAAAGCAAACTAGGTATCTGATGAAAATATGTGGTTCTCTAACTTGACTAAGAAAAAGAATGGCCTACATAGTGGCTGGTTAACTCTTCGGATTCCGAGCAGCATCAATTGTAACACAAGGACAGAACACGCACTACATGCCAAATCTAGATACAAGACATATAGGATGTTTTAATCTTCTTAAAACAACTTGTACTTTTGTGTCTGTGGAAATAAGATATGTTTCAATAATAAGACATGCCCCAAAATGGGCTTTGGGATAAAAGGTCAATATGACTTCAGAGAAAAGAGAGATCAACTTGGCTGAGATATTGAATATACAAAGACAAGACAGAAGAGTCATTTCAAGTGAGGGTTGTAATGTGAAAGTGAAAAGCTTGAATAACAACATCAGGTTGAATAACAATAATAATAGCAAACGTTTCTTGATTACTTTGTGAGATTCTGTTCTAAGCCCTTTGCATCTATTCCCTCACTCATGATCAGTCTTTGTCTAATAAATGTGGAAACAGTCCCAAAGAAGTCTGAGGGTTACCTAGGGAGGAGCGGGTCCCAGGCCCTGATGACCGACAATCTCAGGGTCAGTTTATTTTCTTAGGTGATGTGATCACATGTAAAACTTGTTCAGGGCCAGGGATTTAGCTCAGTGGTTCTGGTGCCTGTCTCACAAGCACAAGGTCCCGAGTTTCATCCCTGGTACCAATAAGTAAATAAATAAACAAATAAAACTTGTTCATTGAGAGAAGGAATAGATCTATTGCTGACCCAGCATAGACATCTTAGTTGGTTTTATTGACCAATGTCAGGCATAGTTTCTATTTTCAATCAGATTACAGTATTGTAGTTCCATGGCTTTAGCCTTAGGAAACTGTTCTTCTAATATTTCTGAAAATAAAGTTCTGGTCAAATGGTTAAATGTGAACAGTGCATAGCCAAAGGAAAATATTGCTCTGTAATAACTTTTAGTTTCTTTATTTTACTAAATTTCTTTCTTGCTTCAAAGCAAATTAAACTGGCTAACTTTAAAAGATTTAAAGATAGTGTTTAAAATGACCAATTGTTTGATCAGAACAGTAAGATATATCTCAAGGTGGAAAAACCATTAAACACTAAAACTTGAGGGAAAATTACAAGTTCTCCTAAATTAAAATCTCAATAAATATTATAAAGTCATTAAACTATGAGCTGGATGTAAATGTAATTAATTGATTTAAATAAAACCAACTAAGTATTATTTTGCTGTAGACTTTTATTTCAAGCTCACGACTATAAAGAAAGTTATTTTGGTAGACTTTTTTTGAGAACTCTAATAGACAGTATGCATTATTTATATTTAGCAATGTTTTTTATTATGTACATGAGCCTAAAGGCTTAGGTGATGAGGGAAGTTTTTTTAACAAAATAAATGGAAAGAATAAATAAATACAATTAAAGCCACATGCTCTTTTTTCTGGGAAGAGGGTGTATTTTCACTCTTGACTACTTCATATGCTAAGCTTGGGTCTGACTTCAGGTGATCTTTTGATTAAAAGCCTAGTATAAGGCAGTCTCTGGTGTCATGCAGAGAATGCAGTGGAAAAAGAGTCAAGTTCAGCAGATCTGTTAAACAGAGTCTACACAGCTTCTGATAGAGGTGTGAAACCTCCTTGTAATTTAAGGGGATACTTTCTCCTAGGTAGGAAACCAAGAGGTATCCAGCACACTCTCAGAGAGTTTTGATTCTCACACATGGAGTTCTTTGAGATTTTTCACGATAACAAAATTTGACAAAATACGGCCCAACCAGAGTTCTTGTCTTTTCCAAGACATTGTCAGGAAAAGGGATCAGAAGAAAAAAATGTACTTTTCTTTCTTAACCTTAGGGAGGAGAGAAAAAAGGTGTCTGGAATGCAATGTAAAAGAGAAAAAATCCTATTATGGATTTACTTCCAATCATTCCTTGACTATATGATTATGTATTATGACAATGTCATAACACCAATTTTTGAGGGAATGTCAGAAACATTTTAGGAGTCTGTGGCTCCCTGAAAACTCAAGTGCTTTTATAACTCCAAAAAGCTACTATAATAAGCTTTATTCTTTCTTTTAAATGACTGTCAGAGGGACCTACCATTATCTTGACAATTGTATTTGAAAAACTTTTGCTGGAGCTCTTATACACCTTCATGGCAACACTCAGGTTCCATGCTCTTTTGTGGCTTTCCCTTTCTGCTTCTCATTATGTCTAACTAGCTGAATGTTTTGCTGTTTTGATCATCCTGGTTAGAAGTGAGCTAAATTCTGAACAGTGTTCATCTTGTTTTTCAGTTCTGCTTAAGAAATATTTACTGAGGCTCTGGACCCATAAAAAATGAAGTGGATTTTGAGATTTTTAGTGATGTAACAGAAGAGAAACTATTGCCCATTGTTACTGTATCCAAAACATTTCAGAAGTACAAGCAGAGAAATATGTCTCTATCATCAGAATTTAATACGAAATCATGTTCTTCTTTTGTCATACAGAAATTTGTCATAGATTTTATCCGCAATAAAAGCTATGTCAGTGTGCCACATAATACATTTGTAAAGGTTAAAGGTATTTTAACCCTCATCTGTGACCAGAATTATAATTGTAAGCAACCCACTGAAGCACCAACAGCAGATTGTTAAGAGTGTAAAAATTTTCTGCAGACATTAATGCAAAACAGCGAAGGAATCCACACATTGTAATGCACTGGGGTCATTTTGAATAATGTCTTTGAAATTATAAATTTATTGCATAAGTGAAAATATATGATTACAAATTCCATCAATCTCATGTCATTGTCATGGATTTGTGTTTTTAGGGACAAGAGAGCTTATGCTGTTGTATTGGTTAAACTCTCACAGAGGCCTGTGAAAACATAACAGCCACATTATTTTAATGACTTCCTTTCTGAAATGTGTATTGTTGCAAACTATGAATAATGAACAGTGAATTCTCAGAAATGTATGTTTTACTTATCTGGATTTTGATTTCCAAAATTTATGTAATTCTGTTTTTCAATTCGGTTACTTAAGAATATAAAATATAAGAGTAAATATTTGTAGCTGAATAGACCAGTTCATTAGAAAATTAAGGTTGCTGATATTCACTTACATAATTTTATAATATATCTTGCTTTCCTTATATTTATATTTTTCAGTGTAATTTTTCTGGACAGAATCCTCTTCCCCCTTAAACTTAACATTCTATGTTTACATGAGGAGTTAAATTTTAGATGATACCTCTTCTCCATCAGGCAGTTTAGTAACTGCTGAGCAACAATAGTACATAGACTTAAGTCACTATACTCAAAATTGAGTTCAAGAAACTGCAATTCAGAACTAGCTAGAAAAATGAAATGTATATTTAGATTTTCTTTTTTTCCAGTGGATATACACAAGAAACCAATACACATTTTGGTTAGAAAAATTCAAATGAAATTATTATTATTTTTTAGAATCTGAGACATGGAATTGGCTCATGCTGGGTTCTGGTCATTTTATTCTGAGGTGTGGAACATATTTGGAATACAAGATGATTTAATTTAGTTGGTTTAATCCGTAGTTTCAACTTTTGCCTTCTCTTTTAAAACATTTCATAAAGGCATCGGCAGAAGCCTTGTTTTGATTACCCTTTATCCTTCAGCCTTAGACCATTATCAGTTTTTCCCCTTGCTCATAATTCTTTGTAGAAAATACTGTAGATCTCTACAGCATGGCCAAAACTCCACATTATGTTTGTGATTTTCCATCAGATTTGTATAGGATAAAGTAAAAATATTTGCTTTAAGAGACATCTGCTATAAATAAAATGACAGTGTAAATTTTCAAGAGAGCTGCACAACTGCTATAAAGGCTCAAACATGGACCTTCCACAGCAGGTTCCAGCACTTTGTGTTTTTCCAATGGATCAAAAATGTTCGCCTCAATGCTCTTGAACCCCCACTCAACTTCTGGTTCTTCCCACCTCCCTGTCAGCCCCTGAAATTGCATTGAAATTAACTTGTAATGCTTTCAACACCCTCAGAGATCAGCTTTCATTCTCAGGAAAACATGTGAATGGCATTAAAATATACTTCCCACTCTCACAAAATATTTCCTCAAAATACTTCAGAAACTCAAGCTAGTTACTTTAGATTCTGATGTTATCTTTTTTTTTGTACCGGGGATCGAACTCCGGTCCTTCCACTTGCGAGGCAGGCGGCAGAACCACTGAGCTAAATTCCCACCCCTGATGTTATCTTTATTGAATAACATCAACTGTCTTGAAAGGGTTGGCCATCCAGGCCAGTGACACACACTGTTTAAGAACTTTCTAGAACCATTCGTTACAGCTCTGCCTTAGGAGAGATTTGTTAAGGAGATCAGAGACAAGACTTGCATTTTCCTCCCCAAATTTCTTGTCAATGTTCTTTAAAAGCAAGTAACAGAGTTCCCATAATATGTTCTCTTTGAATGACAAAATTTCTTCTATTTCCTGAAATGAAGAGCTCCATGGTAATGTTTGTCAGAAACAGAGTTTAGAAATTCATGTTTAAGAATGACGAGAGGGCTAATATACATTGAAGTTCATAGACAAATGGTCAGCAAAGAAGGTAAAAAGCTCTATCAAAAATGCTTTATTGGTGCCATTCCTATTTTCAATATACGAAGTGAAACTTGAGCACTAAGTGGTACTTTCAAATTCAAAACAAAATTTGGCAGAATAACAAATACGTTATGTTCAAGCTTTGACCTTAAGAACTTCAGAGGTTGATGAAAAAATATGTAAATTAAGGCTCAGGTTTTCAGATAACAAGAAAGGAAAGGGGAACTACTGTGATAATATTTCTTCGTTTATTTACTACATGTCTAATATGAAAGTAGTTTTCAGTATTTATAGAAATATATTTTGAATTGCTTTTTGATTATAATACCCCAAAAGGCAAAATTACATTATTGGAAAATTGATTTGCTATCAAAGAAAATGAAGATAAGAGTTTTAAAAAGCTAAACTAGTCAAATGATAGCAGTTTAGCTGACAAACATTACTGGGTGTGTATAAATATGTATATATATATATACACACATATACAAATATATATATACATATATATGTATTTTTAAACTTTCTCATGTTTATTGTTTTCAAAAATGACTTTTTGTAGCAATTGGGGAAATACTAGGCTGCCACTTTTTGAGACAGCAGTTCCTCATTGCATATAGAAATTACATAGATTGTTATGACTATCAAAACAAATTGTCAAAAATTTTTTTTACAAGATACTTTCTTCCCACTCTTAAAAAAATGGTTTAATTTCTCCTTATCTTTTTGAGTCCTTTATCTTCTCCAATGTCCTATCCTGCAATAGGTGTGAAATTATATCAAAAGCTTTCTGATATTACCATAAATTACTGTGTAAGCAGAGCTATTTTGCTTATCTGACAACAGGGCTTTTTTCCCTTTCTTTAGCAATTTTCTTCATTTCTATATGAGTGAAAGGTTGTTTTCCTTGCTTTTTTTGTAAACGAAGGACTATACATTAAAGGCTTTGACTTTTACACAGTGTATGTATTAGAAACCTGTTCATAGAATAATCTTGTCACACCCATAGGGGGTAAGGAAAGCATTTTATTTCTCCTGTTTTTTTTCTTTAAAGTATTTGCAGAGAGTAATTTCTATATAGTGGGATATATTCCTATGTTAAAAGTTTAAAATATATTTAGTGTATTTTTCTACCACTTTAAGTTAATTTTGGTTGTGTATTTTGTGTACAATGACTTTATATTGTTTCAGTTATGTATTTTTACAACTCTCACAATTACGTTTCATTAGTGCTACATAGTAAGTGTTAATCTTTTGATAAGAACTATTTTATGGGGCTCTATTGTACCTGGGTAGTCATAATTTTTGACAACCATGCAATTATCTTTTCTATTGTGAGTTTTCTTAAAAATATTCAAGGTTAATTGGATAGATCTTCTGTTTTGGAAAGAAATTATGATTATATTTTATTATGGACTGTATAACATAGAAAGAGGCTGAATATCAGGGTTGTTTTATTTTTGCCTTAGGCAGAAATGGAGTGAAATTTCTATTTTAAGCTCTGCTGGAGAAAGGTCACTTTGAAGATCCAGACTTTGTGAAAGATTGTAGTGATAACAGAACATCTAGAAACTAAAAAAGAAAGCTATAGAGCCCCCTGTACTGCGTCAGGGGTGGACCACTGGGAATTTTCTGTTTTACACCCAATGACTCGTCTGGCCATATCTCTCAGTTTACCTAACTTGCCAATTCAGCTGTATTTTTTAATCCTTTACAAACATTAGACAGGCATTCCTTTCCACCACATAGGCACTCATATTAATATATGCCTCATAAATGATTTTAAAAGCAAAACAGAAAACATGTACCTCTGAATCTACCCACATTGAGATCTGTGCAACAGTGTAAAAACTGTTGATATTTATCACTAAAAGACTACATAAGTTAGCAGTAATTAGGTCATTTTCATTTTCAAAGGTAATAACAAACATAATAATGACAACAAACAGAATTCTAAAACTTCATTCCTGAATTGTAGTTTTCTTCTTTGGACAACTGGTCCACCCTGTACCGATGCAGTCATGGCCTGACTACAAGGCACAGGCCTCCTCTGAACATACTACAGGAAATACCCTCCAGCCTGCAGGCCTTGTTGCAGTGGTTTTTTCAACATGGTGTTTTCCTTGTACATTTAATGGCTTCTGAGGGTATAATGTGGTGTGGTAATGGGCAGTGTTACTTCTGGCCGTGATCCATTCTGGCTTCCACACCGGCAGCTGCCAACTGGTAACCATGAACTTGGGAAAGTCACATACCTTGTGTGAGTTGGGTTCCCCCATCTGCAAAAAGGAAATAACAATAACACCTGTATCAAAGTGCTTTGGTGAAGATTAAAAAGTTAATAAATTCATCTTTGAATTTAGTTACCAAATTAGTATATAAATGTTTTTCTTTATTTAAAATAATAGTCTCTTTTTAAGCTTTTCCTCTCCCCTTCCCTTCATGCTTCTTTCACTTAGCAATCTATAATTAAGGTTCTTTCCTATCTTTTCATGTTTTTTTAGCTCATTTATTTTTTTTTTTCTTTTTGTATTAAATTCTTTTATTGGTACATTGTAGGTATACAACACAATTACATTTCTCATTGGGAATTGTGCCTTTATATAATGCATCTTGGTTCTTATTTTTTCCCCATTCCTAGCCCTCCCTTCACGCCCTCCAACCTTCCCTATTTACAAAGAATTTATTTCCATTTTTTCCATTTCTCATCATTTTTTGCTTTCCCTTCTTTCCTTTCCCCTGCCCCTCCCACTACCCCTACTCCTTTGGACCTTTTCTTCCTATTTTACATTATCAATTATGCATTCTAATAATTGGTACATTTTAGCTATACAATATAATGACATTAATCATTGGAAATTTGCACCTTTACATAATTTCTCTTGGTTCTTATTTTTCACCCTTACCCAGCCCTCCCTTCAACCCCTCCAGTCCTCCCTATTTACAAAGATTTTGTTCCTATTTTTCCATTTTCTCATATTAATCCCATTCCCTTCTATCCTTTCCCCTAGCCCTCCCACTTCCTTCCCCTTTGCCCCTTTTCTTCCTATTTCACATTACCTCTTAGACATTTAGTCCTTATTTACACTTTCAGTTTCTCACACCAGAGAAACTATTCGGTATTTACACATGCGTGTCCTATTTATTTCACATAAGAGTATTGCCTCAATGTGCATCCACTTAGCTATAAATGTCTCTAATTTCTCATTTTTTATGACTGAGTAGTACTCCATTTTATTAAAAAAAAAACCCCACATTTTCTTTATCCAGTCTCCAGTTGATGGGCATTTGGGCTGTTTCCAAGTTTTAGCTATTACAAACTGTGCTGCTATGAACATGGGTGCACATATATCACTGTGGTATGATTCTTTTAATTCTTTGGGGAAGATCCCCAGCAGTGGAATAGCAGGGTCAAATGGGACTTCCAGTCCTAGTTCTTTGAGGTATCTCCATACTGATTTCCACAGTGGTTGCACCAGTCTACACTCCCACCAGCAGTGGGGCAGTGTTCCTCTTTCCCCACAGCCCTGCCAGCATTTGTTATTGGTTGATTTCATGATAGGAGCCATTCTTTCTGGAGTGAAGTGGAATCTCAGTGTTGTTTTCATTTGCATCTCTCAAATGACCAGTGATGTTGAACATTTTTTCATGTATTTATTTGCTATTTCTACTTCTTTGTGTGAGAAATGTCTGTTCATTTCAGATGCCCATTTTTGGATTGGGTCTTTAAATTTGGGAGGTCTGATCTTTTTAAGTTCTTTATAGATTCGAGATAGTAGACCTTTGTCTGAGGAAGAGCAGGTGAAGATTTTTTCCCACATTGTGGGTTGTCTCTTCACACTGCTGGTGGTTTCTCTTGCTGTGCAGAAGCTTTTTAATAAGAAGAGATCCCATTTGTTGATTGTGCTAGTTCACGGGCAATTGAGGTTTTGTTCATAAAATCTTTTCCTACACCGATGTCTTCAAAGGTTCTACCTAACCTCTGTTCCAACTGGTTCAGAGTTTCTATTTTAATATTTAGATCTTTAATCCATTTTGATTTTAGTTTAGTGCACAGTGAGAGATATAGGTCTAGTTTTAATTTTTGGCAAGTTGAAACCCAATTTTTCCAGCACCATTTATTAAAGAGTCTATCTTTCCTCCAGTGAGGGTGTTTGGCTCCTTTGTCGAAGATGAGATGGCTGAGTGTGTCTGGCGTTGTTTCTGCATCTTCTAATCTGTTCCACTGGTCCTCAGATCTGTTTCTTTGCCAGTACCATGCTGTTATTATCACAGTAGCTTTGTAGTATAGTTGCAGGTTGGGGATTGTGATACCCCCTGCCATGTCTCTGTTACCTAGAATTGCTTTTGCTATTCTGGGTCTCTTCTTGTTCCAAATGAATTTTTGGATTGTTTTCTCGAGGTCTATGAAGTATGCTGCTGGGATCTCAATTGGAATTGCATTTAATCTATATAGCAGTTTTGGAAGTATGGCCATTTTCACTATATTAATCCTTCCTACCCAGGAGCAGGGGATGTCTGTCCATGTTCTGATAGTATCTTCAATCTCTCTTTTCAGAGTGCCATAGTTTCCAGAGAAGAGGTCTTTGATTTCTTTTGTTGGGTTGATTCCTAGGTATTTCAGTTTTTTGGATGTTATTTTGAAAGCAATTCTTTGCCCTATTTCTCTCTCAGTGAATCTGTCATTTGTGTAGAAGAAAGCTATTGATTTTTGTGTGTTGACCTTGTAACCAGGTACTTGACTGAATTTGGTTGTTAAGTCTAGAAGACTTTTGGTGGAGTTCTTGAGGTCTTCTATATAGAGTATCATGTCATCTGCAAATAATGACAATTTGACTTCTTCATTACCTATCTTTATTCTATCTATTTCTTTCTCTTGTCTAATTGCCATGGCTAATGTTTCCAGAACTATATTGAACAAGAGTGGTGAGAGTGGACATCCTTGTCTTGTTCCTGATTTTAGTGTGAAGGATTTCAGTTTTTGACCATTTAGTATGATATTGGCTGTTGGTTTTTCATAGATGGCTTCTATCAGTTTGAGGTAGAGACCATCTATTCCAATTTTTTGTAGGGTTTTTATCATAAATGCATGTTGGATTTTGTCAAATGCTTTTTCTGTGTCTATGGAGATAATCATATGGTTTTTGTCCTTGGCTCTATTGATATAGTGTATCACATTGATTGATTTTCGTATATTGAACCATCCCTGCATCCCTGGGATGAATCCCACTTGATCAGGGTGTATGATCTTCTTGATGATCTTCTGCATTCTGTTTGCCATTATCTTATTAAGGATATTTGCATCTATGTTCATTAGTGAGATTGGCCTATAGTTCTCCTTTTCAGTTGGGTCTTTCTCTGCTTTGGGGATCAAGGTGATGCTTGCTTCCAGGAATGAATTTGGGAGTATTGCTTCCCTTTCAATTTCATTGAAGAGTTTAAACAGTAGTGGCAGCAGTTCCTCTCTAAATGTCTTGTAGAATTCAGCAGTGAAGCCATCAGGGCCCGGGCTTTTCTTAGTTGATAAGTTTTTAATTACATTTTCAATTTCATTGGTTGATATTGGGTTGTTCAGAATTTTTAGGTCTTCTTCGTTCAACTTTGGTAATTCATATGTATCTAGGAATCTGTCCATTTCTTCTGTGTTGTCCATCTTATTGGTGTATAGGTTCTGGAAGTAGGTATTGATGATCCTCTGGATTTCTGCTGGGTCTGCTGTAATTTCACCCTTTTCATTCCTAATTGCATGGATTTGGGCCTTTTCTTTCCTTTTTCTGATAAGGTTGGCTAAGGGTTTGTCAATTTTGTTGATTCTTTCGAAGAACCAACTCTTGGCTTCATTGATTTTTTTGTATCATTCTCTTAGTCTCCATTGCATTGATTTCTCCTCTGATCTTTATAATTTCCTCCCTTGTGTGAGCTCTGGGGTTGTCCTACTCTTCTTTTTCTAGAAGCTTGAGGTTGAGCATCAGGTTGTTTAATTGGGCTCATTCTGTTTTCCTAATATGCATATTCACTGCTATGAATTTCCCTCATAAGACTGCTTTCATTGTGTCCCATAGATTCCGATATGTTGTATTGTCATTGTCATTTAATTGAAGGAACTGCCTGATTTCTTCTTTAATTTCCTCTGTGACCCATTGGTTATTCAGAAGTGTGTTGTTCAATTTCCACATATTTATGAAATTTTTTGAGTTTCTTTTGCTATGGATCTCCAGTTTCATCGCACTATGGTCTGATAATATACAGGGGATAACTTCAATTCCTTTGCACTTACTTAAACATGTTCTATGTGTGAGTATGTGATCTATTTTGGAGAATGACCCATGTGCAGCTGAGAAGAATGTGTATTCTGATTTTGTGGGGTGGAAGACTCTGTAAACATCTGTTAAGTTCATTTGTTCAAGAGTCCGATTGAGTTCTAGTATTTCATTACTTATTTTTTGTCTAGTTGATCTATCTATTTGTAACAGTGGGGTGTTGAGGTTCTCTACTACAATTGTATTAGTGCATATATGACTTTTCATGTCCATTAGTATTTGTTTTATATAATTGGGTGCATTAGTGTTTTTTGCATAGATATTTATGATTGTCATCTCTTCCTCTTGGATTCTTCCCTTTACAAGGATGTAGTGTCCTTCTTCGTCTCTCTTAATCAGTGTTGGTTGGTTTGAAATCTACTTGATCTGCCAAGAGGATAGCTACTCTTGCTTTTTTTTGGGTTCCTATCGCATGCAGTATTGTTTTCCACCCTTTAACTTTCAGTCTATGAGTTTCCTTTTGAATGAAGTGTGTTTCTTGTATGCAGCATATTGTTGAATTTTGCTTCTTGACCTATTCTGCCAATCTGTTTCTTTTGATTGGTGATTTGAGACCATTATCATTGATGATTATAACTGAAACGTATTGACTTATCATTGCCATGACTTTTTCTTTTTGTTGGGTTCTCCCCCTTTCCATTTAATTTCTTGTCATGCCAGATGGGTTCATTCTGCTTTGCTTTCTGGGGTTGTGATCCTCAATATCTGTTCCTAGGATATTGTGTAAAATTCTTTGGAGTGCTGGTTTGGTATTCACGAAGTTGCTAAGGTGCTCTTTGTCATGAAAGTATCTTATTTCTCCATCCATTTTGAAAGATAGTTTTGCAGGGTACATCAATCTGGGTTGGAGGCTGTTTTCTTTTAGAGCTTGGAATATGTCACTCCAAGTGCTTCTTGCCTTGATGGTTTGTGTTGAGAAGTCTGCTGTGATTCTGATGGGCTTTCCTTTGTATGTGATTTGTTTCTTTTCTCTAACTGCTTGTAGAACTTTGTTCTTCTCTTGAGTTTCTGGAATCTTAACAATTATATGCCTTTATGTAGATTTTTTTTGATCAAGACTATTTGGAGTCCTATATGCCTCACTTATCTGTATGTCAAGCTCTTTTCCCCTGCTTGGGAAGTTTTCTGCCATTATTTCTGTGAACAGATTTTTTTATGTCATCTGCACTCTCTCCTGTTTCTTCATTGAGCCCAATCAGTCTTACGTTATTCTTTTTTGCATCATCTAGCAGCTGCTGGATTGATTTCTCATGTTCCCTTATAATTTTGAAGCAATTTTTCTTTTCCTGGTTACTAATTGCAATCTTATCTTCTATATCTGAAATTCTGTCCTCACATTGGCTCATTCTGCTGTGTAGACTTTCAGTGGAGTTTTTCATGTCCTGGCAATCTATTTGCATCTGTTTTATGGATTCCATTTGTTTCTTATGTTGGGATTCCATCATGTTCCTCAGCTCCTCTCTAGATTTATTAATCATGTCTTGCACTAAGGGCACAATTTCTCCTGTTATCTGAGAAATTATTTCTGATTTCATTTTTTCCAGATCCCCTTTTGTTGCCAGTTCAGTGGGTCCAGGTGGTTGAGTATCAGAGGGTTCCATCTCATTTCTCTTTGGGGTTGCTGTAGGTGATCTGGAAGTCTGGTTTTGAGACTTATTTACGTGTTTTCTCGTTTTGACTGGGGCGGGGGGCTGTTAGCGCCTGCACGGATTACCTCCTCTGAGCTGGGTGAGGTGGGACAGGGGCTGGGAGCAGCAGTAGGGATGGTGACCCAAAAACCCTTTCCTCTGGGCTGGGAGCAGCGGGAGGGATGGTGACCGGGAAGGCCCTTCCTCTGGACCAGGAGCAGTGGGATGACGGCTCAGAAGCCCCTACCTCTGGGCCGGGAACAGTGGGACTCAGTACCTTGGTCTGGTGGTCTGGTGTCCTCTGTGTCTTTGTAGTGTGGAATCAGATGGCTGCCTGTCTGCAGCGGGGTGATTCTGTGTCTTCCGCCTGACTCAGGACTTTGTTAGGGCGTGTACAGACCTGCCTGTCTGCAGCGGGCTGGTTCAGCATGTTCTGTGCCACTCAGGACCTCAGTAGGGCATGGGCAGACCTGCCTGTCTGCAGCGAGGTGATTAGGCTTCTTCAGCATGACTCAGGACTTTGGTAGGTCCTGCACAGACCTGCCTGTCTGCAGCGGGCTGATTCGGCGTGTGTTCCGCGTGACTAGCTCATTTCTTTTTATCATTGTTTAATATTCTAAATCATGGATTTCTACAATTTTTTATCCACTCACCTATTGAAGGACATCTTGGTTGCTTCAGTTTTTGGTGATTATGAATAAAACTATTATAAACATTTATATTCAGGTTTCAACTCATTTGAGTGACTATCTAGGAGCCTACTGGCTAGATCTCATGCTGAGGTTATATTTATCTTGATAATGAAGTGCTAAACTCTTCCAAAGTGCCTGTACTAATTTTTTATTCCCACTAGAGATGATTGAGAGTTTTTATTTTTCCAAATTTTGCTGATACTGGGCATTGTCGCTGTGTTTGATTTTAGCCTCTTTAATAGGCCATAATGGTATCTCATTGTTTAATTTGTATGTCCACGTAAAAACGAATTTGAAGTGAACTTACTAGCTTTCATGTACAAAATACTATTCTAAGTACTGGGCTACAGAAATAAATAAAATAGATAAAAAATGCATTCATGGAACTTATATTCTAAAAGAGTGGAAGGTGAAAACAAATTATATATATATATATATCAGGTGATGTGTCACTATTGAAGAAAATGGAGGAAGAAAGACTGTCAGGATGGGGATATCATTTTAAATTGTGTGGTCCAGGAAACTCCACTAGGAGAACAACATTGAACACAGACTGGAGGAGAAAGGAAAGTAGCCATGCAAATGCCTGAGGGAAATGTTGCAAGGGGAGAGGGCATCAGCAGGGAGAAGGAGCCAGGCTGAAGTTTCATTTAGCAGCAAGGAAGGCAATGTGAGCAAGTGGGAGATGTTGCTGCTGTCAGAGAGGCACTTTATGCAAGACCTCATGGGAAATGGTTAGATATTTGCATTTTACTTCAAGACAAATGAAAAACTATGGCAAGGTTTTGAGCAGAAAAGTGAGATGGAGGGAGTTGGAGGAAGGGGAAGGGAAAGAAAAAGGGTCAAGATTAGGGCAATAGATTGTTTGCAAAGGGGAAAGGGATCCAGAGAGGGAGGAAGGAGGGAGAAAGGAAAGGGATAAGGGATGAAAAAAAAGAAATTGGGATGTTATTGCACGTAGCAAGTCCATAAAGCACTGTAAACATTATGTTCTACACACCCACCAATAAACTTTAGAAAAAAGGATTAAAATGTGATATGCATATGCTGTACCAATTACCCACTTTGAATATATTTAGTATGTGTCACTAACATGTACTAATAAAAAAGAAAGTGAGGGCTGGGGATTTAGCTTAGTGGTTCCATTGCCTGCTTCACAAGCACAAGGTACCAAGTTCGATCCCTGGTACCAAAAAAAAGAAAGTGAGATAATACAATTTATCCTTTAAAGCTTCACTGGGCAGCTCTACTGAAAATAGGTTGTAGGATTTAAGAGCAGATGGAGCTAAACCAGCTAGGCAGGTGGGAATTAACTGCAGGCACATACAATCGTATATCCCTGGAGATATAGAGTGCCACTTGGACCATAGGTGAAGGAAGTAATAATAGCCACTAAGTGTTTGTGATATTGCCTGTCACATAGTATTACAATTATTATTTTCAGAATTAATCTAAAATATTAAATATCCTTATAATGTTCTCAATGATTATGATGTTTTCTAATGTTAATTAGTCAAGTATTGTCAGTAAAGTGATTATATATATGGGTATGGCTCTTAAAAATCTAAACTCTTCTATTTTGAAAAATTAAAAAAAAAGATTGTGATTTGGACTTCCATGATATTTCTAGGTTATATCTTTTAAATAGTTACCCCCTTTGGAATAATTTAGCTCATTTAAAATATAATCCAGATCTAATTTGCAATGCTTCTAGCTAACAAGTCAAAGTGTCATATAAAATAAAGTCAGAGACTTGTTAAAGTTCCAGGCTCTTAAACATTTTTTTTTCTTCCCTGAGAGCGGCAAAATGAAGAGGAGGAGTATAGCAACAACAGTTGTCATTCAGAATTATGAACATGGGACACTTTGCTTGGAGATTCAGATCTCTGATGTGGGGCTGGGGTGGGAAACTTGTAAAAGATAACTCTTTTTTGGAACAAGAGATTAAATATGGAAAAAGTCCAGCCAGCTGTGCATGGGAGAAGCTAAAATCTACTCTGTTATTTTACTGCTCTTCCTTAGATTGGAACACTGTCAATAGGTGACAGGGAGCCTGCAAAATCATTAGCTGCACGACAGGGACAGGTAAGAATTCTAGCAATGCTCTTCAGTCATTGATCACCTGATGGTGATTAGACATTAGACAGTCACCTAAATTGATGAGATGTAAATATACACGTTCATTGACATAAATATTTTCTGAGCATGTTGTGCCTATGGGGATCCCTTATAGGAACTGGGGGTAAAACAAAATCCCCGCCTCAGAATTTACATCGCAGGTGAGGGAGACAGCCAATAAACATTTATTCAACTGGGCACAACATATAAAATTACACTGTGATGAAGCTAGGCAGAGAAACGTGAAGCAGGGTGAGGGAATGAAGAGTGAAAGTGTGTAGTTTGGACAAGCTGTTTGGGAAAGAGATCTGAGCAATTGCTTTCATAAGAACTAGATACAAATACTCCCAGGTCCTAGGAAAGCAATTCTGGGGAAAGAGAAAATTCCAGTTGTAAAGGCCCAGAAGGACTGAGGAGTTCATCTGTCGGAGGTGAGGCCGAGAGGGGTGTAGTGAGCAGGCTGGAAAGCTTGTGAGGTTTCCACATTGTGAGAATCCTTGGGTGGTTGAATCACCAAAGAGTTCAGAACTGCTTTCCACTTGGAAAGATCAAGGTGTAGCAGGGGAGAATAGGGAAGCCCAAGAGACAGGTTTTTGGTTTTTGCATTTTGTTTAATAGTCACATAGAATATTAACATTTGTTATTTATATATTAAAAATGTCAAGCTACTGGAGCTTACTAAACACTAATTTAGTTTCATACTCAGAAGTGTCGACAACATTTGACAATATTCCCTCCCTCAGTTTTAGGGGAGGATAATTTGTTATTAGTGAACTGGAAATGTTGTCTTGAGTTAGCCTGGATTTTTAATTGCTCTTATCCTTGCTTTTTAATTATAAATTAATTTTAGGTGTAGTTAATCATTATCATTTTATTTTCTAATGGGATATATGACTATGCTTTCAGTGCATAGCCTTATATATTTGATCCAACAGTATTTCTAGATTGTAATATTCCCAAATCATTGAATCCCAATGTACTATAATTTGAGTATGAATCATTCAGCCCCCTATTTCTAAAGCAGATGTCTACATAATTTCCCTCCTTCATCCCTTAATTTAAGTGATGACACTTTCTCTGTGTCATTGAATTCATTTCCTAATGGAGGAAGTGATCTAGGTGAAGGAAGAGATTATGGAATCTTTACTGTGATCAAGTAGTCTTCTTTGAACAGCTGTTGGTATATACAAAAATCTTCATTTCTTCTAAGTCCTCTTTGTAGGGGGGCACTTTACTAATGAAATTTATGGGTTTTTTTTCTTCCAGAAATTTACTAGATTAACACAGAAATAGAAAGAAAGAAAACTGTGTTAGCATCAACCATGTATTCAATTAAGGTTTTATTTTTTGTGTTAGGCTTGTTTGTTTGTTTTGTGATGCTGAGGATAGAACCCAGGGCCTTACACCTGCTAAGCAGGCTACACTGAGCTATCCAAACCTACCCCTGCAGGTCAGTTTTAACTGTGCTAATAAATAGTCATTTTTTTACTGATAAATTACTCAGCTTTATACCTTCAATTTTTCATATGTAATTTAGAATAATTTTTTTTTGCTTTAGGCTGCTGTGAGGGATCAATGAGATGGTAATGATAACAATAATGCACATTATATGAACTTTATAACAGATCAAGTGCTTGGAAACATATCAAATAGAAAGTGATAGTAATTTCTACCAGTATTTATAGCACAATGACTGGAACAGTACAGTATTTGAAATCTTTCTGGTCAATGATAATGGAATATTTTTGGTGATACTAATTGATTGTACCTTATTATTAAAAACGTCATTTTCAGATATAAAAATGAGTGAAGAACTGATGTGATGCAGGATAAATAATGTAGTGTTTCTTTCAATTGTATGGAACAATACCAATGTCAGATTTTCTTTTCAAAGGAATGTATTCTTGGCCAGTGATGAAACTTTGCATCAAGAACATTTCTTTTGTTTGTTTGGATTTATTTTATTTAAAAACTGGTATTTCTTTTCTTTTTTTCCAATTTTTATTTTTTTTTAGTATGTGTTTTCAGTACATAATGATTACATTCATTGTGGGGACTTGGTACATGTACACAACACATCTTTTTTAAAAAAATTAATTTTATTGGTACATTTTACCAATAAAATTTAGTATACAATATAATAACATTCATCACTGGAGATTTGTACCTGTACATAATATATCTTGATTTTTATTTTCCCCCTTCCCCTGCCCTCCCTTCAACCCCTCCACCCCTCCACCCCTTCCTATTTACAAAGACTTTGTTTACATTTTTTTCATTTTCTCATATCAATTCTATTCCCTCCTTTCCTTTTCTCTATCCCTTTCCAATTTCCCTTCTCCTTTGCACTTTTTCTTCCTATTTCACATTATCTAGTATACATTTGGACCCATATTTACACTTTCAGTTTCTCACAGCAGAGAAACTATTCAGTATTTACACATGGGTGTCCTATTTATTTCACTTAAGAGTATGGCCTCAATGTGCATCCATTTAGCTATAAATGTCTCTACTGTCTCATTCTTTATGGCTCAGTTGTACTCCACTTCATAAAAATAAACACATCTTCTTTATCCAGTCTCCAGTTGACAGGCACTTGGACTGTTTCCATGTTTTAGCTATTACAAACTGTGCTGCAATGAACATGGGTGTACATATAACACTGTGGTATGATTCTTTTAATTCTTTGGGGAAGATACCAAGCAGGGGAATGGCTGGGTCAAATGGGACCTCCAATCCTAGTTCTTTGAGGTATCTCCATACTGATTTCCACAGTGGTTGCACCAGTCTACACTCGCATCAACATTGGAGAAGCATTCCTGTTGCCTCACAGCCCTGCCAGCATTTGTTATTGGTTGATTTCTTGATAGCAGCCATTCTTTCTGGGGTGAGGTGGAATCTCAGCATTTTTCATTTGCATCTCTTGAATGATCAGTGATGTTGAACATTTCTTGTTTAGTGCACGGTGAGAGATACAGGTCTAATTTTAATCTTTGGAAAGTTGGAAACCAATTTTTCCAGCACTATAGATGTGTGTGTGTGTGTGTGTGTGTGTGTGTGTGTGTGTATGTATGTATGTGTATATATATTATATATACATACATACATATGTTTGTGGTTTTTTTGGTACCAGGGATTGAACTGAGCACGTTTCAATTGTGAGGCAGGTGGCAGATTTTCCAGCACTATTTATTAAAGAGGCTATATTTCCTTCAGTGAGGGTGGTTGGCTTCTTTGTCAAAGATGAGGTGGCTGAGTGTGTCTGGAGTTGTTTCTCCATCTTCTAATTTGTCCCACTGGTCCTCAGGTCTGTTTCTTTGCCAGTACCATGCTGGTTTTATCACAGTAGCTTTGTAGTATAGTCTCAAGTTGGGGACTTGTCTTTGTTGCCTAGAATTGGTTTTGCTATTCTAGGTCTATTGTTCCAAATGAATTTTTGGATTATTTTCTCAAGATCCACGAAGTATGCTACTGGAATTTCAATTGGGATTGCAGTGAATCTATATAGCAATTTTGGAAGTATGGCCATTTTCACTATATTGGTTCTTCCTACCCAGGAGCGAGGGATGTCTTGCCATTTTCTGATATCCTCTTCGATCTCTTTTTTCAAAGTACTATAGTTTTCAGAGTAGGGTTCTTTGGTTTCTTTCATTGGGCTGATTCCTAGGTATTTCATTTTTTTGGATGCTATTTTGAAAGGAATTGTTTCTCCAGTTCCTTTTTCAGTAAGTGTGTTGTTCATGTATAAGAAAGCTAATCTCTGCTTCGTTGCAGTTTTAGTATAAGTACTGCTGAAATGAGCACCACAATACATCTTAATACTTCTTTTCATCCCCTTCCCCTCTTCCCTTCATCTCTTCCCTTCATCTCTTCCCTCTAGCAAAAGATCTATCTCCGTGTTTCCAATTACCTAACTTTTATTTTGCTCTTTATTTATATTTTAGGTTTCTCATATAAGAGAAATCATGCAATATTTAAGATTGTGTATTTGATTAATTTCACTTAACATTATCGTCGCAAAGTGGATCCATTTTCCTTCAAATCACTTTAGTTTATTCTTCTTTATGGGCAGAGTAGTGCTTTATTGTGTATAAATACTGCATTTTCTTTATCCATTCATCAGTGGATGAACATATAGGTCACTTCAAAAATTTAGGTATTTAATGTTCTGCTATAAATATGAGTTTGCATATTTTAGTGTATTATGATGTCTTTAACTCCTTTGGGAAGATATCTAGAAGAAGAATAGCTGGGTGAGATGGAATTTCTAGTTTTAGTTTTACTAGGAATCTCCATACTGATTTCCATAGTAGTTGTACTAGCTCTCATTCCCACCAACAGTGTAGAAAAATTCTCTTTTCCCCACAGCATCACCAAAATTTGCTATTGTTGATTCCTTGATGATAGCCATTCTTTCAGAAGTAAGATGGAATTTCAGTGTTGTTTTCATTTGCATTTCTCTAATGACAAAGATGTGGAACATTCTTTCATGTATTTATTGTCCATTTGTATTTCTTCTTCTGAAAAGTGACTGTTCATTTCTGTTGCCCTCCTTTTTTTTTTGATTGGGCCTTTTGTTGTGGGAGCTCTAAATTTTCAGTTCTTTCTATAGTCTAGATATTAGTGCTCTGTCTGAGGAATAGCTGGAAAATATTTTTTTTCCCATTCTGTAGGTTGTCTCTTAAGTGTCTGCAGAAGAATGTCTCAAGACCACTCATTGGTTGTTCCTACCCATTCATTGGCTGAGCAGAGAGAGCTACATTCCATTCTTCTATGATTAATCCACAATCCAGCCTTCAGTAGGGACCTGCTGAATGAGCACACTGAGCATCTGACCACCTTTAGGCCAGTCTGAGACACCAAACTGAAAAACGCAAAGCAGGGTGAGGGAATGAAGAGTGGGAGTGTGTATTTTGGAAAGGCTGTCTAGGAAAGAGATCTGAGTGAGCAGTTGAGTGTGAATAGTTCCCTTTCTTTGCTCTAACTCTAGTTTAATTCCTAAGAAGTTTTCATAGAAAGTACTTCCATTATCCTTCATAATAGTGTTTTCATGTGCTCGTATCTTGCATATTACCTTTCAAAAAGATAACTTAATTGTTAACTTAAAAGTACTCATTTATCTAGGGGCAGCTGCCCTCAAAGTAACCTTTAGTGAAGGGCAAAATTTTCCCCCTTGTGTTGGCAGATTAGAAAATCCTGCAAATGTGAAGGCTTTTGAGACAATGATGCCCCTCAAGGATAGTCGAGTGGAGTACCATGGGGTAGCTCAAGAAACATGCAACATCAGCTTTCCTCAAGTATTTACATTAGGGCTTGGAGAACGATCAGAACTAGATAATTTTTCACCCATTAAACTAAAGAATCTACATGTAATGCAAAGCACTGCAAATGCAAACCCCAGAGCCAGTGTCTGCATTTGAATCTCTGATAAGCTTACTAGCTGTCTGACCTTCCTCATCTACTGCATCACCCAAAGTCTAAGTTTCTTCATCAGTGAAACAAAAGTCATAATCGAATCAGCCTTCAAAGACAGTTTATGAGAATTAATGTATGGAGAGTACTTAGAAAAGTGCCCCATGACTTAACATAGTATTTTCTAAGTGTTAGTCTTTAAGATTAGGTCTTAAGAGCTGCCAGGTCGTTTATCACCTGAAAATTACTAAATTGCCTATGGGTCTAAGGTCATCTGTTCATAAAATATGAGGATATATATGTATATATATATATATACACACACACATATATATGTATGTATGTCTATATATGTCCATATATGTATATGTCCATATATGTATATGTATATATGTATGTGTGTATATATATTCTCTGGATATATATATCCATATATATATGGATATATATGTGCTTGTTACTATTTTTATTATTATTATTTGTTACAAATTGTTACAATCTCAAAGAATGCTACTCAGTATTATTTTTTCCCTTTCATGCATATGAAAAGAGTGACTATTTTACTTCTTCAGTATTATTTAAAGAATTCACAATTTGCTTACTCTGGAAAGCTCCCAATTGTGTTTACTAAAACATATGGATGTTTACTATAAATGCTTCATTCCTAGGATTTGCTTCCACATGTGCCTATCATCATACTGGAAATATTTTATTGCTAACAAAGTAATATCTGCTATATAAATGTGTATAATGTGCTTCACAAGATAATTTCACCCTCATGTTAATTATTTGAGCAAAATGCAAATATTTAATTGAATGTAAAAATTGATCCTATACATATTTATTTGCTCTATCTATTCTCAGAGTAAATTCAATATAATTACTACCAGCATAATTTCAACTGATTTCTATGAAGAAGATTTCACAGTCACCTGAAGTCAAAGCCTGGAGCTGTCATTATGGAAAGCCCCCAAAAGGAGCTTGGAAAATCTTGGGCAGATTTCTTAAATCTTATGAAAAAAGAAAAGAAATAAAGGACAATAAAAGGAGATTTTTTTCTTCACAAAAAAATCTGAAAATGTAGCATTAGAAACCAAGGATTTGGAAACCAAGGATTTATTGACATTTAAACTCATAGTACTCAGGTTTCATTTTCATTGTTCATTTAAAATCATTTTGCACTTCATTTCAACAGTACTTTAAAAAGTGCTGCATATTCTTACATCACAAAAGCTGATGAAAATTGAGATGTAAGTTTAAGATCTTCAAAAGTATTTGTAAAATTGTTTTTAGGGGATTCTATGCTAATAAGTGATAAAATTGATACATCAAGAAAAGCTAGAATGCAATATGATGTAGTTTACCATTAGAAAATACAAATGAGGTTACTTGGTTTTGTTTCTGTCAACATGAATCCTGAAAAATTCAGTCATTGTATGTCTGCTCTTTGAAATGTATTGTTTAGATGATGAAGAAAGGACGAACTTAGTGATGAAAAATATGGGGACCCAGATGGGCTTTTTGAATCTCTTATCTTCCTGTTAGCTCTTGAACATTAATATGTGAAGATTATAGACCAGCATTTTTTTCCCCTCTTGAGGATTTTAATTCAAAATATTTTACATAAAATACATTGTTGTTTTCTTGTCTTGATTTTCTGTTTTGTTACTTTCAAATCATGCTGTGTTTTTAACATTACAGTAACTTGGAATTTATATTCTAAATTTGACTCTAAAAGGGGCTCTGCTATTGTACTTTGTTATATTTTTAAAGTATAAAAGCAACATTCCCTTGAGGATAAATAGGAACTCAGAATTTCACTATTTTAACCCATTTGCATTGTGATTTGCATAGAACAGAATATTTACAATTATTGTGCTATGTGTAGAATCTCAAAATTTTAACATCTGGATTTCATGATATCTTAATAAAATAGGTTTAATGGTCACCAAACTGAACCTGGTATATTCATGTAATTTAAACATTATGGATGAATACAAGATAAATAAATGACCTAATCTGACTCTGTGGTTTGTGTTTTAAATGTTCCCCAAAAGCCCACGTGTTAAGGACTTGGTCATCCAGCGGAAGTACTACTGAGAAGTAGTGGAATCTTTAGCAGGCGAGGTCCAGTGGGAGAAAGTTAGGTTATTGGGGCCATGCCTTAAAGGAGGGGATGGGACACTGGTCCCTTTCTGGACCTCTTTTTCACTTCTCAGTTGCCATGAGGTGAGCAGTCTCTTGTACCTCATACTCCAGCCCAATACACTGTGGAGCCACTTGCTCAAAGGCAACAAGTCCAAGTGATCATAACTGAATCCTTTGAAATCATGACCAAAATTAAACTTTTCCTCTCTATTAATTCAGTTATTTTGTCACAGTAATTGAAAGTTAACTGACACATCTGTGGTCATTTACATGAGAGAACTTTGTTATTGTTTTTTAGTTGAGTGCTGTATGAGTACTTAACTACCCATGAGAATGATTAGAAATGATTCTATAATCATATTTAAAACCTTTTTTACAATAATCTATATTAGCAATTTTTACCAAAGAATCTCATTTAAAACTTTATCCTTGTATCCTATTTGGAGCTCCTTTGATGGATTTTTAGATATTTTTGCATGTAATATCAAATTATACACACTCACACATTTACAGTCCCATTCTCAGATACATGGCACAAATTGAGAAACATGGCAAATTTAATGTAAGTTCTTGCATATTTTGAAAATACCAAGAAAATGAAGAAAATTGGAGAAAAGATCTACTTACATAGCTGTGGAAGACCTCTCCCTATTTTCCATGAATTCTATTAATCATTGGTTTTAAGTAAAAGTGAAAAAATAATTTTATGAAATCTCAAAATCCTAAATATTTCATTTTTCTTATATAAGTTAACATAATATTTACTGTTTTTTCTGTGCATTTAGAAGGTAAATACTACTTATAAGATTATGAATCCATAATATGAGAAAATAGAAAAATAGGAACAAAATCTTTGTAAATAGGGAGGGATGGAGGGGTTGAAGGGAGGGCTGGGCAAGGGGGAAAAATAAGAACCAAGAGAGATTATGGAAAGGTGCAAATTTCCAATGATTAATGTCATTATATTGTATACCTAAAATGTACCAATGATTAGAATGAATAATCAATAATGCAAAATAGGAAGAAAAGGTCCAAAGGGGTAGGGGTAGTGGGAGGGGCAGGGGAAAGGAAAGAAGGGAAAGGAAAAATGGTGAGAAATGGAAAAAATGTAAATAAAGTCTTTGTAAATAGGGAAGGGTGGAGGGTGTGAAGGGAGGGCTAGGAATGGGGAAAAAAGAAGAACCAAGATGCATTATGTAAAGGTACAATTCCCAATGAGAAATGTAATTGTGTTGTATACATAAAATGTAACAATAAAAGAATTTAACAACAACAAAAAAAGATTATGAATCCAGCTGAGCAGTTCTATTCATAACCTCTCTGTCAACATAACTCTTTTGCGATATCAGAATTTCTACAAAATGTCATGTTTAGTGTACCTCAATGGGTTGTCCTGAGGATCAGCATCAAATTTCTGAAAGTAAAACTCTGAAGTGCT
Organism: Heterocephalus glaber; assembly: GCF_053883595.1. Taxonomy (NCBI): domain Eukaryota; kingdom Metazoa; phylum Chordata; class Mammalia; order Rodentia; family Bathyergidae; genus Heterocephalus; species Heterocephalus glaber. The sequence goes on along the minus strand of NW_028258296.1, from coordinate 16,672,027 downwards.
GTCATAAACTATAAATGTGCTATATGAATTCCAGAAGTACTATGTATAGTTATGTTTATCAAACAGAAACTATAAACATTCTACATCTAATTTCTAAAAGCAATATTATCTAGGCACTTAGTATTAGATCTGAATATATCTTCATTGTTACAGTGGCCCTTCAGCTTTGCTAGACATGTACTTCTGTATCATTTATGTGTTCAACATGCATAAATAACACACATAAATTGGTTGAGTAATCCCATTCTGAGTGATGATTTTATGGGTAAGGTATAGGATAACAGGTAGAGTATCTCAAAGAGAAGGTATTTGGGTCGGCACCTGACATTACTACAAGCTTCCTGAACTACCTGTGACTTAGTTACCAGGGGCTGCAAGACAAAGCTGTGCCAAGGGTGCACATATTGCGTTGTTGCTGCTGGGGTAAATCCAGCCCTGACTCTGCTTTTTAGACTATATATCCTGGTGAAGGAAGTGCTGTGTATACTTAGAACTAGGGGCTGCTTTTCCAATTATCAAGAGCCAAAGTATATGATAATTTTGTCTCTTCCTTTGGGCTTGCCATTCATCTCTTCAGGCTGAATAGGATCATTGATAGCCTTATAAAAAAATGCCAGTTTCTTCAAGACCTATTTTAGGTAGTTTTTCTCTAGGTCCTAACCATTTTCAGGATACAGGCAATTTTCCTGATCTTATTTTCTAGTACCACTATAAATTCCATCATATTAGAGGAATACCAGATGTCTTACTTTCTTGTTGCTGAGACACAGTACTCAACACTGACAACTTAAAGGAGGAAAGGTTTGTTTTGACTCAGAGCTTGTAGAGGTTTCAGTCCATAATATTAGCTGGCTCCAAGGCAGGATGGCCTGACAGAAGGGTACACTAGAGAAGAAACAGCTCCTGGAATGGGGGCAGGGAACAGAAAGAGATCAAAGGAAGAGATCAAATAATCCACTGATAAGTATCATGCCCCCATGATCCAATCATGAGTGCATGAGGCTTTGACAAAACATCTAGGTATAAACCATAACTCCAGAGTGAAACTATATCAAGGAGAGTATAGAACCTGTAGAAGATAATATAACAGCCATTCATCCATTCATAGTCACTGCACTTAGGTCCTCGGGGTTGAAATGTCAAACCTCATAGACCTCCTACCTTCATTTTTCCAGTTTCACTGTATAATACTTAGGTTAAAATTCTCTATTTCTAGGTCCCGAGTTCGATCCCCAGTACCAAAAAAACAAAAAACAAAATGAAAATTCTCTATTTCTGTGTACTTTAACATCAGTAGTGTTATGAAAGTATGCTACTGATATGGTTTGGAAAGTTTTAAATCTTGGATTGTACACAGAGAAAAGTTAAAATCATAAATATGAATGTACCATTAATCTGCAAAGCAATCTTTAAATATCCCTATGCATTTTGTACTTGAAAATCATTATTTTCTATTCATTGAAAATCATTCAACTCTCCAAGAATGTAGAATTACTAAAGCATATAAATTCTAGAACTTGTGGCTTGTTCCTGGAAATAATTACACTGATTGAGTCACTGGGTATTTGAAGTGGATGTTTTTGTGAGTTGCTGTAGGAGAAAACTCTTAGGGCTTCATAAATCTAAATTGAACGACTGAGGAAAAAAGAGAAAAGGTGTATAAAGCTATGAATACCTATTCTAGTAAAGGATGAAAGAATTTCAATAAAGAAATAATTGGTAATCTTGAATTCAGTGACAGAAATTATAAATCTGTCTCTTTTATGAAGTCTCTTGTGTGAAATATGGATGAGTTGAGGTTATAAAAAAGCATGTTTACCAGCAAGAGCCTAAATCAACAACTTTGAACATGATAGTTCAGAAAGTAGCAGGGAGACACTGTTCCTGACATGGGCAACATTGACATTTATTTATTTAATTTTTTGCTTTCCCACTGAATCCAATTCTTCTGCTGTCCTGTTCCTCCCTACCTTTGTCCTTAGTTAAAATAAAACATCATGGCATTAAATCTGTCTACTATGGTTAATTACTTTAGTTATGTCCAAAAGCATTTAGTTCCAGCACCTTCTCTCGATGGGTTTTGAAGATACAGCTTAATATTCATTTGCATGCTGGTTACTGTACATCTTCAAACCTTAAAGACCATGTCAAGTGCTCTAAGGAATAATGAAATATTAATTTTGAGACAAAAAATTAAGTGGTTTAAAGAAGAAGCTGTTGTCTATCCCACCAGTGGCTTTTAAGACATTGATATCTATGCTTTGAACATATCTATACTTAGCCATTCAAACTACACATAATGAGCCCTAAGTAACTGTCTGCCTCCAAAGGAGAAGCACATAGATTAAAACCTCTGATCCTTTCTGTCAAATCATCGCTATGAAAAAAGATCCTCTTTTCTTATCTTCTGTCTTTTATTTTTTGACAGCATTATACCAAGATAAAAGATCTATTACTGTCATGTAAACACTGGGAAAAAAATCTAATGCTTAAAGGAACAGTAATATCTAACTATGTTGCAGTATGTATACATAAGGATTTGGTAATGTTGCTCCATACTTATTTCATTAAATACTTTATTTGTGCAAACAAAACCACAGATGCTGACCAAAACCCTTTCCTTGTTCCCTGGAAAAACTAATACTAGTATGCTTTTTTATATGTAAGGGTTGGCACATTAATGGTCTTGCTTATCCAAAGTTTTAAAAAATGATACAGTTAAAAATGGATATGAATTGATATAAGCAATGGCTTATTACCACTAGCACTCAGTAATACTGAGAAATGATAGAATAGTTTTAGGAAGTAAAGAATAACAACTTATTTTTGGCTATCTATTGTTGGCCTTGAAATAGAAAACTCCATTCAGTAGTGATAATATAATTTGATGATGGCATTGGCTTTTATGTTTCACTCCCAATTTCCCTGCATAGCAGGAGTAATGAAAATGTTTAATTGATTCTTAAATAACACTTCTTTGTAACTGGTTTGCAGCACAGGAAGGGACAAAGCGGTAAGAACATAGGAATCACACTAAGGGCTGTCTGCAGGGCAGTATGAGAAGCAGAGATGCTTGTGAAAATGCTGAGTGGATACACAAACTAGCAACCGCTTAGGAGAGCCTCCGAACAACAAGATTAGAGTATGGTAGAGAAACATCATTAAATGAGTAAAGGCTTAAAGGGATCCCTTTCTCATCAATAATTTTATAAAATATACATGACCCACATGGGTTTTACCTTCTCATTATGTTGAGGGACATGATGTCATGGGAATCTCTTTTCTGTAAATGTTCCCAGAACTCTTTGATAGAATCAATACTCATAGTCCGGATTCATTAAAAATTGTATCTGTCTCCAATATAATGAAAGCTTATGGAACCCAGGTTTTTAAGGCTTTTCTATTTAATATTCAAAGCCTGGGAAGCCAAACAGGATAGATATTTAACTGGTTCAGGGCTTAGCAAGTAAGTGCCTGCTGCACACCGTATATCATACTCAGAATCAGTATTCATCCTAGAATTGCTATTAGAAAAATCCTTCATTTGTCTTTATATACGAAACGTGATTATTATCTCATGCATGAAAAAGCCCAAGCTCTCCAAGTGTCTATTACTTATAATTAACATCTCTTTATTTTTTACTTTATTTGTAATTGTCACCCAGGATTCCATATGGTTATGGGGTACAGTGTGATCTTCCAATACATTATATAACGATCAAATAATTAGCATATCTATCACCCCTTTAGATGGTTTGGTCTGCTCTTAAGTCTCTGTTCTTTATTTTGTTGCTTTAGTATATTGGGATTTGTTTGGCTGGAAAATAAGTTTATTTCTTCCTAAGATGATATGACAAGTTTTATTTTAATTTCTCTGTAGAGCTTCAACTTTTAATATTCTCACTAGGAAGCAGATTGAGGAAGCAGGACTTGAGTATTGAATGATTACATCTGGAATTCTGTCCACCCAAAGGTAGAAGCTACTGCCAATAGCAGAAGGAGAAGGATTCGCAGTGAAGGCTGGACTGCATCCCCAGTGTTAATCTCCAGTGAAGCATTTGCCAATTTACATCTACAAATCAACCCGTGCTTCTATTGACACCTTTTCTAAGTTGTTAGTTTTAGCATCCCTTCTGTGATATACACGAACTCAGTATGTCCTCAATAACTCATTTAGAATTATGCATTTACCAGCACTAAAAGAATTATTTTTCTCTCAGAATAATGCACCCCAGGGAGGGTTGAAACTGAGCTAAAATTGGCATTTTTGATCCAAAGGATAAAAAAAATCAACACCTGAGAGTTGTCTGCTTTCACTAACAACAACAAAAAAAATGAGTTGTAATAAAGGTACCATGCAAGTGCCAGTATTGATGTTGGTTGAGGCTCTGTGTGTGTACAGAGGGTGTATGGGAACTCTGTATTTTCTTCTCAATTTTGCTCTATTTTCTGCTCTAGTTGCTGTTTTTTTCCACTCAATTTTTATGAAACTTCTCTAAAAAATAAAATGTTTAAAAGTATGGAAGAAAACTGCGAGGAGAATAAATATTCTACTTATATGAACAGAGAAAACATATTTACAATTTTTTGAGATTTGGTTTCATGCTTCAGGTTGATTTTATGTTCACCATCATTTATCTATTTAAGGCTGTTCATTTATTAATTACTAAATTTAAAAACCTTAAGCAACTTTTCTATTGATTGCTGAATGAAGCATTCTCTGAAGTTTCAATAATCATGAAACAAACTTTAAGGAATTTATACATTATTTTTCAGTCCAAGGGACTAAATGAGTGAGGACAATTGGTAAGATTTCAAATTTATAAAAATAGTAATATATGATTCTTGCTGCTGATATTTTTATATATAAACAGTAACATGGAAAAGAAACCAATGTAGGAAGACAATAGAATAAATGAGATCAAACTCATTGAATACATTAAAGACATTTGGTTTTTTTTTCCTATCTCAGATTTATTTATCAATTCCAGTATTTTGTTCACTTTATTTTGGTAATAGTCTTTTTAAAACCCTATAGTGATCTAGACTAAATCAAGTCTAAGTCAGAAATCAGATGCAGTGTTAAAGTATCACAGTGTGTGATATGTTGAAAGTATATTTAATAAAATTAAATCACACTATCCAATTCATCAGAAAAAAATTGGCATCGATATACTTGAATCATACCCACTGAGAAAAAGCTCATGCTTTAGGAAGAGTAAGAATTTACACAGATAGAGTCTTTCTAATCTCCATCCCACATGTATATTGCATGCAACTACTCAGGATTTAGAAACCAGAGAAACAGAATTCACAATGTGAGACTTGGTGTTCAGAATGTTGAACAAAGAATTTGACACTGTTCATTGCTTCACAAACAGAATTTTCAGAATCTCAGGCAGCCAGAGCTTCATACTCCACAGAGAATGACATGCTTGGATCTGAGGGAAGAAATTCAACAGCAGTGACACAGTCTGCCTTGATGTGATATAGTCCTATGTGGCAAATGGATTTTTCCCCTAAAAGAGTTTAATTTGTTTCTCAAACTACAGACTTCTTTTACACCACTTAAAATATGTAGTTTTCTTCTCTCCTTTTTTCTGTTCCTTTTATATGACTGAATCTTGGTATCAGGTTTTTTTTGTGGGAATATGATAAATGATTCAATCACCCAGAGACTCATTGTGATAAAAAGCATTTTGAGATTCCTATGTGATAGAAGGTGCTAACTTGCCTCTTGCATAGTCCTAGATTCACAGAGAAAATTAGATTCTCACACACTAGAGCAGAGGTATAAGTTCTGTACAAATGAAGTGCAAATCAGTCTCTCTTTTCCCTCTCTGGCTCCTTTCCAAATAGGTTAGTAGTAAAAGTTGGATACTAAGAAAGAAAGAACTAAGTGACAATTAATTCACACTGCACTGGGATATTCAGTAGATAGCACTATGTTGCTATCCTTCATATTCATAAAGGAGGAATCTAAGAATAACTCAAAATATATATATTTTAAAAATACCACACAGTATTCTTTGGATTTGAAACTGGCTACAGATCACTGAAGAAGAGAACAAAACATGTGGAGGTTTATATACTCACAAGCTGAAAGAGATGACCCCAGTCAAAGACAGCAAGCTAAACCACAAAGAAACAGAAAAATGGCTAAAGCGGGAATCAATATGCAACAGGCGAAAAGAAAAGTTTGGATCTAAATCTAAGCTGTTAAATAGCAGATGAGCAGGTTCATTGTTCTCTTTAAAAAGAAATAGCTACTTCAGCATTTAAAGTGAAAATATACTTTAAAAAGCCCCTTCAGGCTTTGCCTATTTTCACATTTATCCCATTAAAATGTGCCACGGCATACTAATGACAGTATACACGAAGGAAGGGGAGATGGGGGAGGTGGGAAAGGAGAGTAAGGGAGAGAGAAATGGAGACAGAGTGAGAAAGAAAGAGCAAGAAAGAGAGATCAGGTTTTGTTATGACTCTTTTCCCCTTTTCAAAGAGTTTACCATCAGTTTCAGCAATGCAGAGTTGTGGAACTACAAAAGGATTCCTTATTTGTTTTTATTTTAATAACAGCAGTAGTCCCAGAAGAAATCACCCAGTAATATTTTGAACAAGAATTAAGATAGGTGGTTAGAGAGAAAGTGGAAAGGAAAACAACAACAAATGTGAAGCAAAACTAAAATAAACATGCTAACTGAGTCAGCCAAGGTGAGTCTGTGTGATCCATTCCAACATCTTTATAGCAGTTGAGTTCTCATGGCTACTGCTTTTTTCATCTGCTCATGGCATTAACTTTTAAAACTTTAATTTTCCAGGCAGATACCAAGCATACCTGAGAACGCTTATGATGGGCATGATTAGCCATGCTTGTTAGGTACAGTAACCACTAGATCTTCAGTGAGACAAAAAATTAAACTTTAAAAAGTCATCCTGATTTACAACTATACAAATTCTCACAAAGTGGTAATAAAGAGGATACAGGATGAAACTTGACAGGATGCTAAGCTTATTGCACAAGTGTGGACAGCTGAAGAGGCAAGAAATAATACAGTTGTCACCAAGCTGCTTCACCTCGACACCGAGCAAACAAAAAGAGCATTGTTAATCAGTTCAACTCTTCGGCTGGATAATCCTAAACCAGTAATTGATAAATGGGAAAACCATACGGCCTTGACTCTGTGATTCATAAAACACATGAATATTCATACCATCTCCTTTGGTCAAGAGGTATTCTACATGCTCGCAAGGCAGGCTTTGAAAGAGGAATACAAATAGTTTCTTGCTCAGCAGTAAAATACTGCTTTCCTTTTAAGGCCTATTTTCCCCTATTAAAAGTGAAGTTTAGAAATACACAGAGGACAGTACACACAGTAAATGTAGGTAAATGACACATTGTTCTGCAGGAAGTACTATACTTCAGCTTTTTCATACAGCTACATTTGGAAAAATATTCAATCTTTAAAATAAACTGAATACTTACCCTACTACAGAAAGTGCAGTGGCAACACAACATTTTCATCATGAAAATACATATTCAGTCTCTGAATTTGTAAGAATAATGTATCTTCCAGTGAAACTTTAACAGCTGAATTTCTGATTGGTTGGATACAAATAGTCAGGTTTGTGAACTTATTAAAATAGTTTTCAGTATAATGTTGTTGCACAGTACATGGCAGCTTATTCATGAAATTAGATTTAAAAGACCCTCAAGTTTACAATATTTGTGTTAATTTTGCCCTTTGAAAATGTATCAAAATTTTATAATACTGAGCTCAATAAATATATCAACATAAATTTATGCAGTATGGCAGTAAAGTAAAATGTTAAAAATAGTGGTATGCGCATATCTGTATTTTGAGACAGTATGGAAAAGTGGTCATATAAAATGAAGAATGTTTTCACAGTTTTATTTTTTGTAGAAATTGATTTCCATATATGATTTTCTCTCAAATGGAGCACCTGTTGCTAGATCTCATATATGACATAAAAATCATGTCATTCCAGACATCAAAGAGCAACATAAGCCAAGGAAGAACCAATAATTAAGGAAAGGAGGAATGTATTTATCTCTATGGATATATAACAATAGAGATATTCAACATTATTTAGAATACTAGTTAAGTACTGACCAAACAGGATTGTCCACAAAATAAGGATTGAGGAAATAAAATACATCTGATCAGCAATTAAAAATTATAGATCAAAGAATAATTAGTGATACATGCAAATTCTCATGTTATATTTATTAAATGGATTCAGTCACTTATGTAGTATGATCTTGGTAAGTATACCATAGGAAAAAAGCTGAAAGAAATATATCTTAACATTAATTATGACTAGTCTAAATGGTTTTGTAGATTTTTCAAGTTCCAGAATCTTTCCTGTAGTTTTCTTTACATTAATTGTGCCTGATCTCTTTATTCATATCCCCTTCTTTAAATTTTTGTTTAATGAGAGTTTGATTTTTGAATTGTAATTTTTTTCATTATATTAATTTGGCTCTCCAACTAGATTGCCTGCAATTTGAAAATAGGCAAAATTTATGTGTGTGTGTGTGTATGTGTGTGTGTGTGTATGTATGTGTGTGTGTAAATTTTTCCTGTGTTTCCAACAATGCATGGCATATAATAGTAGAGGTCAGCATATCCTGTTTGTGAAAATTCTTTGAATTTTCTATTATTTGGATCCTAGTGAAATTAAAAAAATAATTTCACTAGCATAACCCAGGGAGAGACAGAACCTCTCCAACAGGGTGTACATCATTTTCCTTTTCACTCTGCATCAAAAGAAGTCAAGATTTCAAAGTAGTCTAGTGATCTATTTTCAGTTTTACTGATGAGTTTTTTATCAAATGTTCTACATTTAAAGTGGACATAACTTTTCATATCAAATATCACCAGCTTTTCCATAACATATTAACAATTTAGAAGGAGTAAATGTCTTTTATTAATTCTGATCCTTCATAATAATAAACTTTTAGTAGTTGATGTACAATTTCTGAACCATACTTAATTGGATTTAAAGCTCCCCATACCTATGATGAAATATTTCAAAACTTTGGAAAAGTCGAAAGTATTATAAACACTTATGCACTACCAGTGATACTCTGCCATTATAGCTTATAATATTGTATCTTCAGCTTTTCAAGTATAAAAAATAAAACAGCAGAGTCTCATGCCCAAATCTTTAACTAACTTTCATTTTACAGACATGCAAAATATGTAATGAAAAGGAATTTTTCCACAAGAAGAACATTGCCTCATATACTTTTTCCTGGTTCTCTGAGGATGTCAGACTTGTAGTGAAGAGAGACTTGGAATGAGGCAGATTGAAGAAATGATAAAAACTGAAATCTCTGTCCTGTGGGCTAAAAGCAACACAAAACCCAAATCAAACTAACAGAAAAACTTTGTATGTGTTCTTAAATAAATTAGATGTTTGCTGATAAGTATTTTTTTCATGCCAACATGTACTGTGATCTTGCAGGTCAGCCCGGAAGAGATCAGTTGTAGATGCTGCAAACTTGATATCCACTTCTACCACAATCATGGTCAGAAATCTGCTACCCATTTCTACTTTTCTACCATTGCTCATTTATGAAATTTCTGCCAGAGATTTATCTTCAAATTGAATAACAGACTTCCAAACGTACTCTTGGACAAAAACTTAGAAGTCTGGAATGAAGACTTCATATTTCTTAATTTAATCAATGATAGTAATTGAGAATGGGCAGAGAAATGACAATTTTTTAAGGAAGTCTTTCCTAGCATGTTTAGCACAGCACTTTATATTTCTCTCCACTTTTTTTTTTTTTTTTTGGTACTGGGGATCGAACTCAGGACCTTGCGCTTGCGAGGCAGGCGCGGGAACCACTGAGCTAAGTCGCTGGCCGAGCACTTTTATATTTCTAATGAGAGATTGAATGCAAGGCCTCCTGTGCATGCATTAAGCATTAATATTAAGCATGTGCTCTACCACTGAGCTGCAGCCTCAGCTCCACTAGAGTATTTTTTAAAAGGCCATTAAACATCAGTTTTCTTATAAAAAATCGAACTAGTGTGATACCTATTACAAGCTAATTTGCAGGTCTAAATAAGATATCAGATTTAAAGTCTCTAACCCAGTGATTGGCATATGATAATCAATATTAGTTTCCATTCTCATTTTGTCCTTTTAAGTGACGACTGGCTGGATTTATATTTTTTTAGGACATAAATGACTAAGTGGGTCATATATACATATATAAATAAATATTTTTAAAATTCAAAAATATATATTGTAAGTATACCATCAAACTATAACTATTACAGGAGTTCTTAACTAGGTTCACAAATAGTGTATGCATTAGGATCTAGGGCCAAACATTACTGTTGCAATTTGAAGAAAGTTAAGCATATCCTTTCATTCAAAAAGAAAAGTGGTTCAAATTCTATATACTAAGGCATTGCATGTGGCAAGGTTATGATCAGGACACAATGCTAAAAATGCAAGAATTTACTATTTATCATGAGAGATGTAATCTACATTTTAGAGTTATCAGAATCTGCTGAATTTAGGAGTATATCTATAACTACAATTACAATGGGCTCTCTATAAACATAAATTTTAGTCCTATTTCATATTATGGCTTAAATACAGTCTTTTAGTAAATAACATCAACTTCTCTTTAAATAACTTCCCCTTTCACAATCACTTTGAGTGATTGTTTCAAATAATGCCAATGTAATATTTAAGAGGCAGCTTTACATTTTGGGGCAGGCTTAATCCTTTGAATTTTTTAAAGTCTGAAATTTCCTTATTATTTCTGACTTAACCAGTGTGGGACTGACTGAGATGCCCTGAGGTTTGAGAAAAATCACAAGGACTCTTCCAGCAATGCTTGTAAACCCACTGAGAACATGCTTAACTTTAGCGATTAGGATTTAAATAAGTTTGGACAAAGATTTAGGTTCATAACTGGAAGAAATCTCCAACACTGTAATGTCAGATATTCATTTACTAAAATTCTAACAGACATTATTAATTGACATTTCATGTGAATAGCTCCGGACTCAACCTAGTTTTTGCATCAACACTCTGCTGACAGGTTTAATGGACAACTTTGTAAATTATTTTTACTGGTATTAACAATAGCAACCCTTAAGCCCCCTCAAATCTTATCCTACAGATTGACTTCTAATGGATTAACTGAATTCAGCAGACAAGAGCTGCCAAAGCATTAGCATTTCTTTACATTTTGGTTTTGGCTTAATTCGAAGATGTCAATGTTTATTTAAAAACTAAATCCAATGTCTCAAAAATATTTACAGTACATGTGCCAATAACTTGGTCTCACACCATGGCACAGGTAATTATAATTAATGGCAATAGCAGTGATAACTTGCCTTAATAATGTATCTTAGCAATGCTTGCAGTACATGGAACACATGCTTTCTCAATTCATGATTAAAAACATCTGATACATCTGTGAGAGCCAGAGGGCTTTTCTTTCCCTTTCACTAGTGTTCTCAGTACTGGGAACAGTTACAACTACAACATTTTAAGAGGCTGATTTTTTTTTTCTTCACACACACACACACAAAACCATGAAAGAAGCTTTTACAGGAAGTAACAAATACTCCTAAATGACATTTCATTAAAAATGTGTTCCCTTGGAAAGAAGACAGAACTAAAAGCCATGCTTTTACTTGGCAGAAAAAGTGGTACAGCAGACTATGTGTGAAGCTAAGGAGCATCAAAATCTACTTTGCCATGGATGTGAGCAGCATTCTGACCTACAAAATAAAAAGGCAAAGAATTTCACATGTGCTCTGACTTCTTCTAAACTAAAATTTCAGTGGAATTCCCATTTCTAAGCAAGGAACAAGCAGAAAATGCAGACACTTGTATAAATTTGCCTAGGACGAAAATACCAGATATATTCTTTATTTCATTTTTTTCAAAATCCACATTGTGACAATAAAGATCATGATTTTTTAAAGAAGAAAAAAGCGATTTGAGCATGTGTTTATGTCAAATATTTCACTAATCTTTGGTAGATCAATTATTCTCTCTCTCTCCTTTTTTCCAAATTAAGATTTGTTAAGTATTTAGAACATATAAACTTTCTGTGATTTTCAGTAAAACAACAAGAACAAAAACAATTTAATGTTTGTAAACACAGAGCCAAAACAGTATTTTAGACTATTTTTTGCTTAAGAGATCTGCTTTCAGTTGTTCTTACCCCAAGGACAAATGATTAATCAGAGGTATTTCCTCCTCTGGTAGATAGAAGCATGTCTAAGACGTCCTTCCCCTTGCCCCCCATCTAAGTTCTAAGAAAAGGAGATTAAAATTGTCATTGAAAAATCTTCTGTCTGTGACAGGCTTTAACATGGCTCTGTAAAAGAATTTGCAAAGCAGAGTTAAAACTCTTCTGGGAATGGTATTGCTAACTTGTTTTCAAGGTTACTTTCTGTTCATTAAAAAACTTTGTAAAATAATAATGAAGACAAAATTGCTTCCCATTAAAGAAAGAATAAGTTCACTCCTTAGTTTTACTGCTCCCCTACTTTAACTTTGTCTTGCTTAGAGGGTAGTGAGGTTCGTACTCCAAGAATTCTTTGCTTCACATTCACTGTAAACAGAAAAGAGCCATAATTACACCACATTTGATCCATATCAAAGCAACTGATCCATGTATCGATTTACATAAAGTAAAGCACATAAAACATTTTTCCTTTTCACCTCACTTCTCCACTTTCTAAGGAAAGTTTCCTTTTGCATACTGTATTTGAATACAAAACCCTCCCGATGAAATTTGTGATGTTAAACAAACCATGCCAGTCATTCAACTTTTTAATTAAGGATTCAGCGTTCCATCCCTTTTCAGACATTAAAATTCAGGTGCAGTCATTAATCTTTCTAAACGAATTCACCTGTGGCTAATACTGATGTATTTTCTATGAGGCTTGTCATGGGCTGCATGCCGCATGCATAACCGCTCTACAGTTAATTACACAGGGGATTATCGCTAGTGTCATAAAGATAAAGCCTTGCTAGCAGCATTATAGAGAAGATTCTTTTTCTTTCTCTCCCCTCCCCTCTTTTTGGAGCGATGCCCTATTTCATTTTTGTTAACATCCACATAAGTATTTAAGCATAATACATGGGGTTTACTTCTATGAAGAGTGAAGATATAATCCAGCGAATTAGTTAGCAGATAAACATGAAGGGTTACCTGTTTTAGAGTTTTGCTATGGAACAGTACTTTGTCATATTTGGCCCAAACTCAAAAGAGCTGAGGATAATATCAATGAAATACACTATTTCGGTTTTTTAGGCCCCCTGGTGAAATATCAAAATAGATATTTTGCTGTATTTCTGATGTGAATGACAGCACATATATCTGCATTCAGAAAACCAAAAATAAAAGCTTTGCCAATTTTAGTAGCAACTCTGATAAGTAATGCATAAAATGTACAGAAAAAAATGTAAAACTCTAAGTGGCTTTAAGAATGACAATAACAATAATAAAAACAAAAGCGAAAATAGGACAGCAAATTAAATGATTGTGTTTTACTTTAGCAATTTAGACTATCTATAACAACTTTATACATTGGTAGATATAGAAATCAAAATGATTCTGCCTTTTTTCATAGTTACACATGGAACTTTAAATAGATGCATTCAAACTGCAATTAATTGATACTTTTCCTTGAACTTGTTATCCACATTATATTTGTATATTTGTAGAAGACAAACAAAATGTGTGATATAAAATATGAGTGAGATTAAGTGAAAATATAGGAAGCACATAAGCTTCAGTTCAAGGCAGTATAAAATTACCTTAATCAACAAGAAAGTTTAATTAAGAAGTTCAAAATCCCATGTATTACATTTATATAAGGGTGTTATAAAAAAAGAAACTTTTAAAAAGCAAATTGCCATCGAAGGATAGAAATTGTAGAATTTTTTTCTCTCCCAAATTGTTTAGTGTAGTTTAACAGATTTTAATTTGTTGACAATGCCTGGAAAAATGCTCAGTATATTTTTGATAATAATATTCAGAAATAAGAACTAATTATTCTTATTAGAAATTTAGGTTATTTTAAAAATATGAGCAGCTGCTTGAATATCATCTATTTTTATCTATGGTCAGCAGTAAGAAGGTGCATTGTTTTCTAATTTTGGATAATAAAATGAAACATCTTTTTAAAATCCCCTTGGAGATTATCAATCTGATTTCTTCACCAAACAACTTCTTTGGTTTCAAGCTGACCCAGACAGATTGCTAAAATTATTATGACACTAAATAACTTTGGAGTGTATTAAATTAATAAAGTTTCTCACAAAATTTCCAGTTTCTTGAAATTAAAAAAGTAATATACAAACATCTGATCATCGTGATTTTTCAAAGTTAACATCTACCTCACGTCAAAACTATGATTATACTTTACTTTTTTGGTATTTTTTGTTTGTTTTAGCTCCTAATGGCATGTTTCTATGACCAAGAGTAGTTCATTAAATTTATGTATGCACGGGCCAGGGATTTAGCTCAGCGGTTCCTCCGCCTGCTCCATAAGCGCAAAGACCAGAGTTCGATCCCCGGTACAAAAAAAAAAAAAAAAAAAAAAAAAAAAAGAATTATGTATGCAATTGGATTTAAATTGATTATGCCCTTAAGGTAGTGATACTGGGGTGAATACTGAACCTGTTTGTAGCGCCTTACTGGCCTTACTGCCTTTGTCATGAATAATGTGACATGAGACAAATTTGACCTAGGCGAGATTTGTCTCATCTCATCATTTGGTCACTGGTACTCTCTCCCCCATGCAGGTGTGGCTGTGATAAGGCGAGCCCCGTGATATGATTGTGTTTCCTTTTCTTTCAATTAGGTGTATGGTGGTAACTTAAGTGGATTTTTTTTTTGGTATGGCTTCCTTATGCTCCTTAACGTTTTACACTAGGGTGTTCTAAAGAGTGCCTGATGCTAGTGCATGAAATACTAACAAAATTAAATTAATAATATAAGCACCCTTGAATCCACAAAGTTTTCATTAATTAAGAACAAAATTGGTTTTTCATCCATTCCTCTTTCTAGAAAGCTTTCAAACTTCAAAATGGGGGGGGCAGTTTAAATATATTTTATCCCAAGTAACAGAAGTAAATTCCTAAAGCCCAATGTGATGTGTAAACTCATTCCTAAATGGTGGGCATTTATATCCTTGGAAATATTATTTTATCTACATATTATTTGCTGCCATCAATTCTTTTCAGAAGTGTTTTCCTGGAAGCAATCTTTACAGAAGAGATGATTTTATTCTTCTTCCTTAAACTTTAATATAAAACTTATTATTCTCTTGATGGATCTTAAATTTAAATTAATCTGCTGAGGGAAACAGTTGTTATAAGAAGATAAATGTATTTGAAAGGGGAGCTTTTAAACTTTCATAGTATTTCCTGTTTTCTTATCCTTATTAGATTTAATACAGATTGTAGTAATACTTTAAAAAATTGTTTTCTTTAGGTTGTAATTTAGATGATTTAAAGTTGTACAAACTTTATAATATCATAATTTATTTTAAAAACTTATTTTAGATTTTTAATAATTTCTGTCCTCACCTTATTCATCTTAAAGATCCTCTTTCCCTTCACCAAAACTATTAAGTGTAAATAAAATAAACAAATTAGAATATAAAGACAATTCACTCATTTTCAATGCATTATTCTGTGCAAGGTATGCTGGAGCTCAGTGAATACAGATATTATCCAATGAATGCATATGCAAGTTATCTTAAATTTCTTAGTTAAAACAGTTATTAATGGAATTAAATTTCAGATTTAGATATATATTGGCTTTTTGTAGGTGCTTTATAATAGTTGGAACTTAATGGGATGCTGAATTTTATATGGCAAATGCAATACTAAATATATTTTGGCAATTTTCTACCTACATTTCTTTCTCTCTGTGTTTTTTGGGTTTTTTTGCAGTACTGGGGTAGAACTCAGGACCTTGTGCTTGCAAGGCAGGTGTGGTGCCACTGAGCTAAATTCCCCGCCCCAGGCATTTGTGGCCCATAAGTTTGAAAAATGATTGGAAAGAGCTAAAGACTTCAACAGTTAACATGGTATTTTTGGGCCAAATATCTACATCGGTATATATAAATCATAGTAATCTATAACACCACAAATATCTTAAAGCTTTGAATCACTTCTAATGAGTAAAGATGGCAAAAATGACTCCATAATTTGCTTAGTAATGCTGACAAGCTGTAATAATGACAAATAATGACAAATAATGATATTTTGGGAATACGAGGTTATAATATTCAGGTTTCATTTGCATTATATGGACACATATATGCATATTCTAGACTGTAGATATCTGTGGTATGAATTTAGAAAAAAGAAAAATACGAAGTAATATCAATAAAAATATTTGTATTAGTCATATAAATAAATGCTGATTTCAAAAATTTTACAAACTAAAATACTGATTTAAATATATTCTTTTAAAATTTCTCAATGTTTTTGATCAAATAGGTATTACACAACTTAGAAAAAAACTCTGATCTTGAAGAAAAATTTTGTATATGGACAAGTTTCTATGAAAATCTTACTCTAATACCCTAAATAAACAGAGAAGCTTTTTATATTAAAAAATTTGTTCAGTTCATTGTATTGGAATGAATAATCACAGTATTGGATATACATTCCATGAAGGTTTTTTCAAACAATATTTTAAAGTGATTTTCAGTAATTTTTTGCCATGACACTTTTCTTTGGCCTTTAATTTTCTTTTCTCTTTCTTCTTTTTTTTTTTTTAAACATTACCAATACTAGACAAACCCATTTTTTCAGTTGCCTTCCAACTATTAAATTCAAAATCATTTATATGAATGTAAGCCCACATATTGAAAACACATTTCAACACTGTAAATTAATGAGATCACCATTGACCTCATGATATATTCCATAATTATAATGTTCTCTTCCAGTTTTTTATTATTATCATATTTCTGACCCTCTAATCCAGGATCTTGAATTTTTTTGTTCATCCATATCTCTACCCAAACTGAAAACATATTTGTTAGTCTACCTTTTGTATCTATGAAACAAAAAGTGAATTCCTTCTACCTTTCATTCTGGTTGCACATAGTAGACATATGCTGTGCCCGTAATGGTCAAATACCATGACTTTAGTTTTATTGCAGACAGCTTGCAAACCTACTGATAGTGTACAGTATAAACACGCCAGGCTTTATGGAATTAGTTGATGCATTTGCAAGGTTAATGTAGCATCTGTGATGCAAATCTGTGACCATCCTAATAGCTCTACTGGTAGACCGATGCCATTTCTCAGATCTGCTCTTGAGTTCCATTAAGTAGTTTCCTAGTCACCATTAACTTCAAGTGTCGTTTACACAGTAAATATATGCATCTATGGAAAGGAATACCAGGAGCACAACCCATTTACACATCACAGGACACTGTGGACTCAGAGTGCACCAAGCACATTTAGAGTATCCTGAACTGACAGTACATTCTGAAACCTCGTTTTACGTTTCTGGACACATGTTCAGTTTTTGCTCATGAGTAAGCTGGTCACGGGGCTGACACATTTGCTATGAAACGCTTCATTTTTCTCATTTAGGGGTTCAGCAACATGTCTTAGTGAGGGTGATTCTGAGATGCCCTGTTCTAACAGGCATGGTCTGGGCTCTGGAGTCAGGAGCACAATTCACAAGGTCAGGCTTTCTTTTTTCATCCCCAAGTACTAGGGCTGAGAGCCCAGCAGGATCCATGTAGTTCACAAAAGCTCTTCCATCCTGCACACAGGGTGTGCATAGCCAGAACACCCACCCATCATGTTTTCTCACCAAATGACATTTTCTGGCTGCTCACTTCATATTTGTCACTTGTATACAAAGTGTAATGTGTAAAGAAGCATGATCGGCTTGTGCATCACTAATCTCATTACTGTAATGGCTCTAAGAACATACAACAAAAAAGTAGCTGGTAAGCCAGTCTACACACTCATGCCATGCTCAGCATGCCCCTCATTGAAACGCGCAGTTCACCAGCTGCTAAGAAAGGCAGCAGTCAGCAGTTCCAATTTGACTCCTCACTCCCTGCCACAAATGAAGAATAACTCCTCAGACCTGAATGAAAGGAGTGCTCACAGCCCCATCCACCTTAACGAGCCATCAAGTACAAGGGTGCCGCAGACCTGCGCTGACCTTTCAGATCCAATGGAATATTTCTCTTTTTGGAGCCAGGAGCCAGCGAGCTCTGTCTGTTCATTTAAAGTTTGCTTATTGTCATTTATTCACCTTTTCATTTAGAATATGATTCCTTAGCCTTCAATTTGAGGTCTTTAGAGACCCAGATTACATCATTACCGTTATGTGGCGTGTTACACTCTAATCATAGCCATTACGGCTTACACGTTTGTGGGTTCATTCAATTAGTTGCCTGACATGGATTTGTTAGTTAATTCATGGCGAAGGTCAGCAGTGGGAAGAGTGGCAGGTGCGTTCTGCTACCTTTTTGAATGCCAATTATCAGTCTGGGTAATTAGAGTGACTCTTATAGACAAGTTAATCAGAGAGATCAAAAGCTAAGCTATATGGCTTATGGAACTGTCCATTATTGTTAAATAGCATATGAGGTCGCCTATGTACATAAATAAACATATATCTCTTAATTTATTTAAAAATCTATATTTTTACCCTCTTCTTTAGTCTTCTTTATTGTTAGTACAAAAGAAAATGTTTCTATTATGGACATATGGATTAATTTGGTATATTTCAACTAAATAAATGACTGATAAATCATCTATGTTTTTGAAAATATAGCTAATATTAAGTTTAAATGTCTTCTATATACAGTTTGTGACCTAAATTACATTTATAATGTGTTCTCTCCCTTCCAAGTTGTCCTTTTTGAAAAACTGAAGTTTCATGAAGAAGCTCAGAGTTAATTCTGGCATTCATTCAAACTATATGTAGTAGGCATGTTCTTAGGATGTTGTTTTCTTTCCTGATTCATAGACTTTGATCATTTTAGATATATGTTAGGTAAGCAGTCTCAAATATATTAAAATGGAAAATATACTTTTGAGATGGCTTTTCTTCTTGGTGCTAATTATATCCACAATATGTTTTATTGAATATTTTTAATGGAAATGTAAGGCTTTCCATTTAAACTGTTCCTTTGAGAATGTAAGGTTCTGAATTTAAACAGTGCCAGACCCCATGCCAGCTGGGCAATAGGCGTAAATAGTGAATTAGACTGACTTCATTCCACCCAACAGTGAAGGTAAGAATATAGGTGTATTTTGATATATTTGATATATCCTTTTTTTCTAAAGTATGATTTCCATGTTATTATTTTCACACCAGTTTCTCTGCAGCACTTAGCACCAGCAGGCCTAAGATCCGTTCCTCATTACTCTGCCATGAATGCCCACGTCATGCGGTGGTGCTGTTACACGTAGGGCTTGGGAAGCACACAAGCATTGAAGATGCTCGCTTTGGCAATGTCCCTGATGCGAGGTGCTACTGCTTCCTGTGTTGCGCTTCTCAGCTGGTCTTACCCTTGGGCACACCCTGGGATCCAGAGCATGCAGTGAACATGCTGCATGTGGCTGCAGCCCTTTATGGCATGACAATTTTCCCTTCTTTGTTTTTGTCCTCTTGGAAGCCAGGACCTAAAGGATACATCCCATTCATTGTCAGCTCAGGGACCTTTTTGTGGAGAAGTGTCCTGTTGGTTGAGGCTGCTGAGATGTTGGAGTTAGGCAGGTGAAAGCAAGAGGCTTGGAGAACTGCAGTGAGGCGGGCTGCTGCTGAACCAAGGAGAGAAACAGCATCCTCCAGCCATCAAAGTGAGAGGCTTCCAAGCTGAAACTGTAGTTCCTGATCAAGTCACGAGGATCCAGCCTAAAGCAAAATTTAAGCCACTGAGCACTTCTAGGTCATGTCACTAAGGTTTTGACCTGCTCTGAAAACACCTTGTCTAAGAGGGTTAGTAAACAACTATATTTTATGGAAGACAATTAATTTTTACTATAATTACATTTCCAAGTGATTAAGTCAAATACTCTGGGGAAAAATATTTGTAAATATCAAAACAAAAAACAAAGCTTAGAGACTTTGGAAAACACGACACAAGACACTTTAGACGCTTTATAAGAAAGCTGGAGACAAGAGTTTAAGTTGGTTTTTCTAAATGCATCCTTCATAAACCAATATTTTGATTAATTGAGTAGAGCATATCATCATATGAATAAAGTCACATCTCAGTAAATGTTATTGACATGTGGAGGCAGCATGGATTATGATGGGGAGAGCTGATTGGCTGATGTGTGAAATGCCCTATAAACCATGGGAAAATGCCTGTCTTCTGTTGAGACAGCCATGTCCAGATTATTCAGTAGGTCTTAACATTTAGTTTACACTAAATGTTAGTTTATACTAACATTAATGTTATACTAACATTAACTAAAAAGAATCATGAGAGAGCAATATAATAGGAACATTAATTTGTTAAAGTAACCAACACTGTGCCTGTGCAGTTATCCAACTTTTCAGAATTGTATTTATAGCTGTTTGTACTGGTCATGGCTGCATTTTATCAATTCTTCCAGTTCCTCTGATTTGTATTAACAATCTATAAACCAAAATCTTCAGAAGTGTTCAATCTAAACATTGGAGATGAAAACCTTCTGAACATGCTTTTTGAAAGCACTCACTTTACTACTGGTCTCTTAGAGCCTGATTCCCAAAAGTTATGAAAAATACCCACACACCCAGAGGCATAAATTTGTATGTAAGTATTTTTTTCCTTAAGATTTTTGCTGTTCATCAGTAAAAAACTATTTCACCTGAATACAAAATAATATTTCCTAAGACACTCTAAGAAAGAATATAAAATATTATGTTTGGAAAATAGTACAGGAAAAGAGATATGAGACAAAGGGGCTATGTTCATAAAAGGAAGAACCATTAACTCATTCATTAATTAGCATCTAATTTATCTTATGATTATTTATTGTTTCATAATTTGAAATTTATTGATGGAAACTAGATCCCCATTGCAAAAGCTGAGAAGAGTGAAATTTACATATATTGTCTTGTTATATACAAAATGTTGCAACTTGTTATTAGATATATGAAGAAAATACACTTGTAAAGAAAAAATATAAAGAGGGAAATATAATTTGCAATACTGCACAAACAGAATTTAATTCATATATATTAATTTTTCCTCCTCAAAACACCTACTCCTTTTTGATTTTTCCAACACTACATAATGTCTGGATTAAGTCAAAGTCTTAACATGAAACCCAGATAATTATTTCTGGCTTTCATGTCTTCTGCAATTAAAAAAAAGTGTCATATTTAGTAGTGGGACATGTACAAGTATTGACATTCCAGTCGCAAATGTCTGATGGTAGAAATTTGACTCAAAGAATCATGTTGACTCACAATTTATATTGATAATGGAGTGAGAGAAGAGGTTATAGAAATGCAGGACTGACTTTTAGAATATACAATAAAGTACAGTAATAATGAATAATATTTTATAGTTAGGGAATGAAAATATATGTTAATGGACTATGTTATTCATTTATGATTTATGATTTATGATTTATAATGGACATTGACTGACTTGAGAATTATTCTTTGATGTCTTTCATGGGAAATAATTAGGTTTAAACTTAACTGCAAAGGATCTGAACTTCTTGAAATATTTAACATTCTTTGTAATTGCTTTATTAATTATTTTAGAAGTTTCAAAAGGTGAAGTTTATTAAGAAACGTTTTCTCTATTCGCTTGTAAAACTTTTCCTTTCTTTTTCAAACCATATTAGGATTACATTACAAGCAACAGTGACATTCTATCTACAAGGTTTTCTGTGTGCTTATGTTCCAATTAATATCTCATAAAATAAATTCCTTATTCAATACGTAATGATTATGTATTTACTACAAGTGAGGCACTGTGCTAGATACTAAGATACAAGGATAAAAGTTTACAACTCACAAATTTTTTATACCACTTGTAACAATTTCCGAATAAAAGGCTGCTTCTATTTTTATTTCATTTAGTTTTTTTGATATGGCAAAATTATGCACTGTGCTTGGTAGATTTGAAATTCAAACTTTTGCTTACTATGTAACCCAATCCTTGAAATTCACCTGCACATGTCACTAAATCAAGTTGAAATCAAAGACACTGTAACATTAAATAAAGGCCAGGTAGTAGCTGAACAAACTCAAGTTCATTCTACAAACTAACTGTGACAAAAAGGTTACCAGAAATAATTCTACAAGTAGTCCAACAGTAAAATCTGACAAAGTTTAAAATTCTACAAAATTATGGATGAAATTCTTCTCTTTCCTCACCAAACTGAAGATAACCAAATGCATTTGATTAGTTTGTAGAATATCTTAAAATCTTCTTCAGGTATTTGGAGATAACACATATTGCTAGTAAAATTGCTGAACTGACCAGTTACTTGTTGTAATAAAACCAATCATATACAGTAAAATTTGTTTAGTTATAGACATCATACATAATATCAGTTTGATTCACATATCACACATACATGAAAAAGTAACAAGGCAAGTCACCATGTAACCAAATGTATCATATATTTTATACTCTATATAGCACTGCAGATTAAATATTTTAAAAAACATATTGTGATAATAAGTGTTGGTGAAAAGTTCTGTACATTTACTTTTATTGTAAGTAAGTGATCCGTATTATTGACCATGAAATTACTAAGGGTGTATGTGTATGAAAGCATCTATATCATTTCTAGAATTATAAATCAAATGCTTCACAAGTTGCTTCACATTGATGTGTGTGCCATATGACTAATATACCCCAGCTCCACAAAGATGAACATGCTTCGTAAGACTCTTCAAGTGTGATTTCTTAGTAGCTTTAACGCAATTTTTTTCAGTATAAGGATACTGACGCACTACATTTGAATATTTTTGAGCTATATAGAGCATCTCTTCTATCATAACTCATCTTTGTTTCACCTCTAAATAATCATTTTAAACTTTGTAATGTAGAATGTGCTTTCAAGTTAAATTCTATAAATAAATCTGGCATTGTGAAACAAAAAATGAATGCGATGCATTACAGATAAATTCTTTAATTTACTTTATCACATTTTAATAGTCTTATTATTGCTTTGACTTTTAAATAATTTAAGCAGAAAACCAAAACACAGAGAAGACAAGATATATGTGTATAATATATATATAATTTGTTTGTTCTTGTTTTAAATGACAAGGAATTGCATTTTGTAGCAGAAGGCACTGTAGAGTCTTGTGGTCTCCTAGAAGCCAG